>NC_053170.1:49427161-49784661 GCF_016835505.1 Polypterus senegalus | reverse complement strand
CTATCTATCTATTGTCACACACGTGTGCATGGGAGGCACTTAAAGGGCTTGAGTAAGGGCAATTCCGAATCAGACCGGGATGTGGCAGAGTGCACTGACTCTTTTTCTCCCTTTCCTGCAGACCATTCATGGGAGATTCCACCTAACCCTCTTGACATCACTTCCAGGTCTGAGCCTATGGAAGAAGACCTTGCTGGCTCTGGCCCCTGTGATGTCACATCCGGGCTCAAGCCTACGGCTGAAGACCCCTATGAGCCTGACCCCTTTGATCTCACTTCCTGTCTTCTCCTTTAAAAGCCTCCACATTTTCCCTATTCCCTCAGTTCTGTTTTGGACTTGGTTTTGTACACATCAGTGCTGTTATGCATTTTGCAACTTTGCAGCCAGAATACCAATATACGGGTGTCTGCCCCAAACCTTTTTATGACTCATATGTCTGGTTTTGTGACACTATCTATCTATCTATCTATCTATCTATGCTTTAGCTTGGTCCTCTTTAACAGTTTCTCTCTCTTCTGTCAAGTGTACACATTTTTCCATGTAGAGTGTACATAGCAAGGGATAGTCCAAAGACTTGTTATGCCATCTTTGGTGAAAGACCATTTACTTTTGAGGCTTCTTGTCTCTGGCTGTCTATAAAACCTCCATGAGTGACTACTTTCAAATTATGTTTCAAACTTTTTCCCTATCTCTTAACATCATTTTAGGCAGCTATAACTGTAGCTTTATTCTCTGATGGTGAGATTTGTCAAGGGTATATAAAATTGAGATTGATTGATAAAGTATTTTTTTTATAAAACAAGCTGTACATCTGAAATCGATGGGTCAAATATGAGGTGGAGGGGTATAGTAGAGCCCCAACTAAAAACTGTTGCTCTTCCCTGTTGTTTAAAAACGCACAGCATTAAGGAAATTATGAAAATCAGAACTGATATTTACAGCTGGAGATAAAGCTGAATGTTGGCCTGAAATGGCTTAAGTCAAGATACAGCCCACGTGGAACATCTTAACAGATTGTTCTCAACATGAAACTGTGCTCTGCAAGTTGTCAGAGGGAGAAGGCACTTTATTATATTTTTAATTTTTAGGAAAGGAAGGTGATATTTGCAAATATACAAATGCAGTAAACAGATGTTTGTTTTGAAGGTTGAGTTCAAAATCCCAGTATCAAAGAGTGGCCAGTAAGCAACAGACCTAGAAGAAGAAGGAAGCATTTTGGTTAGAGAAATATATCCAAAGAGAAAGCAAAAAAGAAGAATGATTGATGTTAGGAAGGAAAGGCAGAAGTTGAGTCTGAGGGATCCCAAACCAAGAATAAAGGTAATGTCATTGTCCAGATGTGACTAAAGAAATTCATTCAAGCTGATTTTATTTTGTTTGCTCTAATCAGTTTGACATGCTGCAATAAAAGGTTCCTGGTTTTATACATTAAATAAAAAACTACTCAAAAAACTCTAAATTGAAGCTATTTCCAGATATTACACATCCTACACATGAGCATGAATATCTGACCTTATGAACACGTGCCTCCAATTTTCATTTCTAAATCTCAGTTAAGACTAGAAGAAGGTACTTATTGAGAAATACCAAATGGAAAGCATTTACGCACATGCTCAAGTGGGAGGTTTAGAAGTTCAAAATACGTTGAGGTCAACCAGAAAAACTGGAATGAGCATGCATGCTGGCATTCAAATCTGGCCCACGTGTCTTCTGAGGTTAACTTTTGACTTGTTCATCTTGTGCATAGTTACTACTGGGGGCAGGAGAAATGAAGTAAAACACTTAGGCACCCCTGACCCCCCAGCACAACCTCTAAAAAATAAGGAGAAACGTAAAAAAGAGTGACCGTAAGACAAGGAAGAATCTTTTAGTAGTGTATGCAAAATATGCCAGCCAGAGCAGAAAAAAGGTGGCAAAACACTCAATATTTTCTTATGTAGGGAACCACATATTTAAAAGTGTAATGAAGTAAGAATAAAGTATAAAATGCATGACAGAAACAAACTGTGTGTATGCATACATAATAGATGGAAGCTTTAAGGCTAAATGGCCCATCAATGTTAAGAGTGTTTTTCTTCACACTGAGAATCATGAAAAATATAGTATACAGTATACTGTGTATAAGCACAGATATGATCATTATATACTGTACATCGTACATTTAAGAAGTACAAAGGCACAGTAGTTAGCACTACTGAATCATGGATGCAAAGTCTAGGTTTCAAAGATGCATCACTTAATGTGCATATGTTCTCTCTGTGTCTACATGGGGTTTTCTTAAGCTATTCCAGTTTGCCATTCAATTTATTTTATTTACAGCACTACTAACCTAGAATACAGAGTTCTATGCACATTTATAAGCATGGTGATGAAGTTAAAATAAAGCACAAAATAAACACTATATACAGTATATTGTGACAGACAACCGGGGAAGCTTCCTGACCAGGATGCCCCAAAGACAGAAAGACCAGGGGAGACAATATATTGGGGACAACACCTCCCCCGGATAATGGGAGGATAAACCCCCTGGAATACATTGGGACCACAAGATTGGAGCTTAGAAGCTCTGCCCTGCTGGGACCTGTGGTCTCAGCCAGGGGGTTCCTGGTCACTTGAGGAGCCATGGACAGCAGCACTTCCTCCACACTTGGAAGTGCTGCCAGAAGAATGGTCCAAAGGCACTTGGAGTACTTCCGGGTGTCTATGCAGCACTTCCATCACAACCGAAATTCCTGCTAGAAAGTAATTTAATGGAATACTGGAATAAAATAAAAGAGGTCATCTCACTCCATTCTGGGAGCCGGAGTCGAGAGGCAGAGGACAGAGCTTGCAGGAGAGGAGTGGAGGCAGCAGTATGAGAAAAGAAGAAAGAATAGGACTGACCTATTTGTGGGTGATCTGTGCACTGTGTGTTGTGTGGAGGACTTTGAAATAAAAACGGACACTTTTGAGACTTATGTCTCGATATCTGTGTGCGTCCATGCTGATCCTCCACAATATATACAACATATATCTATACATACATATATATTCAAGGCATTCGTAGTCTAAATCACAATGTGATTGTATGGGTGGTTACCTACCAGGTAACGCTTGTGGTTGGTCAGCAAGTCGGCTAACATCTGCCACAATGCCCGCTTTCAGTTGCGAGAAGCAATTCATAGAATGGTTGAAACAGTTTTGCTGTCAAATGCATTATTATACATATATATATATATATACAGTATATATATGCTGTGTCACAGTTATATATACCCGGGTTCGCTGCCCAGGTCCTTCCTGCGTGGAGTTTGCATGTTCTCCCTGTGTCTGCGTGGGTTTCCTCCGGGCACTCCGGTTTCCTCCCACAGTCCAAAGACATGCCGGTTAGGTGGATTGGCGATTCTAAATTGGCCCTAGTGTGTGCTTGGTGTGTTTGTGTGTGTCCTGCGGTGGGTTGGCACCCTGCCCAGGATTGGTTCCTGCCTTGTGCCCTGTGTTGGCTGGGATTGGCTCCAGCAGACCCCTGTGTTCGGATTCTGCGGGTTGGAAAATGGATGGGTGGATGTTACACGACACATGTCTTGCCTTATTGTTGCTCATCTGGTGTACACACCTTTACTTCCCCTTGCGGGGATCGAACCTCAGATGTCAGCACCCAAGACAAAGCCCCAGATGTTGCACCACATGCAGCTGGTTTGCGTATTTGGCAGGGTGTAGATCAGAGTATATACCATACCTCGTATAATTTGACAATTTTAGAGGAAGAAAGTCACAATTTGTTGTTGAAAACAAAACCAAAGCAGATAAATGGTGTATGTAGGAAGATGGTAGGAAGGGAAAGGTCCAGGAGGATGGACACCAGAGATGTTGTCATTTCTGGAGTAGGAGAAAAAGAGAAAGGATCAGAGAACAGTGCCAACCACTGTCTCGGTTTGTAATTACATTTACTAGAGTCCGTAATCACACATGTGACTACATTTATGTCTCTATGTATAACTGTGTGTCCATCCAGTTGCTATGACTTTTCCATAGCAACAGATGATGCATTACAAACATTAACACTGCTTTTACGAATCCCAAACCAAATGGCATATATCAGAAACATATGCCTTGCATGGCGCATTGCAAATGTTAATGCTATGGTTTATATTCATGGCTTAGATTTCAAATCATCTTACATAAATACTGTATATATACAATTTAGAGTATATTTTCCGATCAGCCAAAAGATTAAAACCACCTTCTTACTGTTATGTAGGTCCTCTTTGTGGTGGCAAAATAGTTATGACCTTTTGAGGCATGGACTGTGAAGATATCCCGTGGTATCAGGCACCAAAAAGTCAGCCTTTAGAACATGTATGTTACAAGGATGAGCCCACATGGATCAGACTTGTTTTTGCAGAACATCAAACAGTTGCTTAATCAGATTGAGATCTGGCAATTTGGAGGCCATGTTACCACTTACAACTTAAAGTAACATCCACATGAATGCCAAAACCCAAGCATTTCCAGCAGAACATTACCCAAAGCATCACACTGGCTACATCGGCTTGCCTTCTTCCCATAGTCTGTCCTGCTGCCATCTCTACTTCAGATAAATGATACACATGCACACAGACATCCAAATGATCTAAAAGAAAACATGATTCATCAGACCAGACCATCTTATTACATTGTTCCATGGTCCAGTTTTGACACTTATGTGTAGATGGGTGGTGAACAGGGGTCAGCATGGGCACTTTGACCTGGCTGCGACTAAGCAGCTCTATATGCTTCAAACTGTGATGCACCATGTGTTCTGACACCTTTGTCTCATGGCTAGTGTTCGTTTTACAGCAATTAATGCTACAGTAGCTGTTTTGTTGGATCACACCAGATGAACTATTCTTCACTCCCCATTAACATCAATTAGCCTTGGGTGCTCAAGTCTCTGTTGTCGGTTCACCGTTTGTCCTTCCTTGGACCACCTTTGGTAGGTACGAACCACTGCATACATACCTGTTGTTTTGGAAGTCCCCTGACTCAGTCATCTAGACATCACATTTTAGTTCCTGTCAAAATCACTTGAATTTTTATGATTGCTCATTTTTCCTGCTTCCAACACATCACCTTCAAGAACAGACTGTTCGCCTGCTGCTGCTTTACTTCATCACATGCACACAGGTCTCGATATCATCATAACTAAATTAATTCACAAAGATAACAGTTTACTCAGATGCAAGGTGTCAGATCGTTCTTCACCCAGAAGTTTCATTTGAGGTCATGCCACTCCTAGTTTCCCTAGCAAGTCTTCCCAGCCAAACAAATCTTCCTTCTTTTGTTGTTGCTGCCCGAACTCCACCAGTAAACAACATGGGTCTGGCATAAATAACATCATAAATGGCCATTCAATCAGAGATTTTATTAGACTTTACAGCCATTTTATTTTCCATAACACAAGGAGTCTAGTGAAGGAGATACTAAACAGACTGAAAAAATTAAAGCATCCTTTCTCATAGTAGATGGAGTCATGCTAATTGACTAGACGGCAGCTAACACTACAAACTCATAGATCCAACATTCTAGAATCAACACCAAGTTGGCGTCATTGTGGATTAAATAGATTTATTTCAATCTCAGCCTGATTAATACCAATGGGGTCTGAGCATAAGTTTTCTCCAGGTAATCCTCTTTTCATCCCATGGTACAAATAAAAAATGCACAATACATAAGCTGGTTGCTTTCGATTTTCCAAGTGAGGTGTGTGTTTGAGTGTTCCCTGCAATCGGCTGCAGCCCCATCCAGTGTTGGTTCCTACCCTATGGTTAATATCACTGGAATAAAAACATCAGAACATAAGAAATTTGACAAACAAGTTGAGATCATTCAGTCCATTAAGCTTGTTTTTTTAGCCAATAGCTATGCTGTGCCAATACCCTATCCATATACTTCTTAAATGTTTTCAAGGTTTCAGCTACATGTCTTGGTAGTTCATTTCAGACTCCTATAACTCTTAGTGTAAAGAAGTGCTTCATGGCTTCAGTCCTAAATGCACTTCCCCTCAATATTTCACTGGTGTCCTAATTTGTATGATTCATCATTTAGATAAAAGAATTCTGTTGGATTTATTTTTATCAATGCTTTTGAGAGTTCAGTAAACCTGGATTAGATCCCCAAGGAGTCTCCTCTGTTTGAGACTAAACAGGTTTAATTCCCTGAGTTTATCAGAGTAAGACGTATCCTTAAATCCTGGAAAGCACCTTGTTGCTCTCCTTTGTGCAGCTCTAAGTGTTTCTTGTAGAGTGGTAACTAGTATTACACACAATACACCAGATGTAATTGCACTAATGCATTATATGGTCTAAGCATAATATTCCCTTGGCTTTTACTATATAACCTAATATTAAATTTCCTTTGTTTGAACAATGAGAACTTAGATCAACATATAGCCTTAAATCCTTTTCAGATGTTGCTTCTTGTAGCTCAGTGTCTCCCATCTTATATTTATAATTAATGTTCCTTTCTCCCCACGTGTAGCACTTTGCACTTTTTCCATTAAACTGCATTTTCCAAGTGTTCGGCTAGTTCTGAAGTTTGTCCAAGTATTTCTGAACTGTTTTTTAGGCTTCCTCAGTGTCTGCCTTTCCTCCAGTTTTAGTGTCATCTGTTAATTTCATAAGTTTATTAACTATACCAGAATCAATGTCATTAATATAAGATTAAGAAAGTAACAGCCCAAGGACAGACCCTTGAGGGGCTCTACTGGTGACCTCACTCCACCTGGACCATTCTCCTCTTAGCTGTATTGTATAGTCTCCGGCCTCCACATTACCCTGAATTGGATTAAGTGACTTTGGGATGTAATGCCATGTTATGTTAATATGAAAAAGCCTGACACTCAGACACAAGTTGGTGTTGTCAAAATGCAGAATGTCAGTTACTGATTGGAAAAAATAATGGAGGAAATAGACAAACTTGTAGGTGCCACGGCCAGTGTTTAAACAAGGCAAACACAAGCAAAATCACTAGGCAAACCTAATAGAAGAAGAAAGCAAAGGTCAAAAAAATAAAATTATGTACACCTAGAAATGATACTGAAACTAACACATTAAAGGCATTATACACATATTGTTTTTTTATGTTTAGTTTCTTCCTTGTATAGAGCAGAGGAGAAATAGAAGCCTCCTCTGAGACTGTAACCTTGATGACTATTGCTTTATTATAAACACTGATTGGTGAGCATTAATGTTCCAGAGTTTTCCTTTCAGCTGTTAAAGACTTTGTTTTGGTTTTCAAAAATAATATTTGTCCTGGATTGCAACAGATCAGGGTGGTAACGGGGGGTTAGTGTAGTTTCCTGAACAAGTAAAAAATAATAAAGTTATTAACCATGTTTTTGTCTAGACTGCACAGAGGCCTAGTGGTTAGCACTAATGCCACACAGCTCCAGATACTAAAGTTCAGGCTGCAGACAAGTCATTGTATGTGTGGAGCTTGAATGTTCTTCGGCTATCCATGAGAGTTTCCTCCAAGCACTCTGCTTTCCTTCCACTTCCTAAAAATGTTTAGGGTGGATAAATTGCTAACTTTAACTTTGAAAATCATGACTGAGTGTGCCTTGTGATGAGATTCAATACAGTGTCTAGCCTAGGATTGGTTCTGGCTCTACATGATCCTCTTTTGGAAAAAGTGGGTTTGAAAATGAAAAGTATAAATGAGTTACATTTTTTGCCAAGGTGATATAGATGTTAGCACTTAAGTCCTAATGGTCCAGATAACAGAATCAGTTCCTGAGGGGTGTGTCATACTCTGCACATTCTCTTTATGCTTGCTTAGATTTTTTAAAATACAGTAATCCCTCCTTGATTGTGGGGGTTGCGTTCCAGAACCCCCCGCGATAGGTGATCATCCGCGAAGTAGAAACCATATGTTTGTATGGTTATTTTTATATATTTTAAGCCCTTATAAACTCTCCCACACTGTTAACATTATTAGAGCCCTCTAGACATGAAATAACACCCTTCAGTCAAAAGTTTAAACTGTGCTCCATGACAAGACAGAGATGACAGTTCTTTCTCACAATTAAATGAATGCAAATATATCTTCCTCTTCAAAGGAATGTGTGTCAGGAGCAGAGAATGTCAGAGAGAGAGAGAGAAAGAGAAAAGCAAACAATCAAAAAATCAATACGTGCTTTTGGGCTTTTAAGTATGCCAAAGCTACATTTTGTAGAGGAGCGTCCGTATCCTCTAGTCAAACAGCCTCTGTGCAAACAGCCCCTCTGCTCACACCCCCTCCATCAGGCGCAGAGAATGTCAGAGAGAGTGAAAGGGACAGAGAAAAGCAAACAATCAAGCACCGCGCGGGAAGCATATATCATTGAGGAGTTTTAGTTATAACGTAATACATGCTCTGATTGGGTAGCTTCTAAGCCATCCGCCAATAGTGTCCCTTGTATGAAATCAACTGGGCAAACAAACTGAGGAAGCATGAACCATAAATTAAAAGACCCATTCTCCGCAGAAATCCGCGAACCAGCGAAATCCGTGATATATACTCAGCAAAAAAAGAAACGTTCCTTTTTCAGGACTGTGTATTTCAACAATAATGTTTTAAAAATCCAAATAACTTTACAGATCTTCATTGTAAAGGGTTTAAACAATGTTTTCCATGCATGTTCAATTAACCATAATCAATTAATTAACATGCACCTGTGGAATGGTCGTTAAGACCTTAACAGCTTACAGAAAGTACGCATGTAAGGTCACAGTTCTAAAAACGCAGGACACTAAAGAGACTTGTCTACCGACTGTGAAAAACACCCAAAGAAAGATTCCCAGGGTCCCTGCTCATCTGCGTGAACGTGCATTAGGCATGCTGCAGGTAGGCATGAGGACTGCTGATGTGGCTAGGGCAATAAATTGCCATGTCCGCCCTGTGAGACGCCTAAGACAGCGCTACAGGGAGACAGGAAGGACAGCTGATCATCCTTGCAGTGGAAGAGCCCGGATCTCAATCCCATTGAGCACGTCTGGGACCTGTTGGATCGCAGGGTGAGGGCTAGGGTCATTCCCCCCAGAAATGTCCAGGAACTTGCAGGTGCCTTGGTGGAAGAGTGGGGTAACATCTCACAGCAAGAACTGACAAATCTGGTCCAGTTCATGAGGAGGAGATGCACTGCAGTACTTCAAGCAGTTGGTGGCCACACCAGATACTGACTAGTACTTTTGATTTTGAGCCTCCCTTCATTCAGGGACACATTGTGAAACATTTTTAGTTTATGTCTTATGGTGTTAACTCTTTTAGTGTTCATACAAATATTTACACATTAAGTTTACTGAAAGTAAAAACAGTTGAAAGTCAGAGGACGTTTCTTTTTTTGTTGAGTATATATTTAGATATGCTTACATTTAAAATCCGCGATGGAGTGAAAGAAGCGATATAGCGAGGGATCACTGTATTCTGGTTTTCTCTCGCATATTAGAGATATACATGTTAGGTTGAGTACCCAATGTGAGTATATGTGGACATCTGAGTAAGTGTCCTCTGCACTGGACTGGTGTCCCATTCCATCATGCCTGCATAGGGGTGTACATGAAAACAGAAATGGTGTGCATTTATTTGTGAGTACAAGAGATTATGTAAGTGCTCTAAATAACTTGTAATCAAGTTAAAACAGTGATCTATTTTTAGGTGAAACTGAAAGGAGAAAACATGGATATCCACAATATTGGACAGCTACTGCAGGACAACCTCCAGTCATCCCTGCAAATCAGCACAGTAGCAACCACAAATAAGTGGACGAAAAACAGAGATGCTCAGAGAAACATTACAGGTAACTCATAAAACTGGATCTCAAGTTGGTTAACTCACAGGAGGCAAAAACTACAGGGAGAATGAAAATGCTCAATGTGGAGTGAGGTCATCAGTGGAGACACACAGGGGTCTGTTCTTGGACGGCTATTTTTTTATGCTTATCGAACTTGGTGTACTTAGTAAACTTGTGAAATTCGCAGATGATACTAAAATTGGAGGAATGGCAGACACAGAGGAAGTAGAAAAAAGAGTTTAAAAAAGTGGACAAGCTTCAGAAATGGATGATCACTTGGAAAATACAGTTCAATGTGGAAAAATGCAAAGTGTTACACGTGGGCAAAAGGAATATCAACTGTAAATGCAGGAAACAACCTCTGAAAAGGATTTAGGGATTTATGTTGACGCAACAATTTCATCATGAATGTATTGTGCAGAAGTGATTAAACAGGTCAAAAAATGTTAGGTTATTTTGAGCATTGTGTGCAATTGCGGTCATTACACTACAAAAAAAAAAAAACTAGCAGCAGTACTTGAAGCTGTGCAGTGGAGATCAACTACGCGCATTCCAGGACTTAAGGACATGTCGTATTCTGACAGACTCAAAGAATGAAACCTGTTTGGTATCGAGTAGAGGAGACTCTTTGGGGACCTAATCCAAGTCTTCAAAATCCTCAAAGACATTGATAAAGTTGATCCAGTGGAATTCTTTCAACTTAATTGTGAATCACGTACTCAAAGATACCAGTGAAAATGAAGGGAAGGTGGATTTAGCAAAGATGCCAGAAAACAATTCTTTATTAAAAGAGTTTTAGGAATCTGGAACAAACTACCAAAACATGTAGTTGAAGCAGAAACCTTGACAACCTTTGAGAAGTACCTGTATAAGTTAATAGGACCACTTAGTCATTCGCTTGTTGGACTCAATGTTCTCCTCTCATCTGTCAAATTTCTTTTGTTGTTATAACAAAATGGCCACACTTGACAACATAAACAAAAGATGAAAATATATCAGCTTGTCCAAACCAAAACTGAAAGCAAAAATAAATGACAGAAATCATGCAATAACAAATCCTGAATGAGAACCAGACACAAATATAAAGAACAAAGAGGGAAGCCAGTATTTAAGACTCTTCCCCTAAATTTCATTTTCTAAACACAATGTACATCTTGCCACTCAACTCTAAACACAGTTATGGCAATGCACATTTATAAAACTTCCTGATTTAGAGAGTAATGCATAGTATAAATGTATTAAAAATAAACTATACGTGCAATCTATGAAGTCTGTAGTAACAGTATTTCAAAAACCAAATCTCAGAATGTGGGCTAAGTAGGCCTACTGTCATTACAAAGATGCACTGAAATATGCAGAATAGTTTACAGTATATAGGATTATCACTTGCAGCAGAAGAGTATGGATGCAAATCCTCTTAAATTATTAAGAAAAGCTAGTCAGGGTCAGTACTTTAGTATGTTTGCTCACTTTGGGAACACCATCTTTATACCAGAAGCCAGGACAAAACTCATCACTTCCTGTACTCTTGAATCTAGCCTGATGATTATTCCAAAAATGGCTGGCTGCAGAGTCCCAATCTGAATCATGACCTCCACATGATCTGTGAGGATTTTACACATTTTCCCAATGTCTTTGTGGGATTTTCTTTGGGTTTCTCCAGTTTTCATCTCACAACCTAAAACCACATGTGTTAGGTTATTTGTTAACTTTAAACTGACCCAACATGAGTAAGTGTGGATGTGTGCCCGGATGTGCCCAGTGAAAAGCCGACGCAGAGTATGGCAACGGTTCTTGCCTTTTGCTTAGTTCTTCCAGTCCTCCTGAGATAGATTAGATAATGGATGGATGAATTCCTCCAGAATATGACCACCACTATTATAAACATTGCTAAATTGTCACATTGCCCCATCTTTTTTTTCTTTTAATTTTGATTTTTGATGCATGTGGCAAGGTACACTGGTGGCCCAGTCATATTTATGGAAACAAAGCGATGAACTGAAACTGCCAAAAAGTCACTTATTCCTTTTTTCTTAAATATGCAATATTTTTACAGTTTAACCAGTTCTTTAAAAGTATAACAAAGGATAAAAGCAAAAGAATTGGCTGCAATCCGTGTAGAGACATCTGAAAACCATTTTGAGTTTAACAGCAGTGTATCATGAGCCAAAGAAGAACACAAAAATACAGTGGAGCTCACTTATTGTCAGATTTTAGAGGTCGTCTCCAAGAAACTGTGGATTGACAATAACCAAAATAGCATCTCAGCATAAGAGCTCTGACTCACAGCAAAGCACTGCTCTGTCCTTAACAAATCAGGCCGCCATGCAAAGACCCCACACATAGGCGGTCTCAAAAATTTGCAAACAAAGAGTCCACCGCTTAGGATATCGGGCAGAAAAAGTGCAGTTTGGATGGATCAGGACAAGACAATGCCCTTTTGGTGTTTAATCCAAAAGATGAAGTTTGTTTCTTAGCAAGAGGAAAGGGCGCTGATGTGGCATAAGGGGAGCACCCATCTGTTCCATCCATTGTCTCAGTCTGGCTAGTTCATTACAGGGCTGTGGAGAGTCATAGGGCACAAAGAAGACAGAAGCAGCTAATTCATCTCAGGGTACATTCACGCTGAATCACTCTAGGGATACCAGTCATATTAAATAGGACGTCCTTGGGAATATACAGAGAAAGTCACAACAAACCCAAAGAGAATATGCAGACAGGCAGGTCACTGGAGCTCAATCTACTGTGTCACACTGTTAACCAGTAGTGGGACTGACATGAACAAAACAAAGAAGGAGAAAGCCATATTGACAGTCAAGAGCACCTCAACACACACCTGTATGGTGAGAAAGGGGTCCCCAGATGGGCAGTAGTCATGTACAAGGGGTGATACAGACTGAAATTCTCACCAATACATTTAAAAAAATGGAATGACAATGGCCTGGAAAGAAGTCTTCATTATTCTCGTGAAACACTAGGTGGCAGCAGGCAAGACCACAGCACAGCAGAAACATGTTATCTAATAAGGTGCATGTATGGCAGGAAACTATTGGTATTAGCTCCTTTAAGTAAGAGAGCAAGAGACAGAGGGTATAGTAGTGAAAAGGGGGCACTTTGAGTGGTGACACAATGTTGTAATGTAGAATATTGCATTCTTGTATTTAATTCTAACAATTCTTAAATATAATTTAGCTACTGTATATTACTTGCTTTATTCACTGTAATGTCATGTAATAGCACTTCTACTACTAGTAGTCACGTGTACAGAGAAGGGTGAAATTCTTACTTACATATCTGATCAACCGTCAACACATCTCTATTCTCCTGCACCACGACTAACAAAAATGTATTTTAAAACCATAATTATATTTAATAGAAAACACAAATCAGCTTACCCCATTTAATCCTTACTCCTGATTCCATACCACGTGTTCAGTTATGCTCCCCAGCTGCAGAAAAAAAAACCTTCTACCATTTGGCCCCTGAGCCAAATGTATTACAAGTTGACATTTCAGCCCTGCCTATATTATTTTAAATCATGGGATGCATAGGCTGTACATTTCTGTTGAATATCTGTCAGCAGAGCCCAGTCTTGGTAAACTAGCAAAGCAAAGAGCTAAAACAATTTTCCCACTGCGTTGACAGAGGTTCCTGAGACCGCCTGTGAATTTGTAAAGCCCTCTTTGGGCTTCCACAGTAGCCAGACTTCATGCAGATGTGTGAATGCCTCCAATGAGACCACTGATTGAATTCAGTCTGTGTTGTCCCGCAGCTCCTTGAATCCGCTTGGTCCAGCAAATTATGAAGATAAATCATCTGATTAGTTGCCCCCCTACTCAAAGAGGTTTCTGGGTTTAGTTAGTCTTTTTAATGAGGCAATCAGAAGAGTTCAGACTGTGCTTCTCTAGTTACCACTTTGTCACTTGTTTTTGGTAACACCATGAAGATTTCTGAGCAAAAATGGCCATGACGGTCATACCATTTATAGAAATACCAGCCATTTTCACTGGAAACTATGTGTGGTTTCATTTTGGTATTGGTGCAGCTACACCCTCTTAAAAAAAGTAATTTTATTTTTTGTTTTACAATCTAACTAAGCTGCGTTTTCACAAGAAACACTACCTCACTGTGTGTGAATCTGGATCTCTTTGGCTTTCATCTGAAATGAACCAGTTCTCATTTTCATGTGGCCCTTTTATACCCTAAAGATGGCCCTGTTAAATTGTTTGGTAACCCTAAATTAGCCTGATATGAGTATGAGTATGAGTATGAGTATGAGTATGAGTATGAGTATGAGTATGAATAGATGTATGTATGGTATCCCAGCTGGGGTATGATCTTGTCTCCAGTCCCTGCCTTCTTGTAACGGGCTAAGCTAGATAGATGTAAATTGTCAACTGAGGAAAGACTGTTTGATATAAATGAATCTTCAGTCTCACAATTACAACAATAAGGATGAAATGTGTGCTGCCTGCTTGAACAGTAAATCTAATATGTACAAAGATAAGGAAGCTAGAAAGTGTTTCTGTTTCAAAGTATTCAAGTTTTGGTTGTTATTGGATGAGGTGCCCTCAATGTTGAAACTGCATGCTTGCCTCACATTTGTGCAGGTCTTCTCTAGTGTTCCATGCAGAGTAAGTTCTTGTACTTTATCCATTGCCCATCAAATGAACAGGCTGGCAAGAACGGGCAAGAAATAAGAAAGTGAAACATCCCTCATCATATCCTACATTTTGACTTTCTCACATTTACCTCCTTCAAAAAATATTTTAAATAGCTAAATATTATTTTTACTCCAGTACAGAGCTTTTCAACAAACAGGTGTCACTAAATTGCTGTTGTCTGGAGTGTCAAAGAGTTTCTCGCTTAGGGAATTATAAAGAGAAAGATAAGGTTTTGACATAGGAACCTGACTGCTTTTTTTTTCCACCTTTCGAGTGGAGGAACAATCAACAGAAGACATCTGACTTCACTTCCGGGTGAACAGCCCTGACTCCGCCTCTTCTGCCTACAGAACTATATAAGCACGAATTTGACTGGAAGCCAGCATTCAGTTTGAATCCAGCTACCCAAAGGGTCAGACCATCATAAAGTTCAATAAGTAAGTGATGAGGCATCGTTTGCCTCTTTGCTGTGATACTATTTTGAACTCTCATCATCTAATCACAGGTTACTAGGGAGTGTTTACCTCATTCGGTCCCATTCAGACATCTCCAGCTTTGACGCCATTTAAACTCACCTGTATGTCTGGAAAAATCATCTGAATTTCTTAAAATCTTTTCTGTATTCAGCTATGCTCTTGAACTCCTCAGTTTTTGACCTGGTGTTCACTTGACTTATGATCCCCAGTTTTTCTTTTCGCTTTGCCATTTTTCTCAGATATGTCTTTCCAGAAGTCCCCATGAACGTCATCATCAAGTCCTTCCATGAGAACCCTGAATACAATGAGGACTAATCATTTATGTTACGTAGAATGCCTAGAGGGGGCTGGGTGGTCTCATGGCCTGGAACCCCTGCAGATTTTATTTTTTCTCCAGCTGTCTGGAGTTTTTTTTTTGTTTGTTTTTTCTGTCCTCCCTGGCCATCAGACCTTACTTTTATTCTATGTTAATTAGTGTTCACTTATTTTAATTTTTACTTTGTCCTTTTTTCTCTTTCTTCATCATGTAAAGCACTTTGAGCTACATTATTTGTATGAAAATGTGCTATATAAATAATTGTTGTTGTTTCCTGTTTCTGACCCGTGCCTCTTTTCCTGACCATGCACTTTCTTCATCCTTTCCTCCTTTCACACTGACTGCCATGATATCAGTACACAGACCTCAAGGCAGCTACTCCTGAACTTGGCATTTGTATTCTCCAAACTGCTTCTTTCTGAGCAGCTTTGCACCATTCTTCCCATTGTTCTTTTTGTCCATTAAACAGGGCTTCCCTCAACCTCTTCCTCAACCCTTTATTATTTCTTGTCTATATTATTTACATTGCCTAAATGGGTACAAATATTGGCCTAGCTAACAGGTTATCCATCCATCCATCCATTATCCAACCTGCTACATCCTAACTACAGGGTCATATGGGTCTGCTGGAGCCAATCCCAGCCAACACAGGACACAAGTCGGGAAACAAACCCCGGACAGGGAGCCGGCCCACCGCAGCTAACAGGTTATGTAGAGTTTAAATATTCTAGTTATGCACATGTGGGCTGTTTCTGTACATCCTAAAGGCACCAAAATCAGGGTGATTAGAGACCCTAATTGTCCAAATATAATAAAAGTGTGAGCGTGTGTGAGAGAGAGAGAGAGCATGTACGTGTGTGTGTATCCATTCCAGAGGTGAATCCTTCTAAAAAAATATCTTTGTTGCTACTTGTTGATATTTTCTGAAAGTGACAAACAGAGAATTGCAGCATGTATAGATGAAAAGGTTGGTTACTACACATTCAGGGGGAGTAAAGTGACAAGGAAGTTGAAGATTGAAGTGAAGCATACATAGCTCTTAAACTGCTGAAAATATTTAGGGGTAGTGCCAAAAACGAACTTATTTTGTTTTTGAATTAGTGCATTAGGGGCACAGTCCATAATGGGAGCACACAACACCAATTCATCTTAGCACGTTCGTTGTTTCACTTGACTTATATTAGCCTAGCAGGTATAGCTCTGCAATCTCAACATCGTAAAACTGATTAAGCAAAGATGGATGGATGGATATATCAGCTCAGCAAACAAAACGATGTGCATCATCTTGCAATCATTACCCTCTGTTTTTAAAATGCTCAGTGAGGTATACTTAAATGATCTTTATTGTAATGTGGTATATGAAACCGAACCTCTACTTGAACTTTCTTCATAAAGGCAATAGTCTGATGATTCATGTGCTCAAAGCAAGCAGTTTATTTATCTATTGTCGAGTCTGATATCAGCTGCAGCCATCTGATCAGGAAGCCCTAGTCTATGCGACCGTTAATGCTTGTCATACCAGACATTCAGGTTATTCTGATTGGTCACTTCAGATTGTTCAGTGATTTCTAGTCGCACAAAACAACAGAGTGTGAATTAAAAAGTAAACGGTAGCACTCATGTTTAGTCATTGAGCTACTTCTAGGCCTTCCTTCTATAAGGAAGCAAATCCATTTTTACTTCACAGTTAGCTGAAGCAAGTTCTGTTTATTAAGCAGCTTTAAAATGGTAGTGACAAGCTAGCACTTCAACCATGTTCAGAAAGAAGCACAACACCTCTCTGATCATCACTATCTAAAATTAACATTTGGAAGGAAAAAATAATCAAGCAGCTAATGTGGTGTGATTTTTGATAAAGAGGATAAATGGTTCAACTGTGAAATAAACAAGTAGTTCTTGTTTTATATTGTATCCTTCCTAAGATTGTGAACCAACACCCTATATAGAGCTGTACTCTAATCAGCATTTACCAATCTGTATTTTTTATCACACTCCTCCTAAGTGGAACCCTGGCAAGTGAGTTTCAGTTTGTGAGCTTGTGGTTTACAGCCCAGAGCCCTTACATCTAGGCCATATTGATGTACACCCTTCAATAACCTTTAGTTTATATTGTGCTCCTGCTAAAGTTCACAGTCAGGAAAAGAGTCTACCAAGAACCCTGTGGGTTACAGTCCAGAACCCTAACTGCTAGGCCATGTTTAGGCATACCTTTCAACAACTCTTATGTTACTTAGGCTCATATAATTATGGAGGATGCCCTGAGTTATATGCTACACAGAGGCTACTCCAACCTGGACAAAGCTAGTACCACAGTCAGGATCATGTTCTATGATTTTCCCAGCATCTTTAACACCATTCTGCCTCACAGACAAGGGAACAGGTTAACAGTAATGAATCTTGATGCCCCCACAGTCCCATGGATTATGGATTTCCTAACCAACAGGCGGCAGTATGTGAGACTTAAGGGTTGTAAGAGAGAGCTTGTGGTGTGTAAATCTGGGGCAACTCAGGGAACCGTCCTGTCTCATTTCAAGTTTACCGTCTGCACAATGGAAGTCCAGTATAATACCAACTCTTACCATCTACAGACACCCTCAGATGACAAATCCATCATAGGCTGTATTAACAACGGAGATGGGTTGGAGTACAGAAGGCTGGTGCAGACAGAACCACCAACAGATCAACATCAATAAGACAAAAATTGGGTGGTGGACTTCCAGCATGTTAAAGAGCCCAAAAGACCAGTCATCATCCAGGGTAGGAAGTAGAGGTGGTGCAGTACCCCCTGGGGGTCTGACAACACATTTTTGCTGTACAAGCAGTGCCAGAATATATTGTACTTCTTGAGAAGACTAAGGTCTTTTGATGTGAGCAGAAAGCTGCTGGAACTGTTGTACCAGTCCCTTGTAGCCAGTGTACTGTTCTATGTGGTGGTCTCCTGGTAAGCAAGTTGAGTTTAAGTGATAAAAAACGCCTGAACAAACTTATCTGTAAAGTCAGGTCCATCATTGGACTAACTCTGGATTCTCTGGATGCTGTTGTGAAAAAGAGAACGGCAGCAAAACCAGATGCCATCATGAATATTTCTTCCTGTCTTTTGGAGCCAATCCAATCCACCACAGTGAGCTAAGAAGCTCCTCTGGAGATCTTTTCTGCCATTAAGCAGTGTAATTGTTCCTCCTGATGTTCCTTCCTAAACTCTAGCCAGATGCCATTGGAAGATAGTACAAAGCCATTGGAAGATAGTACAAACTTCAGTATAATGCATGCTCAAAAAGTCATGAGGAGTTTCTACCGACAGTCTTGTGATTTGTAGCCCAGCACACTAACCACTATACATTGCTGTCTATCTTGTGTCCAATCTCTATTTTATATAGTCTTTTACCACATAATTCCTTCTTAAAACACTTTATAGGTACTGAGCTATAATAAAATTGTTCACATTTTTTAGTTGAATAAATGCTTTGCTGAGTGTTATTCAATAAGGCAGCAGCAAGGATGAAGACATCAGCTTTATGGTTAACAGTCCAGGACCCTAACAGTGTGGTCACACTGCCTTTCTAGAGTGTAGCCTTCAATGGCCTTCACTTTTAATTGTTCCCATGCTAAGGGTCATAGCATCAGGAGGAAAGTGAACAGGCAGCCTTTTGGGTTAACATACAGCACATGAATCACTAGACTGCTTGTCCAGGATCCTTCCTTTATCTGCATTTATTTTATACATAGTTTTTGCTAAAGGTCACCAAGGCAAATATGGTTTGACACAGCAGAATTTTGGTTCATAGTTTAACCCCTGACTAACCCAGGTAAGGAAGGTTTCACCCAGTAGCCTTGTGGTTTCTAGTCCAGCACCCTAAACACTAGATCATGCTGTCTCTCTTACTTAAGAAGTTTTGAACATACTTTATTTTAAAGAGTGCTCTTATAAAGGGATGCACATTTAGACAGGAAATGAACTGACAGCCTTGTGATTTATAGTCTAACAACCTAACCACTAGGCCATATCACTTGCTTAGCGTCCAGTCTTTAGCAATCTTCATTTCATAAAGAGCCTTTCTGTTGTGAATTCTCCCTCTTTACGAGTACAGCACTATGGTACAAATCATTTTAACTTTTTCGTAAGTGGAACTCAGGCAGGTCCAATGATTTGCTAACACTTACAAACTGAGTTGGTAGCAAATTGGATTTAAATCCAGCCCCATTAGTGACAGCCTTTAGAACTGTGTACTTCATAAACAAGGTTTATATAGTCAATGTAATCCCTACATCTTTTTTAAAATTCATAATTATAGCACAGTTAACAATATATATGCTTGACAGCAATATACCTCACAAGGACAAGGACTGGTCTATGAAACCGTAGTAATATAAACCGTTCTACAGTGATTACATGTGCAAGACCAAGCACTTTATCTGAATGACAGAGAAGCATTTTGTGGGTCTCATAAGATGCTTAACAGTGTTTGTGGGGAATAATCAACCTTATTTGATGTTAATGGTGTTTCTTTTAACCTCCTTAGTGTTACATTTATTCTTGAAAAAATCGAGAGTGGTCTCCCCTAGACTATACTCAGATATGGGCATGGATATTTAAGAAGTAAACTGCAAGACAATGAGCGCATTTTTATATTACATTAAAGAACCATCAACAACAAATCAAATGAAATTAATAATATATTGAACAATTATTATAAAAGTCAAGTTGAATAAATCGGACTCTGAAGTTGCATGAATAAAAAAGTACCACTTCCGATTAGCGGAAATAGCTTAAAAGTTGTAAGAAATCTACATTTTGTACCTAATGCTTGTATGTAAAATTTGGTTGACCTAAGTAAAAGCATACTCAAGTTATCATCTTTACATACACACACACAGACAGACAGACACAAAGACATAATTCCAAAAATCGAGGGAGGTCTAAAACGTTGAGATTCATCAAAATCTCAAGGTCAAATTTTCGGACGATTACAAAACTTTCCCTATACTTCGTACACGAAAAAGTAAAAACAGGTAAAGAGTGTTGCATTTTTTGGCTTGAAAAATGACATATTTATTAAATAATAATAATAATTCATTCACTATCTACTGTGCTTAGAAATATTGACTCATTTTCAACTTTCAAATGTAAACGTAAAACCCATCTGTTTAAAATGTCTTTTTCTTTATGATTACAATAGCTTTGTTTGATTTTAATTTTATATTTTCTGATGTTTTAAGTTTTGTTTATAATGTGCTTTTTAATTCATTGTTTGTCCGGTATCGTTGAGTGCTTAGAAAGGTGCCTTGTATAAATAAAATATATTATTATTATATTTATTAAATCTCAACTTTCTACTGTAAAACATGCATAAAACTAAAAGTGCAAAGTCAAAAGTGTGGAAAGTATAATAATCATACAAACAATAGTAATAATAAAAATAATGCTAATACCATATAAACTGTCAAAATGTGTCTTTTGTGTGGTATATCTTGAAGCACGGTGAAATACACAATCCAATGTCACATTCGGGACAATAGTAACACGATTCATGGCAGATTTTCTTTCCAGACTGCTTAGCTTTTCAACAGCACACTGCCCATGTGAGATTGACAAGTGGGGGTCACTTTCAGATTCATCAGAATCACTTTCGATTACACTGTCCATTTCAATTTCACTGCCTGAAGACCGATTTACTTTGTCATCACTGCTGGTATCACTGCCAAGAGCGTGCAACACCTGTGCTGCTGAAAAATGTTTCTTACAAGACACCATTATGAGGCTAGGAGAAGACGTGTCTGCACTGTTGCCTGGGTAACACTCAGGCCTGATGCAAGACACACCGATATCGTTTCCTGAGCAGCACTCGGCACCAACGCTGTTGGCACTTTAACAGCCCAAGTAAACCTCTGGTCTAATGCTTATGTGAGACACGTTGATACAGCTGCCCGAGTGGTGCTTGGGACTAATGCTTTTAGCAATGTTTTTACAGCCCAAATGATAGACAGGTCTAACACTAAAGAAAGTTGCTACAGTTTTGCAATAAATGGCCTTCAAGGATGTTTCCACCAATGCAACAATGTCCAGTGTAGGTGAACTAATATGTCTTATACTTTGTAGTTATTTCAGAGTGGAAGGAGATACTTTCATAAATGATCTTAAAATGCTGTTTTAAATGAAATTGTAGCTGTGTTGGCATAGCTTATGTTACATTGCCTGCATATTCAGATGATCTTAGACTTGTTTAGAAGAATCAGGTTTGTTACAGTGGTGATAGATTATTTGAAGATGTTGGTTTCTTATTAGGATGCAGTGTAGCCTCATGATCCTAATTCACATTCCATCTGTTGCGGAGGAGAGAATGAAGACAAAACTGATGGCCATTATGAACAATGTTGCACATCCTGTCTCTGACACACTAGCATTAAGCAGTTTCAGCTAATAAATTATTCAGCAGACGTTTGTCAAGAAATGCTACTGGGGCTTCCACATACCTTCAGCTATACACCTTTATTGTGCAGCAATCTGATTGCTCTCTTATCATAAGCCAAGTCAGTTTTCTCTTTTATTGTAATTCTTTGTGAGTATTTGAGGAGGGTTGGGGTTGTTGATGTTATAATATTTCTTGAGTTTTCGTAAAAAGTAAAATTTCCTTCTAAGGACAAATAATTTACTACTGTATCTATCTATCTGGGACGCTTACCAGTGAAGCTAATATGAACTCTCTGTGTTTCCTGAAAGCTGTGGAGTAAAGCTGAATGGTCTGGTGTGAGTGAGTATGCTCATTTTTGCCATGTCTTGCTAAACATATGGTGAGTTAAAGTCCCCTATAATGAGATCCTCCAAAGAATGGGATCTCAGAGTATGGAGTCAATGGTGATCCATTAGCTGCTTCAGTGAGTAAGACATGCTATACGGTTGTCTCAATCTTATCTCTTTCATATCATTTTGTATGGAGAACTGGAAACCAGCAACAAGAGACCTGGAGGACATCAAAGGGGGGTTTACCTGAAGAATTCCTTGAAGTAAAGTCTCATCAGAAGAACTGGAGAAACCCACGACTGCAAAATCTGGAAAACTATCTGGGAAGATGGTATGATGTAGTTTAAAACCACAAGAACAGGATGTTTTTGAAGAGCACTTCAAATGAATTCACGAGCAACAGCTGAATCCACTGACAAACCCGACCTTTTAGTGTCTTCATAGTCAAAGAATGTGTGGCAGTAATATTGGCCTGTTCAGCCACGCTCACTCACGTTATGAAAGAGTAGATAGAAAATGACATCATCAGGTTGTTGATGGACCACTATAAACAGTAAGCACACCACAGACTAATTCCTCATCCTAAACTGGCTTTTAGGATATATAAATCTGATGATACATAGATGGACATATTATATAATTTCTCTAGTTTTCATACACAATAATGACACTGCAAAAGATGTTTTTATTTTTATTATTTATTCATCTGATGCCTTTTAAAACAGGTAATCGTGGCATATTCCATTTACTGATATTTAGTTCTTGGAGTCAAACTAAAGTTAATAGGTCACATCAGGGCTCAACTGGCATCATTTGGGTTTAAGTCACAGCATCCTAACCACCAGGCAATTCTGTCCACACTCAGAAACTATAGCACCATTCCAAGATATGTTAAAAGTATGGAACTATAATATATTTATACATATGGAGTACAAACAATTTAAGTATCAGCTTTAGGGTCATACAACGAGCCCACATAGATTACCCACTAGGCCACACACTGCAAAGAAGTTATAAAAAAAAAATGTAATAACGCTTTCTTCAAGCCATGCATCTCTTCTCAAACCTGATTAATCCAGTTCAACATCACAGGAGGCTCAAGTTTATCCAAGATACACTGAGAGGGAGGCAGAAACCAGTGCCGTATAAAGCAACAGAGCATTGCAGGGCTCAGTGAAACACACACCCACACTCACCTACATGGAATCAACGCAGAGCAACCAATAGACAACACTCACAGCTACCATTAATGTTGTGAATATTTTCAAAGTAAATATAATTCTGTGCCTACAGCATGTAGCATTCCTTATAACACTTACAAAGGTCACTGATCTTTGTGAAGTGAACAGTTTGAAGCTCAAAAGGACAAGCCTTTTCTCTGCTCAAAGTTTGATCAGAATTCTAAATTAAATTTAAATCCCTTTAGTTGAAGGGGGGATTTTTTAAATGGCAAAATCAGATATTGGAATAATTTAATTAATTTAATTTAATTAGCAGATTTTTATCATTTTTTTTAGAACATTAGAACATTCTAGACGAGAACAGACCATTCAGCCCAACAAAGCTTGACAATCCTGTATATTTAATTCTTTTAAAAAACATCAAGTCTAGTTTTGAAAGTCCCTAAAATCCTACTGTCTACCACACTACTTGGTAATTTATTTTATGACTCCTAAATCCTTATCATAAGGTGTACTTTCTATTTTCTGACCTCCCATTGTGTATTCAAGCCTGGCATTTTACTTCTTATGTGTAATACTTTACATCTCCTTATATTAAGTTTCATCTGCCACAAATTTGCCCAAGCCTTTATGCTGTCCAAGTCCCTCTTTATTGATTCAATAGATTTCAGATTATCTGCCAATCCACCCATCCTGGTGTCATCTGCAGACATAGCCAGCTTGTTAGTTATATTCCTATCTAAATCATTTATATTATATATATTAAAAATAGCAGTCGTCCTAGCTTTGATCCCTATGCAAAACTCTTAACATCAGCCAATTTTCATAAGCTTCCTCACACTGTAACCCTTTTCTCCTGTCTCTGAGCCAATTTTGCACCCATCTTTAGACAACACCCTGAACTCTCACTTCTTTTAGTTTGATGCCCAACCTCTCATGTGGCACCTTATCAAATGTCTTCTCAAAGTACAGAGAAATAAAATTATAAGCTCCACTTTGATCATACCCTTTTGTTGCTTCCACATAGAATTTCCGCAAGTTAGTAAAACATGACCTCCCTCTTCTGAACCCATGCTGACTGTACAGTAAAACTTTTGTACTTACCATGTGTTGATCAATCTTATCCCTAATAATTTCTTCCATTAATTTACCTGTTATGCACATTAACCTATAGTTGCTTGGATGTGCCCAGTCACCCTTTTTGTAAAACGGGTAGCATTTGCCATTTTCTAGTCATTCGGAATTTCCCCAGTGCGCTGTAACTTCCTAAAAATATGTATCAAGGGTTTGTACGTGTACTTGCTAACCTCCTTAAGAACTCAAGGGTAGATATTCTCATGTCCTGGAGATTAGTGTTAGGGTTAGAGTTAGGGTTTAATTTAAGCAGTACTTCTGCCTCTACAATTTCTAAACCTCTCAGTACCTCCTTAATATTTCCATTTTACCGATGGGAGGTTATCCACTTCGTCACTTGTGAAGATCTCAGAAAAACGTAAGTTTAGAGAATCTTCTATTTCACTGTCTGTACTTTTTAATTCCCCTTTACTATTCCTGATGCGCTTTACCTCATCCTTGACTGTTCTTTTACTACTAAAAAACTGAAAGAATCTCTTTAGGTCGTCTTTCACCTTATCTGCTATATTCCTTTCTAACTGCCTTTTAAGTTCAAGTTCAAGTTTGTTGTCATGTGCACAGTAAGGAAATATGTTTTCCTGTTAAATGAAATTCTTTCTTTGCTGTCCACACCAAATGACAAAACCAACGTATAACGATAAACATAATTAATAAGTAGCAGATAGATAACAAGTAACAGAGGCACCATAAAGTATAAAAACATAATAGAAATAAAAGTGTAATGTGCAGGTAGGTGTGTGATGGACAAGTCAAATACAGTTGTGTGTGATAGATAGAATGAGGTGAACCATGGTTATAAACTCCAGTCAGCTGTTTAGGAGTGTAATGGCCTTGGGAAAGAAAGAGTTCTTTAGCCTGGAGGTCCTGCATTTCATACTTCTCTATACCTCCTGCCTGAGGGTAGAAGTGTGAACAGTTCGTGTTGGGGATTGAGGCAGTTCTCTTGCGGACTCTGCATTTAGCTTCCCTAATATCCTTCTTAATGGTTGCCCTCATGTTCTCATATGCCTTACAATTCATGCTGAAGTTATTCATTTTATATGCCTTATACAGCTGTTTTTTTTCCTTTCGCAGCTGTTTTTTAACTCTTTATTAACCCAACTGTGGAGTTTTTTTTTTTTTATTTCCTACTAATTCCAAATTTGGGATATTTCTGTTGAACGTTACGTGTAAAGATTTTTAAACCTGTTCCACTGTTCCTTGACTGTCTCCACATTTAAAAGCTTATCCCAGTCTATCCTCCTTAGACTTTGCTACATCTGCTCAAAATTTGCCCAACCAAAGTTAAACTTAACCCTTTATTCTTTGCATTCACACTCTTAAAAAACTTTGAGAAATGAACTCTAGTGATTCAATTGCCTCTATGCCCTGATTATTATAAAATACTAAATCTGGACAGACTTCACCTTGTACTGGTGCTGTAACAAACTGTGTTAAAAACATTCACTGATTACTTCTAAAAACCCCTGCTCTTGTGCTCCACTATTTGCAAGGTTATCCCAGTTAATATTTGGATAATTAAAGTCCCCCATGGCTATAATATTCCCTTGTGAACTTGCCTTTTTAATATTACTAAAAAGATATGTGTTGACATTGCTGTCTGCATTTGACATCCTATAACACACTCCTAAAATAAGACCTCTTTTCCTAATGCTTTCCAGACAAAGCCACATATCTTCACTAAGATGGGGCTCATCATTCATTTGAAGTAAACAGCAATCCCACCTCCTATTCTATTCTGTCTATTCTTCCTAAAAATGTGTATCCCTCTGTGTTATACTCATCCCCATCTTTTTTACTTAGTCAGGTTTTTGTTATTACTATAATACGAGGTGAGACACAAAAATAACCAGACTGGGCTTAAGGCTTTCCTGGAAAACTGTCTGGAGGTCGGCTGGACATGAATCATATAACTATATCCCTCAAACTGCTGACCAGCTAGGTATATCCTGTGAATAGCCCAGTCAGTATCTGCACAACAATCGTTACACGAGTTGCCGCAATAATGTCGGGTGAAAAAATCGAACAGTGAATCAATATCAAATTTCTCACAAATTTTCTCTTTTTCAGTAAAATTCACAAAAAAATTCCTGTGCTCAATCATCCTCCCTATTTAGCTCCCTGTGATTTTTACTTGTTCCCGAAAATCAAAAGTGACCTGAAGGGAACACATTTTTCTTCAATGGATGAAGTGAAGACAAAAACAGCTAGCCTGTTAAAGAGTCTCAAGAAAGAAGATTTCCAGCACTGTTTCAATCAATGGAAGATTGCAAGATTGGGAGGGGGAGTATATAGAAGGCGACAATGTTTAGAAAGCTGTAATTCATCAATAAATATTTTTTTTTTTTTACCAATCCACTTATTTTTGTGTCTCACCTCGTTTCATATTTATGTTAAGCTATATACAACTCTAACTCACTTGTTTTATTTTTGATACTTCTAGCATTAAGGCAAACTATTTTTAATATGTTACTCATTTTACATTTACTTTTAAATATAGGGTTAGAATTTACAATATTATGCATTTTTATTTTAAAGCTATTGTTTGTTTCTCCATGTACATTTCTAAACCTTGACTGTTCTAAAGTCCTTACCCCTCCATACCCTGCTTTAAACAATCCTCGACTACCCTACTCATATGCCTCCCCAACATATTGGTGCCCCTCCCGTTCAGATGTAACCCCTCCTGGCAGAACAGGTCCTATCTGTTCCAAAAGGAGTCCCAATGCTACATAAATCTACACCCTTCTACCCTTTCACCAAGATTTGAGCCACACATTAAGCCTTCTAATCTCATCTGTCTTTCCTGGACTGGTGAGTGGCACAGGCAGAACTTCAGACTACATTGTCAGTTCTTCTCATCAGCCTGGCACCTACCTCTTTAAATCTGGATTGCAGAACTGACAGACTATCTTTATGTATGTCATTTGTTCCAACATAGACAATGCCACCTGGATCCTCCCCAACTCTGGCCTATCCACTATTCCAGGAAGACTCTCCCACTTGTGCACCCAGAAGGCTATACACTGTATAAGACTCTCTGTCTCTGGAGAAAACCTGCACTTCAATCCCCCTAATTATTGAGTCCTCAACTATCATTATTCTTTCTTTCTGGGAAGTGATTTTCAGGTGGCCTGTTGGGGCTCCTCGTCCCTATCTATGTATATTCAGAATCAATTTTTGTGTTCAGAATTTTTGTGTTAAGAATTATTTAATGTAAAAAAGCTTTGAAATCACTTCTGTTTTTTTTCTTGAATGCCCCCTCCTGATTCACTGGTGCAAGAAAATCCCCACATATGTTATACCCTTGATATATATTTTAATGTTTGGATATGTAAAACATTGAGCTTTTTAGGATTTTTTGGCTCTCTAGATAAAAAAAAAAACTCTCATTTTGAGGCCATTTTTGGACCATATTTTATAAAAAAAAGAGTATTGTTGAAGAAGCCCGGATCACAGACAGACACCAGGACACACAGAAGTCCAAAACACACGTTTTTATTTCTCCTTTGCTTCCTACAGCACACACAGTGCATAAATCACAACCAAAACTCAATCCTTATCGTTTTCTTTGTATTCCTTCTCTTTTTCTTTGCCACCTCCACTCCTCTCCCTCCTGACCCTAGCTCCTTGACCTTTTTATGTCGCACCCAGATGTGCCCAGGTGCGCCCTGACGAACTTCCTGCAGCACTTCCTGGCGTGGCAGAAGTACTGCAGTCCAAAGCTCTGGAATGATCCGGGCCACGAGCCCCAACAGGGTTGAGCTTCCAAGCTCCATTCCTGTGGCCCCGATACAATCCAGTGTGGCTTGCGTCCTCTTGTGGGGAAGATAACGCCTCTCTCCTGGTCTTTCCGTTCTCCATGTGTCCTGACTGGGCATGGGCCCCAGCCGTCCGACACAGTATCTCCAGCAAAAGTGATGAGATGGACTTGAAGTTGTATATGGCACATTAGCTGACCACAGGAGTTGACCCCCTAATGGGATACAAGGGGTTAAAATTTTGAAAAAATTGAAATCCGTAATAAAAGCATATGCTGTGTAATTTTTTTTTTTTGCTATTTTGAGGTTGCTGATCACAAATATGATATTTTTGATATCTGATTATATACTGGTGGTCCTGGCCTTCTCACAGCCACTCCCAGAAGTTAAAAAATGACACATTTCAGATGTAAACACATGGGATGTTATTTTAAACTATTTCAAGGTGAGTGATTATGAATATGATATTATTTTTGATGTTTGATCCTTTATTAGGGATCTAGCCCTCTATGGTCCTCTATCAAATGGTGAAAATGACACATTTCTATTACAATCAAGAATATTTAGATTTTAAACATTTAAATTTAAGCACACACTTTAATATTTAAAATAAGTTCTTGTTTATTATGCACTTCTACCTCATGAAATAAATCATTACATTCGTTATGAACCCCCAAAATTAAGGTGGCTTACGCTAATTGAGACTTTTTGTTACTGGGACAGCTCACCTATCCACTAGACAAATCAGACAGAATGATCTCTGCCCCTACTCAGATGTCCTTGAGAACAGCAAGGACGTGGCACAATTCAAAAGCAGTTTCACCAAGTGGAGCAAAAACAACAAAACAGACATTAAAATTCTACGGATGTACAATCTAATCAAAAGAAAAAGCAGAGCTGACTGGAAACTGAAACGGTGGTTAAAGATCAATGAATCACAGGCCACCAAAAGCTAAGTGAATGATTCATTCGGTATATACAGTTACAAGAATCAGAGGACTGTTTCTGTGTACGGGGGTTTCTAAATGATAAGTGTGGAATCCATGTGCGTGCAAAAAAGATCTGGAGAGTTCAATTTTGGAAGACATGTTCCTGGCTTTACACACATTGGGAAAAAAAGCTAATAATCAGCAGCAATTTAAAAAAAGCTTGTCAGCTGTAGATCACAGTGAACATATACTTAAATCTGCCATCTATGTGTCCATTGATGTGGATACTAAAGACATCTTCTTGGAATGGCACCTACAGTATATACCTCATGAGCATAGGCAGAATGACCACAAGACATAATGTATACAAAATGCTCATCATGTGATGTTACACACTGATTCATCCGGCAGGCTGGCTTAGAGGCAGAAAGTTTGAAATCAGTGATAATTGACCACAGAGAGCAAGTGGTTAATGCAAGAAGTGATCAACTATATTTAAAGAACAAGATGACAAGTGGATATCAAGAAAGGATAAGATCTTAAAACTTCTTCCAAGTTATTGTCAGAAGTACTACTACAAAAATAATGCTTGGTAATAATAAAATGGGAGGCAGTCTAAGGGCTTAACTGGGGGTAAGATGCAGAGTCAAGGGTTGACGAATGGTACTATTGTCTTTTCTCCCTCTTCCACAGACCACCAGAAGGAAAGCCCAGCTAAGACTCCCCAACTTCCAGTGCTACAACACACTCTCCTGCAGACCTAATTTTGTATCTGAGATCTCACCCTTTCCTATAAACTCCAAGCACTCCATTCTCCACATCGAGTCACTGTTTTGGCTCAGTCTCTTATGATTGTCAGTGACGATATACGGGGTGGACCTTTTTTGTCTTCTTTGTTTCTTTCACAACATGTATTACACTTGTACAGCAGTATATGTAGATATATGCTGTGAAAAATAGGGGGCGCTATCACTCCCTTGAACCCTTTTCCAACACTCCAGACACCAGGTAAAAGTCCAAATGTTGACTTTATTTCTACAGCACAGTGCACAAAGCACCCTCTCCTCCACAATACTCATTAATATACTCAAAACAATCACAATAAAGAATCCACCACTCCCAGACGCGTTGCCCTCCTACCACCCAGCTCAGCTCGCCGTCTGGGAGCTGCCACAGTCCTTTTATCTTCCCTGACCCGGACATGTTCCCAATCCCCAGTCCATGTGATTCTTTATCTCTTCCGGGTCATGCACAAGTCCTTTTCTTCACCCGGGAAGCACGTCATTCCCCTTGTCCATGTGACTCAGACATACTTTTGGGTTGTAAGGCAAATACCCATCGTTTCTCCCAGCAGGGCTGTGTATAAAAACTCCACTGTCCATGATGCCCTGCTGGTCTTCGGGGGACCTCCATACTGCAGGGAGGGCTCCACCTGGCGGCTTGTGGGTATTGGCCAGGACGAATGGCTGGCCAAACACCACAATGAATAATGTAGTTATAGTATGTTATTTGAATTATTTAACAGGGAATTATTAAAGGTGAGCCAGGGACTGAGTACAGTCCATAGAGTGTGGTAAATTGAACCTGTCACGCTTTAAATCCAACTTCAAAGGTGATAATGACAATCACATTTACAAAACAGGGTCAGGGACAGATTTTAATTACTGATGTGCAGTTTTTGGAGTCAAGCTGAAGTTCCCATATCACGTCAGATGTGAAGAACTGGAATTCTCTAACCTTAAGTGTCAGTGCCCTAGCCATTAGGCCTTTATATCTTATTTTTTGTAGTGCTTTAAAAGTACAGAACTATAATATGTTGTTTTCCGTTTAGTTTTACAGATGGAACAATTTTTTAAAAATCTGGCCAGCTGCATGTCACAGTGAACTGATACTCAAATATGCCATTTTGAAGCTGTTAATGTGACGCTAAGGATATCTTCTCTGTGTGGCACACTGTATTTAGCACTCATGAGCATATGCAGAATGACCACAAGACATATTGTACATGAATTGATCATCATGTGATGGTACACACTGAGTCATCCAACAGGTTGGCCAGGAGGCAGAAGGTTTGAAATTAGTGATAACTGACCACAAAGACCAAGTGATTATGGCAAGGAGTGACCCACTGAATTAAAAAAAAAACAAGATAACAAGTAGATCTCAAAATCCTATAAGATCTTAAAAGTTCTTCCAAATTGCTATCAGAAGCAGTACTGCAAAAAAAAAAAAAAAAAGCTTAGTAATACATATACAACATTTGTATTGCGTCTGGTCTATAATGATTAATTTGTGATGTACTTATTTGCGTTATTTGAATTATTTAACAATGAATTATTAAGGGTGAGCCGAGTGTAGTTCACAGGGTGTAGTAAAGTGAACCAGTCACACTTTTCACCCAACTTCCAGGTTTATAATGGCAACGAAAAGTTCTTCCTAAATGGTGCAACAGTACTGCAGAATGGTGCTATGTAATATATATTGTAAAGGCCAACCCTGGCACAGACAGGTGTAGGACACAACTTCAAAGCTCACACAATATTTATTTTCTTTTTTCTCTTGTGGGAAACACCTTCCCCCTTTTTCCACAGTCCGAAGCACACAGCACAACACAATTCTTTTCTTCTTTCTACTGTTTTTCTCCTCCACTCCTCCAGGCAAGCTTCATCTCCTTCCTCCCGACTCTGGCTCCCAGAGTGTTGTCTGGTGGCTCATTTTATAAAGTGCTCCAGGTGCTCGTTGCCCTACCTGCATCAGCACTTGTGTGGCAGAAGAGCTGTTCTCCAGGGCTCAGCAGCCGGTACAGCACCCCCTGATGGCACCCCCAAAGCCCAACAGGGCTGTATCCAACTCCAACTCCCATGAAGCCCTGCGGGATTCTGAGGCATGGGGGCTGCCATCTAGTGCTCCGGGGGAGGTAACACTCTGAATAGGTTGGCTCCCCTGGTAGAAGCATTCCAGCTGGGCAAGGGTCCCGGCCATCTGTCACAATATGTTGTACTTTGTACTTGTACAGTTTCTGGTCTATAAAGATATAGTTAACTTCCATAAAGTATGTGTCATGATTCGGTAGGTTTGTGCTCTTTATTCTCTGTTGAAGCACATTTTCCATGTTTTCTTTGTGTAATTGAAAGTATGATTCATATGTTTATCATGCATATTTATATTTTGTTAATATTACATTATTGTATAGTTTCGTTTCTTTGTGTGATCACATGTTCTCTTATGTTTCTTATGGCCTCCAAGAGGCCCGCGCCACCTGTCTCTCCCTATGTGGAATGGCGTCCAGGCCTACGAAGGCTGATGAGGCCCACTGGTCAAACACGGTTCATCGAGTGCACTTGGTGGCTTCTGTGATTTCTCCTGTGATTTTTTTATTGTCGATTCCTTGGATTTCTTTGACCTTTTTGCTCTGTACCTCGACCTCTCCACTAGATTGTGTTTTGGGACTTTGTTTGCTTTGGGATAGTCTATTTCAAGCAACCCCTTGTGTACCTACCTTGAAGCTTTTGTTAAGAAAAACATTTTTGTGCAATAAGTATTTTATTTGTTACATATTTAAACTGTTCATCTGTCCTTCATGTTCACAAGCCGAAGCTTGATGGGTCCTTTCACTTTTGAGGGCTTTTTGCTATAGTTTCTCGGAACTTTATGCTAAGGTATTCCCAAGTTCATGACAGTACACTATTTGAATTATTTACAAGTGAATTATTAAAGGCGAGCTGGGGAAAGAGTGCAGTCCACATAGTGTAATAAACTGAACCAGTCACACTTCATACCCGACTTCCAGCCTTATAATGGCAGCAACATTTATAAAGCAGGGTCAGACACAAGGGAGTTCATCCAAGGGCACAAGTGGTGTAGTTTTACTGATTTTAATCTGCTTTTATAATCAAGACACTCAGGAGTTGTGCTTGCCATGCATATTTTAGGAAGCATTTTTGTGGTGAAGACAGTGGGATGGGGGTGTTGCCAGAGTGGTGTTTAACAGTTTTTGCTCTTTGGGTGTGTCCCCATCTTGCCTGTTATAAACAGAGGTGAGTAAAGTGGGCTGGGCAGCAGGCAGCCACAGAAAGCAGAAACTTAAAGACAAGCAGGAAAGGCAAGAAGATGGAGGCCTGTCACCATTTACAGTGACTCAGTTTTGCATGATGGAGGAGCTTTGAGTCTAAAGTGGTCCAGATGTTAGGCAGAAGTTGGACTTTATTGAAAGCAGCATTGTGGATGATGTAAAACAGTAATAAAGAGTGGAGTAATGATCTTCCAGGTGAAGAAAAAGCTCTCCAGGACCAGCTGTACGAGGAACAAAATATTCAAGTATTCCTTCATTCCATTAGCCGTTAACCTTATCAATGGGTTTTATTTGAATAAATGGCGGCATGCCTAACTACAGGTATCATTATACTACAGGTATCGTTTATGATTTTGATCTATTGAGTATTAAAGCTGGACTTATTCTAAATTTATTCAAAACACTCTGATATTGTATGATAAGTATCCATGCTCACTATTTTATGGTATTTATTATGAATAGAATATGGTTGATGAGTTGACGCCCTTAAAACAATAAAGTCAAGTGAGAGCAGAACAGAAGTAGTGTCTTGGGTTCAAATGGTTGATAACTGCCTTTGTGAAGTTTGCATGTTCTCCCTTTGCTTCTGTGGGGTTGCCTCCAGCCTTCCTTCCAATCCCCAAGATGTATACATTGGCAGTTCTAAAATGGCCCAATGCCCATGTACATGTGCCCACTGATGGACTGGAGGTCTGTCCATGACTGATTCCTGCTTTGTGTTTTATGTAATTCTGAGCTTAATAAGCAGTTTATAAAATGAATGCAAGGATATCTCTTATGAAATAAAATAGTCCTGTAATTTAAAAGTTAATTTTACAAGTCATCTCAAGAATGTATTAAAATAGGTAGGTTCAGAAATTGAATTTATAGTGCCATATTATTCATCAAGGTTTTTAAATCCCATAGGAACTGAAATGTAATGGTTTTCCAAAATGTACAAAACATCAGAATTTGTAACTATGATTCAGATCCGTGCTTATTCCAAATCAGTGAAACCAACACAAGTATCTCTGAGATCACACAATGACAAAGCCATTCTTACTTTTCTTCGAGTTACTCACCCTATTTGATAACTTACAGAGCTCCACTGTTCTGAAGCTGGGATGTCCTGCTGCCATCTGTCAATAAAGAAACACGTGCCACAAGGGGAAAACACAAACAGCAAAAAATTTATTGTACACAGACCTGAATTTATATATATTACATTGTCCTTTTGTATAACTTCACCATGAAGTCATTTAAAGGTATAGTTAAATGACTTGCACAGTATATTTTACACCTGGCTAACACATGTTAGTTAGCACTGCTGTCTCACAACCCTAACATCCATGATTTGAATGCCATAGTGGTCCTTGTCTATGTAGAGCTTTTGCATTCTCCCAGTATCTGCTTGTGTTTCCCACCCACATCCTCAAGGACATACAGGCTATGATAACTGGTCCTGTGTGAGTGTGGGTGTGCATGCAAGCAGGTCCTGTGATGGGTTGGCTCCCTGTCCAGGGCTGTTTCCTGCCTGGCCCCCACAATGCTGAATTTAATTCAGTGGCTTTGTGACTATTATGCTGTTGCGTTATTTTTACCCACAGACCACAGTGTTTCGATCAAGGTCATGGCAGAAATTGAATATTCAGGATTTAGCTTGCCAGTCCGACCTTTCAACCCTTAACCAACAGCCCTTTGGTTTACAAAGATTAGGGCCCATCAAAATACAACTACTAAATCCAAGGCAATAGATTTTGAATTTTCACGGAGGGTTTGTACAACATGGAGGTAACCTAAACAATGTGTTGTTTGTGTGACTAGCTATACTTCCTGTTTTTGGTAAAGCCATGTAAGTAGAGAGAGGGATTCCAACCATTTTTGCCATTTACTGGCACAACACAGTGGAAAATATATCCGTGGTGAGCGAAGCCAGAGTTGGTGTTAATGGTGTTGAACCAGTTTCACTAGCCAGATGACAAGAGACAGGGTTCTCTAGACTCCTAAAAGAAGGACTTACCCCATCCTAGACCCCTGTTAACAACAGCTGCCAATCCAAGCCTCTTGTGGTTCTTTACTTCCCACTAAGACATTAACATCTTTATTTGCTTGTGGGTTTCTAATTCAAATTCATTATATTGATTCTTAATGAACTGTGGGTATCTACATATATAAAATGCTAAGGGATGCTTGTCTGTCATGCAAAAACTCACAAACCACTGGGCCTTGAAACTTGATCTTGGTCCTAATCAATTGCTTATAGCATGATATGTGTAACACAGCCCATGAATTTCATGTGGGTGCCACGCTGGCCACATAATTGGGTTTTGGGTCCTTCTTACAGTAAACATCAGCAAAGTCAGTTGAGAATGAAGCACACTGCACAGGCCAATCTGACATGCACCAACGACACACCATTATGCCTCGTGAAACAACATGATCTGCGACCTCATAAGGGCATCAAGCCAAAAGCAGAAGCTGTTTAACTGATGATGAAAGAGAAATGCTGAGATGGTGGGACATTACAACACATACCAAAGCAAGGGGGCAGTTTGAATAAAAAGCAATTGATCCACAATATAGAAGGCAGAACAAGAAAAGCAGCACCGTCTGCTCGCATCAAGTGTGACATTCAGAATGGAAGTGCTAACGAAGAATGACAAACAACAATATACTATAACATGCAAGAACAAACTATTTACAAGATTGGTGAGCATCACGGACGCAATGGAAAGCATTTAATACAAGATAGAGAATGCAAGAACAAGAACAACATAAAGATGCATGCCTCATATGGGTGGGGGTTTAGTTTTGTTAAGTTTGACTTGATTGTATGGAATGTTACATGCTTTTAATAAATTCAATAAAAGAAAGAAAGAAAATAAATAATAAAGATGCATGCTGACAAATGAGAAGTAATTTGGACATTTCATGAGCATTACTTAGGACAGCGTTTCTCAATCTTTAAGTTTTTGCCACCCGAGTTTTCATAACAGTTTTTTTGAAAGGATCCCACTAATACCAATTTGTTCTTTTTTAATTAATGATATATCATAGATCAGGGGTCCCCAACTCCAGTCCTGGAGGGCCCCAGTGGCTGCAGGTTTTCATTCTAATCCTTTTCTTAATTAGTGACCAGTTTTAGCTGCTAATTAACTTCTTTTGAATTAATTTTATTTGACTTGCTCTTGAAGACTCAGACCCCTTAATTGTTTCTTTTTCCTTAATTACCAGCAAAAAATTAATGAGACACAAAATGAACCAAAACACGACCAGTAAACCATCATACAATATCTGAAAATAAAGAAAGATGAAAGTCTCAGGAACTTTGATCTGCTCAGGTCCCCAAAACATTTTAATAGCACTCTTAGAAAAGAGAAAATCAACAATTTCAGAAATGTATGCTATTGCACAATGAGAGCATCAACAAGCCATGGAATTAAAGAACGGGTTTAATTAACAGCAAGAATTGGTTCCTAATTAAGCAACTGGTTGGAGTGAAATTTGTTGGAGTTCGAGGCCATAACTTAGTTGGTCTTCTGTTGGCTCACTCAATTCACTTTAATTTCTAAATAAGGAAAGAAATGAAACAATTCAGAGGAATGATAAAGAATTTCAGGGGAAGAATTCTTAAAAAACAAGTCAATTAAAATTAAAGGAAAAGGTGTTAATTAGTAGCAAAAACTGGTCACCAATTAAGAAAAGTGTTAAAATGAAAACCTGCAGCCACTGGGGCCCTCCAGGACTGGAGTTGAGGACCCCTGTCATAGATGCATATTTTATTATACCTACTTAACTTTTATCGACATTTATCTAACTCTATATTTATTTTTCTAGTATCAGAATGTAGTTTAAGTTAATTTGTTTTGGTTTCAATAGATTTATTTTTCATATTTTTAATTCTTGTATTCTTTTTTTCACATCTTTGCGCCCCCCTCTTTTTACTTTGTTACTTTGCGTCCCACAGTTTGAGAACCACTGACTTAGGAGCACAAAAGAAAGTCAAACAAAAAGAGCTGTGGGCTACCTCTGCCGTGAAATTGGGTTTTGGGGTTTTTGCAAGTCATGCAGTCCAAGTCCAAAATCAATCATATGTAGTGTTAGGGCACAAGAAAGCTGGCAGCACCCTCTGCGGAGTGATCTGGGATGTTGTGTTTTGTAAGAAATGCATGAACTCCCTGTATTTGGGGTCCAAAAGTTTGAGTGTTTCCTAGTTATCCATTTAAAGACACTCCTTTAGATGTGTGACTATACTTTCTGTGCCTCCATGCCAGCAAGCAAACAAACTTTGGGAAACATGGTAACCAAGAATTATGTGAGTATAATTATATTTAGGGTGCCATAAGGGGGAACACGTGGCATCTCTCCACATCTCTATATATACAAAATCCAACATCTGCCTGTCTGTCCGTCTACTTTTCACGAGAGTGAACTTCTTAATGGATTTAAATTGTTTTTTTTTGTATAATTTGCTTGAACATTCCAGTTGATGTTGCAACTTCTCTCATTGCGCTAAGTATTATAGTTCATTTTCAGCAGCGATTTATTAGAGTAAATCCAAGATGCGGGCCGAGGGGAGCAGGAGACGGGCCTCAGGAATAGGGAGCCAGGTGGTGCCACCCTCATTCACGTGCCAGCCTCTGTTCGAGTCGGTCTACCTGTTGCCAAGTGTTAAAGTGCACCTTGCCTTCACTTTGCTAGCGATACCTGTTTGTTCAGCAGGCATTATCATCTTGAGATTGTTAACGAGTAATGTTTGATGTTTTTGAGAGAGTGATCATAGCTACGTGTGTTTTAGAGGGTAGCTGCTCATTGGCAGAGATATTATGGCCACGTGCACATGGGGGACACTCTCTTGTCAGAGGTGAACACAATCATGCCAACATTTGATGTTAGAGTGCACCTACCTTCTGCTTGGCCAGAGATATCGTGCCAACTTTTTACATTTTTGGCAAAGATATCACAACTACATTGATAGCTATTCACTTATCAAGAAAAAAATATGCCCCGACATCAAAGTTTTTCAATTGGATGTTCCACCACTGATGCAAAGAGAAAGTGTTTATCTAGACAAAGAGAAACTTCAGAAGAGTGAACTGCTCGCCTCAGAGCGTTTCAACAACGGCACGCATCCCAGCGAGAGTACCAGACAACTGAAGAGCATGCATCACGCCTCGGAGCTAATCGAAAGAGGAATGCTTCTCACAGAGAATGTGAGACGTCTGAAGAGCACTCATCAAATGGTTCGTTACAGACTACAGACAGTGCTATTGCAATAAACAATAACAATTTGTGCACCTCAGTTCAAGATTTGAATGAACTTATTATTACTTTGATTCTAAATCGTCCTCTTTCTTGGTTTGGGGAACATTATATCCTCAGTCCAAGAAACTACACTGTTGATAAAATTAATCAATTGGTGCTTAAATTATTTGACATGCTGTCTTGGACACTTCAATAAATACCGCTTTAGAGCACAACGATTCAGTTCATTATCCTACAGAATTTTTTAATTCCATTAATCCTCCTGGCATGCTGCCCCACAACTTAGCATTGAAAGTAGGAGCACTGATTATCCTTTTGAGAAACCTGGGCCCACCCAAACTTTGCAGTGGCACCCGTCTCCAGGTCTGTCAGCTTCAGAACAACATCATATGGGCGATAATCATCACAGGCTGTGGCAATGGCGAGAGAGTTTTAATCCCTCACCTTCCTCTGATTGTGATGGACATGCCCTTTCAATTCAAGAGATTACAGTTCCCGGTGAAGCTTTACTTTGCAATGTCAATTAACAAGGCCCAGGGACAGACACTAAAGTTAGCAGGGGTTGATCTTAGCTCACAATTCTTCTTGCATGGTCAGCTTCACGTTGCTTTCTACCGGGTTAGTTCCCCAAGAAACCTATATGTCCTTGCCCCTGTTAACAAAACCAAAACTATTGTATATCAAGTGGCCCTCAGATAGGAGGCCTATTGATATAAATTGTTGTCAATACAAATTACATTTTATTGAATTTTAAATGTTGTCCTCTTTCGCTACTACATGGGCAGAGCCACGGGGGACAGCTAGTTTACAATAAAATCAAAGAGTCAAATAATGCACAAAATGGCAACCTTTAATAGCAGAATATACAGTATGCATGCAGCATAAGAAGAATACAAAGTACCAAAATAATCAAAGCAGAAACACTCTGCTCGTGTACCTGTCCGTCTGGTGAGATGGCTCACCCACTTATCGACCTCCTTAATACAATAAAGCCCTCCCTTCTCATGTCCCATCTCTCCCTGCTTACTTAACATATTCCTCTCTCTGTCTCTAGACCTCAGCCTGTTCCTCCATCAGCTCAAAATCTCCTCCTGACTTAAGACTCAGTGACCCTTCTGACGTGAGGTAGCTTTAAAGTCCCTACCAGTCTCTAACTAATTGGCCTTTACTTTTTATTCATCTATTTTGATATTTTTTCATTAATTCTTTTGTGGTTTAGGTTCTTTAATGTTTTTTTTCTTCATGTTCTTTAATATGTTTTGTTTCTTTTTTCATGTGTTGTGTAATTCTTTAATTAGTATTGTCTCTATTAATCTTTTCATATTTTATGTTAATTCTGATAGCTACTGGCCTTATTTGTTTATTATGTTTCAACCAGGGTCCAAGATGGATTCTGAAGTTGTTTTTATATCTGCTTTGTTCATTTTTGATTTCTATGTTAATGTTAAGTGTTGTTCATTTCATTTCTATGCATCTGTGTATCATGTCCCATGCACCATGTGTTTTGTGAGTGGTTCCCCAAGAGGCGGGGCCAACTGCTCATCCATGTCAAGTGCTTTGAGGTTCGTTGAATGTGCCAGTGATGTGGTGAGTTTCTTTTGTGATTATTTTTGTGCTTTTGTATATTACTGGACTTTTGACCACTGTGCTCTGCATTTCAGCCATTCTTAGGATTTGTGATGTGCACTTGTTTGACTTATATTGCCTTAGCCTTTTCAGGCAACTCCTTATGCCTCTTGTGTTCTGTGGTACTTTATTTTATTACAAAGAAATGTAAAAATAAGTCTTTTATTTATGAAGATTTTACATTGCCCTTTGTGTGACTAGCACTAGTTTTTAATTTTATTTCCCCCCTCTATTGGGCATTTTGAGTGTTTCTGGGATTGTCGTGATTCGGGACACTTGAGTTCATGACACTTAAACATTGAGCCAAAGGGGAAGGGGCCCCCTGACACTGCAGCTGTGGCTGCCCTAAGCCTAAAAATGGTTTAAAGTGCCTCCAGCCTGGGATGAGGCATTAGCTACCACTCATATTTTTCAAAACCCGCTTTGAATTTCCTTTGTATTTCTTGATTTTTGTACGTTGTATTGAATCTCTACATTTTTAAAATTTTGATATTGTTTGTTTGCATCTTGAAGGAAAAACTCTGTAAGGTTATTTATGTTTTAAATGTTGCTTCTTGCTTGTTCTTGGAATTCCTTTTAGGAGTAAACTTTATTATTATAAAAGGCAGTGTTTTCATCCTTTGGACCAGGGTTATTTTACAGTTTCTGTTTTCCTTTTAGAGTTTATAAGCCTGCTTGATTAGGTTTCATTGGTTGGGGCCAATTCTGGGCAGGCTAATGAGGGCCCTGGCTTGTTTTATGGTTTTCTTTTGCGTCTTCAGACATTGTTGCCATTTTGTATGCTGTTCATCATAGTAATAACATAAGTCACTTTGTGTATGCAGGCTACAAGTATTTTTAAGGAGTTTCAGTGCCAGGGCCTTGAAGAAATTTTTGAACTTAATACTTTTTTGAGTTGCATAAACCCAGATTTCACAACACTGATTCCATGGAGAATTCATAAAAAGGATCCCCTTTGCTCCCATTTGTTGACTTGTGTCCTCTTTCCTGCTCTCCCTGGTCTCATTCTGTCTTTAAACAGAGGGTCAGAGATCAATGACAGTTTCTACATTGTCTGTCCTCTAGTGACCTTGGAAGATTTTGCGTATTTCCAAGCAGACCATATCTCACTCTCTTCTTTTCTGGTGATTCTTCCTATTGCTCTTGCAAGAAGCTCAGTACATTGTATAAAACGGAGATACTTCTCTCCCTGTTTTTCTATATGGCTATGTGCCAGGCTTTATTCTGTTGTCCTTTTCTAACCTGGTGGTACTGCCCTTGCCCCAGAAACCCCTTAAAAGCATCTCACATTCTGGGTAATCACAGATTTTTGCTAGCCATGTATACTAAGTATGGGATTCTGGTCCAACTACTACCCAAAGTAACAATGTTGTGTTAAATCAATGACAGTGATGTAACTAGTAAAAAGTTCATAGCCTTTCAGATGTGAATTTTAATTATTATTACGTAATAATAGACAAAGTTAACTAAAAGATGACAAACAAGCTGAGAACTGAGTTATAATGGTCTTAAACAGTCAAACCACAGTTTGGTCTTGATAAATAATCTTTGTGTGTGTGTGTGTGTGTGTTTGTAATTCAAAGCAAATGGACAACATATAGGAAAGGTCAATGCCAACAATGACTGCTAATTCTGACTCATGGCCTGTCTACAAGAGATTCAAGAAATGTCAGATGACCACAGTCTGACATTTATACAGTACTTTAGGTCTTAATTCATTTGTGTTTTTGAAAATGGTTCAATAAGAGCACACCCAAAGAATTATACTGTACATAGAAAAGAATTCATCCATGGTAGTAAGCAGCCCATTTCATGCATTTTAATGGAAGCACCTCCACTTTGTGTCATTTATCTGTGCCCACCTAAGGTTTAGATCAAGTGTGGTATTATGGGTCCACAGCTCGCTCAGCAAAGGCCATTTATTTAAATAATCACCGCACTCGCGGTGGCTTAGTGAGGGGGCATGGTGGCTGTAGGATGATCTCGGAGCGATCTGCCGTGTGAGCGTTTCTCACCTAGTACACAGGTATTAGGTGCCCATATCGGTGATTGTTCCTGGGACTAATGTGCTGCAGCTGCTATGGGCTCTCAATATAAAACAAGCACGAGTCGGTTAGGAGAGAACATCAGAGAACAAAACGGAAAGAGAGAAAGTGAAGGATGGAGGTTACAGGAAGCGAGGGAGCAAGTCGGTGCAGGAGAGAGAGAGAAAGAGTCACACACGGTGTGTGTGGGCGAGCAAGTGAACGAGCGCTCGCGGGCAGCTGCATGGAAGCCAGGGTGTTCGGCTGACACCCAGGAGTTGTAGTAGAAGATGCTCCCACTGAGCGATCAAGTAGCGGGAGTGATCAGTGAAGGCCAGAAAGGCAGCGGGAGTCAGGAGGCTTGGTGGTGGATTCCCCAACGTGTGCGTCCTGGCCGTTGGCCGTGAACCAAGTCTCGGGCCTGGGATGAGTGCCAGACTGAAGCCAGGGATTGATAGGTCTCCAGACCCGTGTGGATGGAAGTAGGAGGAAAGGGCAGCTACAGAGAGAGCGTCTTGCCTGTTGAAAAGCCCAACCGGGAGAAGCAGGTGAGACGCTAGTTGAAAGAAGCACTGGGCTTGGCATTGTTTTAAAGACTGCCTCCGGATGAGTGTTTTAACCTCGTTTTAAAAGGATTGTTTTTTTGTAGTGTTTATAACCTCCACGTTTTCTTTTGTTGGATTATTTATTTAATGCCTCTTTTTGAAAGCACTGCACTTTATTTGAACACTTTTCGTTGACTGTTTTAATAAAAGCACTTGTGCGCCTTTTAACATCATCCCCTTGCTATGTTGTCGCCGCCACTGTCTAGCTCATCTCGGTAGCATTATCAACGGTGTTGGGTTCAAGGCCTCCCGAACAGCGATGGGCATGAAGCAGAACCTGCATCGTCACATCAAGATAAACTACTAAGGGAGTTTGCAGAGTTCCACTGACCCAGCAGACAACCCAAGAAGCAAGCCAAGGCTAAATGAAGGTGGTCTAGGGTGTTTAGACATTTATGGCACAGTCAGCCCACAAACATTTGTATCTACAGTGCAATAAAACACTAAGGGTGTGTGTGAGTGTCCATTTCCACAGAGCAATCTGATTGGTTAGTTTAGTTAGTTTGGCTTTGATGTGATTGATCAGTTTGGCTTTGGTGACGTGATCGTGAAAGTGGAGGTGCAAGTGTGAGGAGTAAAGGCACAGGAGACATCACAAGAGTCACCTTTTTAAGACAAAAAGTATAAAAGTGGGCATGAGGCAAGCAATGCACCTTGAAATGACAGTGTCTCAGAAGCAAATTTTATGGGAACACCGATCAAGGGGGTTTCAGACACACAAGTGAAGGTGCTGAAGGTACATGCATAGCAAGGATATCAACTATTGTAAAATTTCTTTTATTACTTGTGTGGCTAGTAAAGTATAAGTTGAAACTTCTTAAACAAACTTGTTATTAATTTGTTTCTATTCTAAATTGAAGAGCTAAACCACTAGGCTGTGTTTCAGACAAAACTCACCCAGTGCAGCTTTTTCTATTAATATAATCGTCCATCAATTCTGAGTACATGCTTTTACTACCAGTAGGTAAAGAGAGATGAGAGTATGTAAAATATGAACCAGCAGTGGATGGGATGCCAATTCATCACAGGACATACTTAAGCATACTCCACACTCACTCACTCACACTTGGCAAATTAAGAATACCCAAAAAAAACATAAGGATATAAGGAAAATCTGGAAACTTTACTTAGTTGGTAATCAACACAAGATAGCCATGAGGCAACACAGCAAACTATGATGAAACACTGTATCTTCTTATATAATATGATACTGTGGATGTCCGTTTGTCTGTCCAGGGTTTTAAGTCACCTGTAGCTCGCAAACTGTTTGACCTATTGACCTTTGGTACACATATACTACGTGACGTCTACTATCCGCTTTCAGGGTGATGATTGACCACCAAGGTTATTCCTCTTTCTATTTTTATTTTACTATATTGTAGAATCAACTCTCGGCAGCAGCCAGCAGGGCAGCCGTGTGGCGCATGTGTATTGGCGCCATTCTCATCTGTACCACCTTTGCCATCACTTCCCCTACCTCTTCAAATCTTAAATCATTCTTGAGGCAGATTGAAGATGTAAGTGCCAGCTTAAGTGAAAAACTGAGGAAAACGTAATTGCAACACAAGCACTGACTTAATCAGTTCTAACGTGAAAAGATGCCAGTGAAAGAATAGAAGAAGCAGGCCGCTATGGTGGAGAAAAGAAGAGCTGCTCAGGATGCAGCAAGCACATCAGCCTCTGAGCAAACGAATGCTAAATGTACAGAGAAAGAGTATGAAAACTATGAATGCTCAAGTCAAGTGTGTTTGCTGCACGTTACCGTTACTGGTAATAGTATATATCAAGTCCATTTGACCCAGTTTTAGGCTCACAGGCAGCTTTTCCTGGCTGTACCACTCACAAAGTAGGAACTAACCCTTGATAATGTTCCAGTCCATTGCAGATCACACTCACACACAAACCTATACTCACTGGCTCATAGCAAACTCAGAGTCACAAGTGAACTTCATCTTTGCTTAAGCGTAACCTGTGAAAATCTATGCAGGCAGAGAAACATGTAAACTCTGCACAGACAGAAGCCATTCAGGATTTGCATTCTGCAAAGCAGTTGTGCTGCACCATCTGTTCCAGTATCAAATCCATCTAAATAAAAGTAAACTTAATTCCTGAAATATAGTCATTGCTAAATCCAGGACTAAACATTTTTAATGACTTGTACAATTTCATGCAGTTTGTAACTGTCAATCGTTCTTTGGTAACACTTTAGTTTAGATACTGCAATAATGCATCTATTACACATTTCCCCATCTATTACACATATATTGTACACTTCTTTACTGCCTCTTTCTGCACCTCTGTTATTTGGCTGACAGCAGAGCATATGATAATTCACATAAGTTATTCCAGCCTCTTTCGGACCCCCTTCATTATCTGTCTTCTTCTGACCACAGGACCGATGTTTTCTGGATATTTTGTTTGGGTGGTGACCCTTTCTTTTCACATGCATGATACTGTCATGTTTGAATATCTCAGCACAGTTACTGGCCCTGATGAAATCAAGTTGGCTGGTATGGTTGCCACTTCCATGTCACATTCTAAGTCAAGTCTTTCCTCATGTCCCTCTGAATTTCACATGCACTCACACACAATCTATTGGTGACTCCCTACATGCCTTGATAAACACCCCGATAATAAAGTCACTGATTGGTTACCTAGACGGGGCAGCTGGACCTAATAAAGTGCCGATCAGCATATGTGTAGAGTGCATATGTGTGATGCAATTAGTGCACAAAACAGCAGCAGCATTGTTCCCTGGTGGCTTAAAAGGGATTCTAATGACTTTTAACAGGTTTTACAAAGAACATTAACCATGCAATGCAGTTGCTTGTATTTTAATGGGGCTACAGATAGCAGATAGCTACAGATAGCAGTCGAGCATCCCCCAATAAACAATTTGTGTGGCATTTAGGGTAACTCAGTGGTCAAAAATCTTCCATTGTACAGTTAACAATAATAAGCACACTCTATCAGTAAGCAGAGTATAACTTTGTGAGAGTAAATATGTTTTAATAATGGAGTGCGTCTTACTTCACTAATTCAAAACCATTAGGAAAGTATAAAAAAATAAGGAAGTAAAGAATAAAGCCTAAACTTAACCTTGATTAATATCTTCTTAAAGAAAGATAGCTTGGCAATTCATTGAACATCCTGCTGTTTTTTATGCTTTTGAAGAGATGGTGATGAGTAGCAGAATTAAACTCTGTTAAAGAAAGATTCAATGAAGGTGAAAATAAACAGAAGCTAGGAAAATAAATGTTTTGGATGTTAAGCCTTTAATGATGTTTCCTTATTTAGATACAAGTGAACTCAAGAAGAAAGATTCTACCAAATTGAAACAGTTAAAGTAAGGCCAGCAGAAAGAATTCTCCTTTTTCTCTTGCTGTTATAAATGGGGAATTCTGAGACACAACGCCATTTGTATGTGTAACATCCATTATTCTAATATATAGGGATAAGTGAAGATTTTTGCCAGATAAATTACTATCTCTTGTTCAGTGGCAAAGTGGTGGTGATGCCTCACAATTCAAGAGAGCTTGAAGGGTTTCCCAGCCTGCTAATCCTCAGCGTGGTTCAGCCATCTGTCTCTGTTGGTGTTTGCTGTCTCAAAGACATATATTTTGATTGCAGTCTCAAAACTTCCATGGTGTTACTGAGTGTGAATATTTGCCAGGAAGATGTCTTGTGCCCATTTGCTCTGAGGCTAGACTCCAACTGCCTATAAACTTGTATCAAACACAAATTCAGAAAATGAATGGATGAACAATCATGTTAAGATAACATACTGTTAATCTGTTAGAGTTTTTTTACCAACATTTTGTAAACCTGACATCAAAAGGCACTTTGTGATTCTGCATAATGTGAATATAAGCAGTGTAGTCCTTCTTTTCAAAAATGTTCAATACCAAGCTGAACATAAAGAGTAGATTAATTTTAGACATTTGTTAAACACATTTTTCTGAGGTTCATCTGTTGTATTGTGGTTTCAGTTCATTCGTATTGTCACACACGTGTGCTTGGACAACAGCTTACAGGTTTAGTTGATGGCAACTGGGGGCAGTGTGCTCTCTTCTTCTTTCCCCTCTGTAGAAAGAAGGTTGGCTGGCCAACATTGGTAATGTCCCTTCCGGGTACCAACCAACTATACCCGCTCACACGTGTGTGAGTAGGTGGCAACTAAAGGGTCTGAGTAAGTGTAATAAAACATCTGATCGGGGGGCAGTGGAGCACGCTGACTGTCTTTCTCAGTTCCCTACAGACCTTTCCCGGGAAATCCTGCAAGGTTCCAGCGCCTCAGAAGACGTCACTTCCAAAGCTGGCCCCTTTGATGACGTCACATCTGGTTCCAGCCCCTTTGCTGACATCAGTTCCTCTTCAGACCTTTAAAGCCTCCATCTTGGGCTACTATAGCCAGTTCTGTTGTGAACTCTGTTCTATGCACATCATGCTTCAAAAACATAAACTTTTGCAGTTGGGAAAAACAATATACGGATAGCTGCCCCAAACCTTTATGATGTCTTTGACATATTCTTATCACTCCACCTCTTCCAGAAACCATCATAGCTGGAGATACTGCCATCTTGGGGCAGACTCGAACACCACAAGGAAATAATCTACGAACTAGTGCTATACCATGTGTTTTCTTTTGCATATTTCAATATATGGGGTTTGCCTTCGGTTGCCCCAGACCCTTTATGAGAATCTTGTGTGTTTACTCTTACAGTATATACATTCTCAAACCTGCTTAAGAACATAAGAACATACAAAATTTAACAAATGAGAGGAGACCATTCAGTCCATCAAGCTTGTTTGTTTAGCTAATAGCTAAGCTGTCCCAAAGACTCATTCAGGCTTTCCTTAACTTTTTTAGGGCGGATGTCGACTTTTGTTGACACAGTGGGTTGAGGACGGATGTCGACTAAACTTAAAAAAGCCGTAAACGTCGATAAAACTCACCATTACGTTATAGGGAAACCCTTTTTACTAGGAGGACTGTTAGACTTGTTGACTTGATATTGAATCCCTGTGTTTGGCTGAGTAGTGTGGAGTAAACAACGTCAAGAGTGGCGTCTACATCTGGTGATAGAGCGAAGTAAATGCACAAAGAAAAATACTCCATGCTTTATTATTTATTTATTTTTTGTGTATTATTGCTGAACCTGACTCTAACTTATCAAATTCCGATTTTAATGCAAGTGATCTGAAGATCGAAAACAAAAGTCAGGTGCCTGCATCAGCCATTTGTTCCTGAGCTGATCGTGCAGTTTTCGCCCTGGGAGGACTACACAGACCCTTATCGATTTCTGATTTTGATGCAAATGATCTGGATATCGAAAATGAAAGACCAATACCCGCATTAGCTGATCAGTTCCCAGCTGATTATAGTGCCGATCGTGCTCGTGCAGATGTCGCGCCTTGGGAGGACTACACAGACACAGATGCGTGGGAGGTAAGCTGGTTACTATACTTCAATAAATGACATGGCATGCTAGTGGACACTACGGAGTGCCAGCCATTCGACTACTTCAAGCTGTTTATTCCCAGAAAGTGTCTTTCAGCTTATGAGTGATGAAACAAACAGATATGTAATAAGAATGTGAATCTGCATACTGTAGAGCAGGGGTGCCCACACTTTTTTGGCTTGCGAGCTACTTTTAAAATGACCAGGTTGAAATGATCTACCTACATTAAAAATGCCCGTATATATATACGTATATATATATATATATATATATATATATATATATATATATATATATATATATATATATATACAGTATATATATATATATACGTTATATATGTATACTTTATACATAAAATATATGTTGTTGTACCTTGCATAACAGAATAACCTTTATGGCAGAATAACAATTCAATACATTTATGGTCACTACAGTATTTGGATTTAATAATCTTCATGTGGGAAAAGGCTGACTCGCATAAATAAGTAGAGCCGAATAATGCAGTCAAGGAGGTAGCACATTTCCTCATTTTTGGGTACTTTTCCTCTGTGAGTAAGTTCCAAAACTGTCCAAGAGCCCCAGACTTCAGCTGAATGTCATCCTGTAATGTCAAAATCTCATCCTCCACTATAGAGGAGTTTTAGGTGAAACAGTGTTGCAATTTCTGATGCGAGTGAATCACCCTCAACATCTTCCCTAAATGGATAGCACTTAAATGTAGCAATTGGTTCAAGTAAAGCTGAGTCTTGAAACCATCTGTCAAAGTCTAACAGACAGTTTTCAATGTGCTCTGTGTAGCGTATGCTGTCAAGTTGCGCACACGCCTTCCATTGCGTCTCCAGCTCTGACGCGAGGTTTTGGATGTTCCCCAAATCAAGGCGCTGCAGCTTTGAGGACAGATGTTGCATTTTTCGTTTGAAAGCATTAACTGAGCTAATCATATTGACCATGGAGTTCTCTTTTCCTTGCAGCTGTAAATTAAGCTCATTCAACATGTTGGTCAGATTGGAAAAAAATGCCAAGTCTAGCGGCCATTTATCGTTATTAAGTTGCTTGTATTCTGCATGTTGAATGACAAGGAGAAACTCCTTTTTCTCCGGCCAGAGGTCTTAAAATCTCAGCAGGAATTGCTGTCTCAACGAAGGCCTTTTTTTTATCATCTCTCCAACTTGGAAGGACTTCTTATGCTTAATGATCAAGTGACTCACCCGGAACGATGCTTCGGTGTGTCTGCCTTTGCTTTAGAATTCAGCCGAGTGAAAAATGATGGCAGTCTGATTAACTGTGATTTTAGTTCCCTCTCTTTTCTCTTTCTCAGATTGCTTTTCCGAAGGAAGTCAGTTTCGTAGTTTTTGTATGAACAGTTCGAAAGTGCCTTTCCACATTTTCCTTCTTTGTAATAGCAATGATAGATTGACAGATCAGACAAACGCACTTCGATTGTGACATTGTGAGAGAAAAAAATCCTCTTCCAATTCCACATCCAACCCATAACCAACAATTTTTTTTTAAATCCCTTCTTTAGTCGATATAAATTGGAAGGCTAACTAGACCACTTAGATAGCCGTTTGATCGTGCGTGCAGGATGACCAGTGTGTTAGAAGAAAAGAGGTCTCAGACTGGCCACCCTGTATGTCAATCAAGTGGCAAATGCCATAGGGAGGATATATGATAGATTAACATTTAAAAAAAACATTTTTTTCAATGCAACGTGATCTACTTGCACTACCTTTCCAATCTACCGATCGATCGCAATCAATGTATTGGGCACCCCTGTTTTAATCAAATTCAAACAAAACAGTTCACATAAAATTAAGAAAAAAATTGATGATGCACACAAAGAAATATTTCTTGTCTGTGATGTTTTTGTTTAAAGCCTTTGTATTTTAGTTACATTGCTTTAAGTTTCTATAAGTTTTTACATAAACTATGACATATTTCAGGGCATACGGTCAGAGAACTATATGCCTCTATCATTCGATCTAATCTATCTAATAATTCATGCTTCTCTCTAACTGTTTATTTAACAATCTGAGATCATTCTATTGTCATATCAGAAACATATCACAACATTAAGATTATTACATTAACAATTTAGCATACATGGGGTAAACAAAAATCTTCAATTATCTATGTAGCTATGCTAAAACTATATTCTATTCAAATTAAGCAATCAGTTATATGAATTTAACATTAAAATTAACTTGGCTCTTACAGCCTTCATTGCTGACTATACACAAGTATCAATTAGCATTAGCATAGGCTGAATTAGGACAAAAAGTTTTGGAACTAATTTTATTTCTGGATATTTTAGACGTGAGATAACAATAAAATGCAGAATTAATATTTTTGCCAGCATAGCAGAGATTAGCACAGAATTGGTACCTAGTTTGTGATGAATGCTGTTAGGACTGGCAGTGACTCCATGCCACCCTGTACTAGAAAATGCATGTTCACTAATGGATAGATGGAGTCACAAATAAGTGATCAATATCTAACTTTTTATATTTCTTCAAACCCTTTTTGTAGTTTGTTATTCTTTTTATTTTAGTGGAGTTACTTGAACACTCTTCTTCCAGTATTCTCTTTATTCTACATTCTTATGCCTTCTGTGCTGTTGAATAGATTTCTGAGGCCTGTCACCATTCAGGAGGAGGATGTGGAAATGGTGCAGATCTACACGTACCTGGGGGTTCACATGAACAACAAACTGGACTGGTCTGACAACACAGTGGCGCTGTACAAGAAGGGCCAGAGAAAGTAATTTTGAAAATGTTAATGTGGCTTATTATATTATATTATATTATATTATATTATATTATATTATATTATATTATATTATATTCCTACCAGTGATTATTTTGCTGGGTACTGAGGCCTTTCTTCTATAGCTCAGTTTCTTTATTTTGAGCCATCATAACTGCTCCTACTGACTGTGTCAGATTGCCTGGAATTCTGTTACACAACAGGACAAATAAAAAATTAAATATACAAAGACAGATGGCTGTCACATACAGTACATGTCTTCTGGTCTGTGCATAGCAGGTGATTAAATCACGCAGTGAATCACAAACTGTATTTCTGGAAAAACCTATTCAGAACAAAAAAAAAATCACATGCCAAATAAAAATGGTAACTTTATCAGGTACCCACGAAGTCAGTTGTTTGTAAATGTTTCAAATTTGTAACTCCTTCCTCTTTCTATAAACTGTGACAGTACAAAAATACGCAATTGAAATAAAAAGCAAAAAAGGCATCCTATTACTCCTTAATAATACCATTTCTAAAGAAAATACTGCTAATTCAAAATGTTTTTTTAAGTTTCTCAAGAATATACCACACCACATGAATGGCATCATAAGAACTGAATAGTATGCTAAATTTCCATTAGGCATTACACATTTATCTTGTTTCTTGTGTAGGGTATTGTTCTGATTTTTTTCAAAATCTTCTCGAGAATGGTTTATAACTTTATGACTACAGTTTACTGCACTAGGCAATACTGCAATATCATTGATCAGAATAACCTATCAGATGTATCTTGTCAGGTTAAGTTCCAAACCTGCTTAATTCAAGCCAGGAGGCCAGAGCCCATCGGTCCTGTAGGGGGCGTCAGTCTATTAACACACACTCACCGAAACAAGGTCAATTCAGAACTGTCAATCAACAGAGTTTGCACACTTCTGGAGATGTAGCATAAAAACTGAAGTACCTGAAGACCCATGAAGAACATGCAAACTCCATATACTGGCCTTGACTGCACATTGGATTCAAACTGTTGTTGCTGGATACGTGAAGCATTACATCGTCATTCCCTGATCATTATCCATATTTACTATTTACTGCTTCATCTGTGCCACTGCAGACTCAAACTCACTTCTATTCCCCTAACAGAATGTCAGGCATTCCTTGCCAGTGGGCCACTGCTGCCCTTGCCTTTTTCAAGCATCAGCTCTAACATACACTGTACATTTTAATTTTAATACATTTGTTTTGCATAAGAAACATGTACATTATAGCATGACCATGTTAATGAAAGCTAATTTAGATTTTACTTGAAATGCATTGATGATTTAAAATGCTGTTGTATCTATGAACCAGTTTCTTACCTAATCAAATCAAGTGAGTGTTTAGTGATGTGGGTTGAAATGAAAGGACCCAAGAAAAGCAGATGGAGACACTGGGATAATGTCTAAACTCTACACAGAAGGTGACCAAGTCCTTGGAGTTGGAATTACATTTTTGATAAACATTGACCTTTCAAAATGTATTTTTTATGTGCTTATGTAGTTCAAAATTTGTATTTATATTAAAAACATTTACATATAAGTTTTATTTTGTGTACAGTATTCATCCATGTTTTCTTATTTTGAGCATGATCCAGTCAAAACTGCTTTTTGGTTGCTCAATGCATCAAAATAAATTGTTTGCCTTTACTTTTAAAATAGTTTTCATTTAGGCACTTAGTCCTGTAACAAGGCTTTGGCTTACTGATCAGTAGGGCTGACACTTTTGAGTTACGAAAAACTAGGACACCAGACAGTTTCATAAGTCCACATTTAAAATAGGCCACATTACTGCACTGAGCGTTACCTAAAATAATCCAATGTCGAACTTCCTGTTTCTTACCTTTTGTGTTAAACTACCAATCAGGTCTGAGGGCTGTTGTTGTTGGACCTGCTTTTTCTAATAATTACTGTATGACTTCCTTTCATTTTTCTTTTTTGTCTGTTATTTTAGATTCTTCAACAATTATGCCATATTTTTAGTCAATTCAGAAAATATGAATATTATCAATGTTGAAAGAGCAGACTGATTTCACATTGTAGCAACACAAATCTTCTGTATTTTTTTTACAATTACAACAGGACGAAAGGCAGGAACAATTCCCTTGACAGGGTGTTAGCCCATCGCAGATATTATATTATATTATATTATATTATATTATATTATATTATATTATATTATATTATATTATATTACACGCATGCAGGATAGGTTAATTGGCATCTCATAACTGGCCTTGAGTGAGAGTAAGTGATGCTTTGTGCCTGATTGGATGTTTAGATGGATTTGTGTCCTGTCCTGTCTTACCTTGTACCCAATGCTACCAGAAAAAGCTGTAGCTCAACATGACCCCATTTTAGTTAAGAATGTTTAAGAATGATATGCTACACTTAGCTACAACATACGATATTATATTTTATTATATTATAGACAAATATTCTACATATATATGTTAATATTTTGTTGTGGTGTGCATTCATCATGGTATTGATTCAATGTACCTATGCAATGTCTCAACATTTATTTTCGTCCATCACATCCCAAAGTCTTTTGATGGGCTTACGATCATGACTCTGGTGGCTAATTCATAGGTGTAAATGCTTCTTTATGCTTCCTGAACCTCTCTTTCACAATTTGAAACCTGCCATTGTCTTTCTGGAATATGCCCGTGCTGTCAAGGAAGAAAAATCCATTGATGGCATAACCTGGTCATCAAGTGGATTCAGGTACTTACACAACTTAATTTTATAGCTGCCTAATATTGCTAAGCCTAGACCAAATTAACTGAAGCAACCCCAGATCATAACACTGCCTCTAGAGGCGTTTGTAGTGGGCAATATGGATGATGGGTCCATCACTTTGTGTGCTTCTCTTCTCACTCTAATGCACTAATCACTGTGAAATAGAGTAAACCTGGACTCATCAGATCCCATAACCTTTTTGCATTGCTCTACAGTCATCTTTATTTTTCCCAGGAGACCAAAGTATTTTTTTTTCAATTAATTTCACTAACAAGTGGTTTTATTGTGGACATATAGCTATTTAGTCCCAATCCAGTAAGTTCTTGTTGCTTTGTGCACATGGAAATACTCTTACTTTCACTAACATAGCCAAAAGCTCGACTGTCAATTTTCTACGATTTCACTTCACCCGCTGTTTTAACGATCTCTGGTCACAGTCGTTGAAGATTTTGGTGGTGATGACATTTCTTCCCCGATGTTTATGGTAAAAGCTTCCAGATTTTAATAATACATTGGACAGTTCTTAACCCAATTGTATATATGTCAGCAATCTCCATAATTGTTTTCTTTGCTTGAAGCAGTCTAATATAATTTGCCCCTTCTGAAATGCAGTAACAACTTTTGCGCAATCACGAGTAACATCTTCAGACATGTTGGCTTATAGAATGAGAACTACGCACTGCATCAGTTAAAGGGATTACTGCCAAGTGAAACATATTAATCACTGTAATAAGGATCCCATCATTAGCTTTTAGGTAATTGTTTATTAAATTCAAACAGTGACTTTTTCTTTGGCCAGGAAGTGTATAATATTTGAGTATTTCTGTAACTGTCAATCTCCTGGAATTAAAACACGCAACAATTTCTATAGTTTACTCAGGAAAAAAAAGCATCTAAAGAGCAGCAGTTCTGAGAGCGGTCAGAGGAGAGTGGCCAGACTGGTTTGAGATGACAGATAGGCTACGGTAACTTGGATAACCACTTTGTACAATTGTAGTGAGCAGAAAAACATCTCAGAATGAGATGAGGCAGATGGGCTGCAACAGAAGAGGTCTATGGTGCGTTTCAGTCCTATAAGCTAAGAACAGAAAGCTGAGGCTACAGTAGGCATAGGTTCACCAAACCTGGATAAAAAACTGGAAAAATATAGCCTGTTCCACAACCTTTCTTGTGTAAACAGTCCAGGCTGATGATGGTGGTGTAATGGTGTGAGGAATGCTTTCTTGGCACACTTTGGGTCCTTAATACCAATCACTCATTACTTCAATGTTATGGCATATTTGAGTATTGTTGCTGGCCACGTACATCCCTGAATGGCCACAATTTACTCATCTTCTGACTGCTCCTTTCAAAATGATAAATGCCATGTCACAAAGCAAAAAGTCATCTCAAACTAGTCTGATGAACATGACCATGAGTTCCGGGTTCTTCAGTGACCTTCCCATTCATTGGATATGAATCCAACAAAACACCTTTGGGAAGTGGAGGATCAGGAGATTCTCAGCATTAATGTGCAGAACTTGTGCGATGAAGTCATGTCAACATGGACCAGAATCTCAAAGGAATATTTCCAACATCTTATGGAATCCATGCAACAAAAAACGGAGGCTGTTTTAGGAGCAGAAGGAGGCCAAGCTCAAATTTAGTGTAGTGCCCCTAATACCTTGTACAAGTACAAAATGTGCGAGAAAAAACCTGAAGATGGTGGGGGCAACTACAGGCTGTCATATAAAATTGTATTAGCACAATCAGTGTGTGACCCAAATGAGTCTTAACCTAAGTGCTTACGACATTCTTTATTAATTCCACACAGACTGACATGTCAGTTTTCCAGATGCTGGTGACTGTTGCATAAGTGAAAACCTCCCAGATAAGGAACAAGATCTTTCAGCCCAGTAGTAACACAGTGACACAGACAGGGAGCCAAGAAATCTGGCCTAAGACTTAGACTTGGCTAAAACCTGAATGTGTAACTTTGCAGATTTACCACTTGCGTTATATTATAGATATGACCTCTCCATATATAAGTACCTGGCCAAAAAATAAGATGAGATTCTTAAATAATACCATGTCTCAGTCACCTTTGAACTTGAAAAATAACTCTCAGCAGCATTCATTTTATGTCTTATTGTATATATTTGGACATACTGTACATACATTGCACCAATTCATATTCTCTAATTTAGTGCATGAATGATTGCTGCAAGTCCACATGTCAAATAAACAGAACAGTACCACTTTCATAGATTGCCCACCACCTTGATAGGTTTGTTTCACAAACACACTGCTGTAGGCAAACATTTTAGGGGTCACAATTCAAAGCTCACACTTTATCATTCACAACGCCATTTGCATTTCAAAGGAGAAAAAAAAATGGGTGAAAGTTGCTGTCATACTTTTGAAAATGGGATGGTGTACTGATGCTCTTCAGCTGCATTGGCTGCTTTGTTATCAGTTACAGCCATGTGCTGGCAGCTGGGCCCCATTTACTGGAAAGAAAGCAGAAACGCACAAGAAGTGCTTTCCTTTCTCACAGCCTCAGAGCGTCGACTCTGAAACAAGGCACACGTCATTGCGCACTTCTTTCACTCACACACTCTCTAGCTCCGGAAGCAAAGCCTCAGAGCTTTGTCACGAAAAGTGATCTTGCTCAAGTCAGGTGATTCCAAGAGCTTTGTCTTCAGCCTCCGAGAGGGCAAAAATGAGCAAAGCCATATTTTGCAAATTTTTTCATTTTTTTTAGCCGCTGGATAAAGAAGCGCCAACTCTCCTCCAATTTGCAAAACGAACAACCTGGCAAAGTAAGCCACAACCACAACCACAAAGCCTTTTAGTCTGCATGCACCTGAATGCCTTCATATATTTATTTACATATAAACATTTATTTATACACACACACACACTTAATATATAGAAAGACAAGCAAATACTGTATATTAAGCAGGGCTGCGTTTCTCTCATCTCTTTGAATGCATTGCAGTTTTTTTAGGCATTTCACGTTCTTTATCATGTTACTAAGCCGGAATTCACACATGATGCATGCAGGCCTATATTGCCTGTTTTTTTGCTTCGAGCCACAAGCCTGTTTTAGCAGGCAGTGTGTGACCAGCTCATACTGATACAAGAGACGCTCTGCTCTTCCTGGATCTATTTAAAGTGCAGACCGTGGGAAACTACCTCAGATGTGTGGTTAGTTATCCAGTGAGGGACGTAGCATCTCTTTACCTTTCAAAATCATATTTTCATGATTTCATTTGCTGATATCTAAGATAATTCTTGAAATGATTTACAAAAATAATAAGATGCAAACAACTGAAGAAGTAGGAAGCAGTTTGCATCTGTTTATCTAGAGGTTCTCAGTGCTCAAGCAGTGCTTTGCTCTTTAATGTCCTTATAAGTGTTGAACAGCATCAAAGGTCTCTTTGCATGGGTTCTGTTCAGTGAGCTTTAGTTAATGACATGGTACTCATAATCAAAGATACTATAAAACAAATGTATTTTTTTTTTTTTGTCTCTTCTGCTAACTGAGAAACAAAAAGAGTGTGGGGGAGTTGTAGCAGAATGGTAGCTGGTGCTACATCATTGCATCTCTGGGGCTTAGGCTTCGGTTCCTGGTTCACTTACTGTTTTAGTGGAGCTTGCACTCTCTCTGTGATGGGGTTTTTCTCCAAGTATTTTAAATTTTCCCAGTGTGAGTTGTGGAAGGTAGCCCGGACACAGACAGACGGACACCGATGGTTCAAGCGCCAACACACGTATATTCATCTCCAACTATTATTTACAATAAAATGAGTCCCTCACACAACTCAGTGCCCCTGCACCACACACCCTCAGTCCAGGCCTTTTCCTCAATGCCTTTCTCTCTTTGACCGCCTCCACTGCTCTCCTCCAGGCTTCGTCCCCTTCCACCCAACTCTAGCTATCAAATGGAGGGAGGAGGCCCCTTTTATCTTCACCTGGACGTGCTCCAGGTGCCTCCCGATGAACTCCGGGTGTCCCTGGTCTTCTTCCCTCCAGCACTTCCGGATGTGGCATAAGTGCTGATGACCAGGGCTCTCCAGGCATTTGGGCGCCCCCTGGAGGTGACTATAGGCCCCTATAGGGTTGAGCTTTCATGTTCTTTTCCCATGGTCCCCATAGCCACCAGGGCGGTCGCCCCCTCGTAGTCCGGAGGAGGTGTAATCCCTCCTCCGGTCCTTCTGCGTGTCCCGGCTGGGCACCGCCCCCAGCCGCTTGCCACAGAGTATACACTGATTTACTGGTAACCTATCCACCACCATTTTTTTTTCTTTGAACCTGGTGCTACTGGGATACACTCTAGTTCTAGCTCCACAATACTGTAATCGAGAAAGTTGATACAGAAAATAGGTTTATGTATAGATCGATGGATTACAAGGATTCAGACCTTGGGGTGGCCTGAAGAAATGCTGGATGGACTACTTGAAGCTTTATCTCACATAGGCAGCTTGAGATAATTTCTGAGGATCGCGTGTTTTAAAGGCAAACCATAACTGAAGGAGTCCATTACTTTGAACAATAATGGACCCATCAAGAAGAGGAGAACACAGTGGCAAGGCATCACCATCGACCCACTGTGCCAGTGGGGGGTCAATTCCCCAGCCCAATGTTCAGTCTTTTCCAAATTGGGCTACTCTCCCACCAGTGTAAACAGAAGAGGAGAAGTGACGGAGATGGACAAATGCATGGAAAACATTGTCAGCGGATTGATGGACAGCCATGACTGGATTCCTATGATTAAAGATATGTGTTAATTTCTGATGAACATAGTATCACATTCAGGTATAATACTAGATCCGTAGTTTGAATGTCTCTTTAATGTGAAAGAATGTATTTACATACATCAGATGATGAAAGATGATAACATAACAGGCCTTCATTGCCAAATCAATCACCCATACCTAACCTATTCAATACATTGACAATTTCATCTTAGTTATGTTAGTGGTGTGGATAGCAGACACCTGCTTGGGAATATCGCCCTGTTGTCTATACTTATTAATTGTTTCAGATGTTTATAAACTGGGCTAGATAAATTGGTTGCTAGATATCCAGGTTGTCTAAACCTTTACATTCTCTTCCAATGTTCACTCAATACTGTGAGCTATTAATCTTCTTTGGCTCATTCCTAACACCACTTTTCAGATGCCTCGGAAGTCAGGCTTTTCACCAAAGCCTTGTATTATACCAACTGATTATCTTAACCTGCACTACTAAAGATTGTGCTGAGTGAACACAGCCAGATCATCTTCTCTTCTTCTTTCGGCTGCTCCCGTTAGGGGTCACCACAGAGGATCATCTTCTTCCATATCTTTCTGTCCTCTGCATCTTGTTCTGTTACACCCATCACCTGCATGTCTTCTCTCACCACATCCATAACCTTCTCTTAGGCCTTCCTCTTTTCCTCTTCCCTGGCAGCTCTATCCTTAGCATCATTCTCCCAATACACACAGCATCTCTCCTCTGCACATGTGCAAACCAACACAATCTCGCCTCTCTGACTTTGGCTCCCAACCATCCAACTTGATCTAATCCTCTAATGTACTCATTTCTAATCCTGTTCATCCTCGTCACGCCCAATGCAAATCTGCATTTTTAACTCTGCCACCTCCAGGTCTGCCTCCTGCTTTCTGGTCAGTGCCACCATTTCCAACCCATATAACATAGCTGATCTCACTACCAGTCACCACAGGGTTGATCAGTGAAATTTGGCAAAGCATTTTTTGCAGGAACTTTGCTCGGTTCGCTAGTGACCTTGTTCACTGAATTATTTCCTGAAAATCTGCTGTGCACCCAATTTAGGTAAACTTTTTTCCAGCAACCCATTATGCTTTGCAAGGCCAGTGTGACATCACAGAGCTGTAGCATCCATGTTAGATGAAGACATCTCTACCAGATCAGGAAAGTGCACATTCTTGCATTCGTACTCAACCTTATATTTTATGCCCTCTCTGCTTTGCTCATGCATGAATAATTTTCATCTTTAAAACAAATGTGTGGTGTCATTACACAATCAGTACTCCAGACTGATTTGTGACTCATATGTGTTTAAAAACAAACTTGAATTATTTTCATTTAGAGGGTACATCAGCTTCTTCTGCATAGGTGCAATGTACGTTGTATCTTTACTACTGGACATCAAAAAGCTGCATGGCAAGGCCAGTCACTGCACCACCTAATGGAATGCAGCAAACACAGTGATATGTACTTTTTTACTTATTGCCATTTTGTGGCCATTTTTGTATTTTGATTGTGGTTATTATTCCGCTTGCATCTATGGTTGGTTGAAGCATAGTAGATAGCACTGCTGACTCAAAGATCAAGTCATAATTTTGGCCACAATTATTCGACCGATCTCTAGCTCTCACTGACATTTAAAAGACTGCTGCACCATTATAATCCACTAAAAATTAGTTAATGTCCTCCTTGTATAATCCCTTCAATACATTTACTTGAGCTCAGCAACATTTCCATGATTTTACCAAACTTACAGTGAAGCAATTCCCGGCATTCACTCATGCATAGTCGCCGCAGAGGTTTCTAGTTAAACACTATGCCATAATAAAGGAAATTATAGAAGAGGAAAAGGTTCCTGAAACATTTAAGAAATAAAACCATACTGTATCTATGGCTTCACTAGACTTTTTAAATTGAAGATCCTCCTCTCCAGTCGTATCTTCAACTCAAAAACTCAGTCCTATATGACCAGCATTTTGTGTTTATGAAGTGTGATGCATTTTTTGGAAGTATCAATTTAACAATATTTTGTGAATAATATGTGGTTTTTCTACGCTTTGTGTTCATGACTGTGTAGCTGACATGTGGATTATATGCCATGAATAACATGAGATTTTTTTTTTCTTTCTTCCACATACTGTATGTTTTCACATCGTTTGCCATTGTACAACACTGATCACCATTTGTTTGTTATATCATAAACTTTTCTTATCTCTGTTCTGCATAAAATATGAGATTAACACTTTTTTCAGCCATTACTACAAACTTCATTGGGTAAGTAAAATAAAAAAATAATTTTTGGGTGGAATATTCCTTTAAACATCTTAAACACACTCAATATTTTATTGTCCCTAAAGACACTGCACATTCCTCTTATAAAAACCAAGGCCCTAAGAGTCTACACACAAATGAAGCAACTGAATGTACTAACTATTTCATTGTAATAACATTCCCCATTACAACTTTTTACTTATTCAAAGCAAACAAAAAATTCTACTACTAACTTAACAAACAGTAGACAACAAAATTGTAAAACAAATCACAAGTAGTATAGACTATAGTTTAACAAAAAAAAAAATGCATCTCATGGAAGGTAGAGAGTGCTGTGGAGGTTCCGGTTGAGTAATGCGGGTGGAAACTGTGGACAAGGAATGACATAAAGGGTTAAAATAGACAGGATAAACTTATGTAGGAAAAATATAATGCAAGTTAGCTTAATCTTAAAACAGATTTTTCATTATGCCTTTTTATTAGGAATTATGGTTGATTATGTGTCAAGCCAGCAGCCCCCTGAAGATGTGTGTTGGTTGAGGTAGTTGAATGAGCTTTGCTGATGCCTTTTAAAAATTACAATTTAAAAGCTATTATGAATGACATAGTTATTTTCCATTTTGATTAATGAGGAAAGGAAACCAGATTTTACTTACTGTGATGGACGCTAATCAGTTTAAACATATAACGCAGCAAACAAGAGATATATTAGGTTCAAGAGTAAATGTGTCGGTTATGGTGGCACCAAGCAAAAAAACCTGAAATGTGCAAGAAAACGCAAACTGAAATTACTTTTATTGCTTTGTTTGTGGCACTTATTACAAGTTAAAGGCAGACATTTGGAAATGCTGCACCATTTCAAGCACTAAGTAGTTTTAAAAAGTAAGAATTTAATTGGGATAAAGTTAAAAAACACTTTTTATACAAATATTTTTGAGTCCTCACCATGTTTTTTGACATAAAAATTCTGTTTCTAAGGATCATTTTCCATTTTGATTTAGTTTTTGACTGCCTTTGTTTATGTGATGCCCTTGTGAAGTGTCACCTCACCATGACTGTCATACTGATGACATCACAGAATTAAATATGGTGGTGATCAAACCATGCATCATCCCCTAGTGGATACACAACCTTCCAAAATCTCTGCCTTTGACTTTTCAAAACTGTCTTTCTCCTTTGATTCTTGACCCTTTGCTTTCCCTGACCACATCTCTGCCTACATAAACCGTCTCCTGGCCTTTCTACCCCTCACAATAATCCTCAGATATGTCTTATATCTCATATCATAAAGGAAATTCATTTAGCATAGCAAGGTAAAAAACTGAGATCTAAACACATGGAGATTGTTTTCTGCGATTTTGCACAATAACTAGTTCTTCATAATTGTACTTTTTGTTACTGTGTGTGGTGCTTTTTCCTATGTATTTGCACTTTGCAATATTTATCATATTTCTTCTTGCCATTGCATAAGTTGTTGGGACAACATTAGCAACAACATTTATCTATATAGCACATTTTCATACAACAATGTACCTCAAAATGCTTCACAACATGATAAATAAAAGTTACAAGAAAAGAGAAAACATTTACGATTAGGCAATATATAGTAAAGAATAAATAACAACAGAACAAGATAAGGTCAGATGGCCAGGATGACAGAAAAAACAAACAACCAAACAAAAAAAAAACTCCAGTTAGGCTGGTGAGAAAAACAAAAGCTGCACAGGCTCCAAGGGCCCCCACTTCCACCTAACATAAATGTTCCTAAATCAAACTTCTTAGTTTTCATTCTTCAAATGATAGGATTTGATGAAGTAGGTCTTGAGGACAGCTGAGACATTCGCCTTCATTCCAGCATCTCAGGAGCCTAGATCAGGTGGTGGTGGCACAGAAGAACTGGAAAGAGAATAGTCGGGGTTAGCACAAATAGCAGATCCCTGAAGGATATGATAATCCTATGCCCATATAGTCTACTAAGAATATAACTGAAAAGTAGCTACGAAAAATCCATATTAAAGTAATGGGTTTTTTGCAGTTTTTTTAGATGATCCACAGTACTAGTCTGGCGACTTTCAATTGGTAAGCTATTCCTGATTTTAGGTGCATAACAGCAAAAGGCCGCCTCACCAATTCTTTTAAGCTTGGCTCTTGGATTCCAAAATATAGGACAAAGCAAGATTATTTAAGGCTTTGTAAACCGTTAGTAGTATTTTAAGGTTAATTCTAAATGACACACATAATCAATGTGATGACACTAAAACCAGTGAGAAGTGCTCTAGCTGCTGCATTCTACACTAATTACAAATGATTTTAGACAAAGGTGGTAACGTCTCATATCACGTCTCAATACATCATGCTGAATATGTCATCATTTTTTGTGATATCACAACAATTAAGCCAAGTGTAAAATGTTGAGCGTATTAGTGTGTGGTTTTGTCTACTCCTGTTTCACATAAACAACCTTATGTTCACTCATATACTGTATGTACACATAAGGTTGCTAACGTTCAACTGACTGACTTACTTATGCAAGGAAATGATTAGCACAAAACTCAATCCATTTTTAATGTTATGTGCATTCATTTTTAATATAGTCATCACACTTATGGATGTTTCCTTATTGCCGTAGTGCATTGTGCATATATTAATTGCCATTACATTGAGGCAACTTATTTTTATATAAGGAGCTATGGTAAGTTCTTGTGGATTCATTACATATAAATTTAATTCTTTTTGAATCAGAAAGTGCAACATTGAATGTTTTTTTAATAAATCATTGGACCTCAATTTAATTTAATATTTTATGCTTACCCTATAGAAACGTTTGCCATACCAATGGATTCTTGCTTGTCTCATAGGTGTGATTTCATTGCTCTGCATTAAATCCTCTGCTTCCCAGACTACGGAGTTGTACTTGCATTTGATTTGGAATTTTGACCCCCATACTCCCCTCATTCTTCATGGAATACTATTTTTAAAAATATCTTTCTATCTTCCAAAATTTCTAACTATTAGAAATTGTACTTCACATACAGCTTACTCCTTGTAAGTGTAACGTCATGTGACTTGTTAGCAACCCAATTTGTTATCTTACTCTTTAAATTCTCCTGGTAATTGATATTCTATTCTTTCCTCCAGGTCTTATCTGCTTCTCATTTGACTTTAGTGCAGTCCCCCTTGCAGCACTCATGGAACCCAGCAAGGCTGTGCTGCCGGATTACAACTCCCAGCATTCCCTGCTGGTTCCTGAATGGGCATCGATACGAAGAGATGCTGCTGGAATAAATATCCCCCAGGGACAGTCCTTCTCTGTCCTCTTCTGCCTTGGCCAAGGAAGGTATAAAGTCATTGTCTGGTCGGGACACTTGTGCATTTATTCGGGGCCTCCCATCAGGGTAAGTGATCTTCTGGACACCTGGCCAGGCTGCTCGTCCATTTTATGTGCCTCCTACAGACAGTGTAGGTGAATCAAAAATAAAATAAATACATTTGCATTCCTTTACATATACAGTAACATCTGTAGTTTTTGTAACTTCTTAGTTCATTTTGAGCTGCAGCTTTGTTTGGTAGCCCATCATTTGTACATAAATCCTGGTGTGTCACTATGAGTCATCCATCAGTTGTCTGCCATCATACTGACACCCCAATGTCCCTGGTTCCTTTGGTTCATGCCCTTTATATTCTGAAGAAATCTTTCACCCTGCTCTTTACCAACCTCTCCAATACATTTAGAGAAACATTCCAAATGTGAATCCAGAAAGTGAACTTGGAGACTCACATTGCCTTTGGATCTTTATTATTACTTCTTTAAGTGATACCTAAGCCTCTTGTAAAAGGGGATTTTGTATGCCTGAGTGCTGTCCCAGTACAATACATAGAACTTTCATACCCTCACATGAACCAACTAGCTGTGTTACCCAGCTTCACCTGGGAAATTTCCTATGACAATTGGATTTGGTTAAAGTGCTGTCCATTAATCAAATGTTTTAAAAGTTTCATGTAACTAATTGAAAACTTTTCTGTGTGCAATATTTGTTATTTTTAAGTATGTTTCTTTTTGTAAAGAGCCAATATTAATAATTCCCTGGAGCTCCTTTCTCTGGAAGATTTCTGCTTTCCTAGTGATCTGGAGCCTCGTGCATAGAATTCACACTAAAACATGGTGTACAGACAAAAGCAGAAATGTGCGTATGCACAAAAAAATCCAGATGCATAAATCTGTGTGTACACCAACTTCCATGTTCTTCCGCTACATAAATCCCTCGTCAGCATGAAAAGTAATGCATGTGCATGCTCCTGCTGCCACTCCCCAACTCCTCCCAGAATTACATCTCTTTGAATATGCAATTCAATATAAATAGCCCTTGAGCTCACCGTTCTGTGAAAAAAAAAGCACTGAGGGAAATAGAAGAAGTTCAGCAAATACCAAGTAGAGGCAAGGATAAATGTACTATTTGTTGGTTTAAATCGTGGTATAAACAACAAAAGGAAGTTGATCGAGTGACAAAGAGTGTCGGAGAAACTCAAAAGTTCAAGTTCACAAAGTCGCACAGTGCCCAAAATAAAAGGAAGTTGTCAGATATCAAAGTCGCCATGAAAAGGTGAGTCGCAGCCCACCGTCTAAGTGTCATATGGAAGCTTATTAAGGCACAGAGGACAGGAAAAAAATAGGCACACAGTGGGAAAAAAAGCTCGAAATGTCAAATTTAAGCTCGAAATTTCCTTTAATAACGTAGTTTATTTTGTCATTAAAGTAGAGCATCATAAACTTCATCTTAAAATCGTTTAGTTTACTAGTTTCTCAAATCACATCGTAACTAAAGTAGCACGTTAAATGCTTTGTTTTGTATGTGTTCTTCTATGTGCTCTATGTGCGTGAATCACTATGTGCTTCTTAAATGGGCTTTCTCTTCCTCCAACTGGACACAGAATCCATTAAATTTGTGATATTATAGCTCTCTGAAAAATTAAAACACTGAGATGTATACTTGATATCATTTTCATGATGATAGGAAATAAAGCACGTAATTAAACATGGGAACACAGTGGCGCAGTGATAGTGACGAGCTGGCGCCCTGTCCAGGGATTGTTCCTGCCTCACACAAGATGCTTACTGCACCGTGCACAACCTTCAATTAAATAATTTATTGCAGCAGTACTGCCTCTTTTAAATGTACAATAATAACCCCCAATTCCTGTCCTTCCTTTTCTTTCTCCAAACACCCAATCGCCACACAATCAGTTGTGTAACAGATGTAAAGCCATCTGTAAGCTGAGAACACCGATTCTTCAAAACTTTTAAGGAACATTGAAATATCTTAGTAGTACATGTTTAATTATTCTATCCATCTATCCATCCAGGGTTGCAACAGCCCCAGCAAGCATACAGAGAACGAGGCAGGAACAATCCCTGAACTGGGCTCCAGCTCGTTGCTACCACTGTCCACTGTTTCCTCACATGTTTAATTATTAATAATATAGACTATTTAAATGATGTCAACATTTTATCTGTATAATGTAATAAACATATTTTGCTGCATTTCATCTTAAAAATGATATCGTCATCATATGTAAACACACACTTTATAAAGTGGCTCAGGTTGTGTAATATTATAACTGTATCACAAGTTTACAGTGAGGTATTGTACTTATAAGTACAAACAGCTCTACCAGGAGCACTTGATGGACTGATTGAGTGCATTTATAGTTCTCGGGATGAAACTATTTCTGAACCGCAAGGTCCATAAAGGAAAGGCTCTGAAGTGTTTTCCATATGAGAGCAGTTTAATAGACAGCATGGCTGAGGCAGCGTGTGCTTGATGCTGTATACCGATAATTCTCTTTCTGATCAGCTGTTGTAGAGCTGTGATTCCACACTCAGATACAGTGGAATAAATACTCTGAGTGGTGCACTGATAGTAACAACGCTAAAGCAGCTATGATATTTGGAATAGTTTGGCCATTCCATGGATCATTATATTGTTACAGGATAATTACAATCAGATGCCTTAAACTAATAAACAATATGCAGTTAATTTCAGTGTATTTGATAAAGCCGCCTCAGGGATGTGGATCTAAAAAAGAAAGGGAAACCACACTGGAACAAAAGCACTGCTTTGACGCTGGGTGCCGGCAGTTTGCAAAACTGAATTGAGAACTTGCGTACACTAAGGATTTAGCTGGCGTGAAAACATGTGTGGCTTTACGGCAAGTTTAGTTTTTATACATCGTGATGTGAGTTGGAAACGGGCGTATGCAACATATTTGTGGGTACAAACCATTTATACATGAGGCCCCTGGTCACTGCAAAATACAGTTTTACAGGAAAGTGTATTATTTTGAATTGAAACAGGTAAATAGCAGGAATAATGGGAATTTGGAATATAAATATAATTTCACCCTATAGCAGATCCTGTAAAAAGGTAGCTTCAATAATATTTGAGTTTAATACTTTGATCTGTAATCTTGTACCTTTACAAAGTTTTGAAGGGTTTAGATCACAAGCGATGTATGCTAAAACGTGGAACACTTTAAATTATTACATACAGCATTGATGTTTACAGGCTGCAGATTTACATGGAGCATGCAGTTAACTGAGCATTTTAAGAGGCATGTAATGTACAAAGAATGTAATGGAATATTATTGCCTTTCATATAATGGCAATTATTAATTTTTAATTAACAGTAAAATGAAAAATGGACTTGCATATCCTGTATTCTGTTTACAAACAGGACAGTACAACCATCAATCTGCAGTTAAAAACTTAAAAACATTTATATGAAATTGTTAAATGGTGGATTAGTTGAAATGTTTCTTTCTTATTTGTTACAATAAAGATACAGCACACATATAATTTGTCACTCTTTTTTAATACAGTAAAGACAGTAATTACTGATATACAAATATTATAATATAAAATGTAAGCATAACATAAGCATCCGTCCTTTTTTTCCAAAATTAATGTTCCTTCTCAAAGACCAGCCATCACAAAAGACAGTAGTGTAAGATTAAGAAGTTAATGTAAACATAACCTGATAGTTCTGGTGTACTGGAATATAATAATATTAAATTTAACAATATTAATAAAGAGGGATTTGCCAGTAAAAGCTTTCGAAGAAATAAACACACACGTAAACTCACCACTCCCAAGCACATTCAAAAAGAACCACCAGGAACTGTGGGAGAGCCTCCGAATATATGGAGTGGAGGGCAGTTCCTAGCAGTGACTAGCAGGTGGCCCCACCTGTTGGAGGACCACTCACAAAACACAATGCACATAACAAAGGCAGCTTATTCACAAAGAAACCAAACAATATCCCAAACTGAAAAAATTAATAAGTAATATTAAATCTCTAACATAATTTGCAGTATTAACATAAATGAAAGATTCCAACAGGAAAAAAGAAGACGTAAAACAAAGATCTGAAACACATCAAGGGATGAACCTTGGCTTAAATATAACAGTGAGAAAGTCAAGATAGATGCAATGAACATTTCCAAAAACATATTCTTTGCTGCACAAAACGTTTAACATTTTTTCTCTTCCACATAAAGAACTCATTATGAGAATGAATTCAAACTGAAGAAATCCTTTAGAAGTTGAGCATGTGGGTAGCCTTATAATAAATAAACTAAATTTATCATTAAGTCAAACATGTTATATACTCACTGAGTTTTCTTTCTGAGAGAGAACAAGAACCAAACAATTTCAATAATCTAATAATGCTTTAAACAGATGCATAATAAAATAGTAATACTACAATTACATTAATTAATATATTTATGTTTCAAGGATATAATATTGTTCATATTTGTTTTTGCAAATGGCTAGAAATTCTGAACAAATGACTCCCATCCAGTGGGTAGCCCTAGGATGCTATTTGTATAAACACTAAGACTTAACTTTAACTGATCTGGGAGAAATACTCTCAGTCTGTTTTTTTTTTTTTCTTTCATTTTTTTGTTAAAAAAAGTGAAATAATTTTATTTTTTGTTTTGGTTTTGTTTTCTTGTGATAAGGATGTGGATCATCTTCTGTCTTTGAACTCCTGGTTTCACCCTTTGCGTGTTTTTGACAAAGACTTGTTTTTGTAGATGTATTTTACTCAGCTCTGTAACTGAAGAAAAACACCGAGGTGATCAAGTGTCTGCAAAAAAAAAAATCTTTGTTCAATTTTGGCAGACTATTTGATCATTAAATTATGATGGGGAAAATGCATATTTATGCAAAAATGCAATTTAGATAACAGTTACTTCAGATCACTGCCATTACCAACATTCACACCATCCTGGAGTGTTACAGAAAGTAAACAGTTGAACAAACAAACAAACTGGCATATCAAATCTTTAAATTTAGTTATTTTCTTTTTTACAGCATCTGCTACTAATGATCAAATAGTGTGTTAGTTATGTAGATATACTAGGGAGCTCCGCCCCCTGCTCGCTTCGCTCGCCTACCCCGTGTTTGGTTTACCGGATATACAATTTAAAGAGATTGTTATTTTCATGGGAATTGTTACATATGCATTATTTTCACTTTTACTTTAAAAACCTTTGTAAAAACAATACTTGTCCTTTATTTCCGCCCCGGGCGTGGTTACATCTCTTTCTCGCAGTTGGATCATCTGCTGTCTTTCTGCTGCTGGCGAGCTGCCTGTTCTGCTTGTCACATGTCGTCGTTTTAAGAGCTGGGAGCACATGATGCGTGTCTGCCAAAAGCATTCCAACAACTGCTATGTTAGATGTCCGTGGACTTGTTTTAAATGATGGCTCACAGCCTTGTCTTGCATGACTTTGTAAAAACAATACTTGTCCTTTATTTCCGGCCCCGGGCGTGGTTAAATCTCTTTCTCGCAGGATGTATAATGCTGCTTGCATTGTGAAGGGGGGGCAGCTGCTGTCGCACTCTCCGTTGATCATTTTAAAGCTTGTACAGCCGCTGTCCTTTTATGCCAGCGGGGGTTAGAGTGGCTGAACGCATACAAAGAGAAGTGGTCGGATCATCTGCTGCGAGCTGCATGTTTTGTTTGTCACTTGTCATTGTTTTAAGAGCTGGGAGCGAGTTAAAGTGTCTCTCGCGGGACTTCAGATTGTCTTCTGAGAAGATCAAGTTAAAGTGTCTCTCGCAGTACTTCAAATTGTCTGCTGAGAAGATGTCTCCCTAGTCGGCCTCCCGAGGATTTTTTTTTATAAGAATTCTGGGTGCAGTATCATCTTGGTAAAGGTTTCTTTTGCCAACGAGTGAAGGTGTTTGTGGGCTTATATTATATAAATAAAATACAGGGAAGAAAGGAAATGAAATCATCCTCTTATTTCATTAGGATATATTGAAAAGGAACAGCCGAAATCAACCCATTGTGTCCATTTTGTGAGGCTGTGAAATAAAGGACGCTGCACTGGTTAACTATTAGCACAGCAGCTCCAGGTAATGGTATTCTTGATGGCCCCCCTTATTCTGGTCTCTTTTTGTATCATCATTCTGAATTCTCACCATAACATCCTACCAGTCTCCTTTTGCCTTGTCCAGCTGTGGTGACATTTATTTGAGATGTATGCCTTCTTCACAAGGGTTTACTAATTAGTTTAGTGACCATTTTAATAGGAACCTCAACCTAACAACAAGTGTATTCCCCATGCACTATCAGTTAATTCTGAATTCATTGGGACTTGAATTCATCCGATTGTTAGTAATACAGCACAGGGATGCTGGTTCCAATATGTCCTGCCATTGTTACAGAACACAGTAGCTGGTGTGCATCATGTACTCTTTGCATGTCGTTGAATGTTGTGAAAGGTGCTACTAAAGTACAGGGTATAGTGGCCATTATTGCATGCCAATTCTTTCCTCCATTAATAAAGTGAAACCTTAACCCAGGGAGAAGTCAACTACAGGGTGGAGAGTGCAATCACTTACCTCAAGTGGGAGGGAGGATGCAGCTAAAGCCTAAATGCTAAGGTCCTGAGGGATGCCCCTAATTCACCTGCAAAAAAAAACTAACCCTAACCCTAAGGGTTATATCTTCACTCGTTGCAAATTATATTGTCCTGTTGGTCATATCAGACTGTGAATGTTTGGTAGCCAAGTCCAATGCAGTCAAGAGAATTAGCACCTAAAAATTTAAGGTTATGGCCATCTCATGGAGAACAGTGCAATGGTCTATGCTGGTTGGGGATGTGTTGCAGACCAAGTTGAGATCTTTAAGAACATTGTTGTTTTTTTACTAGGGAGGAGGTAATCATGAGACGTAATAGTGAGTTGGAGTAAGAGCTAAGACGTCACAGGAACTTTATGATTTATCACTCAGGCTACATCCACATACTCATCTGTGTTAAGGGGACCTGCTTAGTGACAGCAGTAATGTGTTTACAAAATACATGTATTAATGTTGCATGAATTTGTTGTTATGCTGCAACAGGCAGAGTAGACAGTAATATCTCTAAGTAAAGGAGCAGGAGGAGAACATAAGCCCAAAGATAAGCAAGGATTTGAAATTAGTGAAGTGAAATTAATACCGCCATCAAATCAAGAATCAAAACCTTAAAGAAGTGCTACAACAAAAAATATTTTTAAGAAAACATTTACTTACCCCATATAGTTCGTAGTGGTGGCCAACAAAAATTTCTAATCTTATGTTTTTGAGGAGTAAATCTGTGACCAATGCTTAATAGTGCCAAACCATGTAAAAAAGAAGTCCATGGAAGAAAGCAAAAGAAAATTCTCACATATCTCATGTCACAGAATCCAAATGCCTGGGGCCTCATGTATAAATGGTGCGTACGCACAGAAATGTTGCGTAAGAACTATTCCATGTTCAAATCGCGATGTATAAAACCTACACTTGGCATAAAGCCACGCACTTTTCCACGGTACCTCATGCCTTGTCGTAAGCAAGTTCTCCGCTCGGTTTTGCAGACTGGCGGCATCCAGCGTCAAAGCAATGCTACTGTTCCTGTGTGGTTACTCATTATTTTCCTGACGCGGCTTTATAAATACACCGAAACTAACCGCATATTGTTTATTAGTGTAATGCATCTGATTGTAATTAACTCGTAACAATATAATGGTCCAGGGAATAGCCATAGTATTCCAAATACCATAACTGCTTTAGCGTTGTTACTCTCACTTCTCCTTCTTCTTCTTCTTTCAGCTGCTCCTGTTAGGAGTTGCCACAGCGGATAATCTTTTTCCATATTGCTCTCACTGCACGACTCGGAGTATTTATATCACTGTATCTGAGTGTGAATCACAGCAGCAGCTGATCGGAAAGAGAATTATCGGTATACGCATTAAGCACACGCTGTCTCTGCCACGGCAAAACGTTTCAAAGCCTTTCCTGTACGGACCTCGCGGTTCAAAACAGTTTAATCCCAAGAACTTTAAATGCAGCCAATCAAGTGCTCCTTGTAGAACTGTTTGTACTTATAAGTACAATCACCTCACTGTAAACTTGCACTATAGTTATAATATCGCACAACCTGAGCCACTTTATAAAGCGCGTATTTACATATGATGACGATATCATTTTTAAGGTGAAATGCAGCAAAATATGTTTTTTAAATTATACAGATAAAACTTTAACTTCATTTAAATAATCTATATTCTTCACTGGGAGTGTCGTTAAGGATAGAATAATTAAACATGTACTACGAAGATATTTCAATGTTCTTTAAACGTTTTGAAGAATCGGCGCTAAGCTTACAGATGGCTTAACACCTATTACAGAGCTGATTGTATGGCGATCGGTTACTTGGGGAAAGAAAAGCAAGGACTGGGGCTACGCCAATATATATTGAATATAAAACAGAAAGATAAAATAACAACACAGCTAAAAACGCAGCGACAAATTTTCGGCAAAAGTTAAATGCTTGTGTCATGAGCACGAGGCGGCTAGTGTCTGCAACAGATGTGGCCATCCACCGTGCATGACATTGGCGGGCGAAGGAGCCACCGATTCTTCCTCTGCCCAGTGCCACCACAAGCTTAGAGCCGCCCCTGAGTACTGCTGCAATAAATTATTTCATCGAAGTGAAACATGTTTAATAACGTGCTTTAACTCCTATCATCATGAAAATGACATCACGTATACATCTCAGTATTTTAGTTATTCAGAGAGCTGTAATATCACGAATGTAATGGATTCTGTATCCAGTTGGAGAAGAGAGCCGATTTAAGAAGCAAGTAGTGATTCACACACATAGGCACATAGAAGATCAAATACAAAACAAAGCATTTAACGTGCTACTTTAATTACGATTTGGTTTTAGAAACTGGTTAATTAAACGATTTTAAGATGAATTTTATGATGTTCTACTTTAATGACAAAATAAACTACGTGATTAAAGTGGAAATGTCGAGATTGAAGTGGACATTTCGTGCTTTTTCCCCACCGTGTGGCTTTTTTCTCTGTACCCTAATAAGCTTTCATATGACACTCAGACAGTGGGCTTACAACTCGGCTTTCCACGGCGACTTTGATATGTGACTTCTTTTTTATTTCCGGCACTTTTCCGGCATTTTGTGGATGTCAGCTTTCATGTTTCTCCAACACGCTATGCCACTCGATCAACTTCCTTTTGTTGATTATACCACGGCTTATTTGAACAAATAGTATGTTTTTCCTTTGCCTCCACTTGGTATTCGCTGAAATTCTTATGTTTCCCCTCGTGCTTTTCCCATTGTCTTTTCACAGAAGGCTGCGCTTAAGGGCGATTTATATTGATTTGCATATTCAAATAGGCGTAATTCTGGGAGGATTTGAGGTGTTACATAATGCGCGTGCACGAGCGTTAGTTTTCACGCTGATCGGGATTTATGAAGCGGAAGAACGTGGAAGTTGGAGTACGCACAGATTCCTGCATCTGGATTTTTCTGTGCGTAAGCACATTTCGGCTTTTGTGCTTACGCCATGTTATAGTGCGAGTTCTACGCACGGCCTTATACATGAGGCCCCTGATGTCCATTTGTATGGTTAAAACATGCAAAATGAGTGATTTGTTTTTGCTAAAGAGTCATTAACAGTTACTTCCTGAAAACTCTGCATTTAATGTAAAGAACGAAGGAAGATTTCATAATGCCTTACATCTAAACTGAAGATCTACTTATCCCCTCATTCACTGGTGAAGAAACCTGTCTTTAATTCAAGTGTACATAATAATAATTTTTTTTCAGTTAAAACATTTTCTCAGCCAACACTTCAAACTATATGAGTGAGTTAAGTAGCATTTAAAAATGTATCTTTTTTAGGTAGAGCATTCCATAAATTGTAGTTGTTGTACAAAAGATCTTAACCAGGAAAACTAACTAAACACACATTAATCTCATTAATTTAATAAATTTTCACATTAACCTCATAAAATTAATATTGATTTACACGTACAGGGCAATGATGTCCCTGGCCACACACTCCCAGGCTAATTAACTAACAATGCTGTAAACAATTCCTCCATAAAGATGTGGTCCAATTTTTAAACATAAACACAGCCAAAATATTCCAAGTAATATACATAAGCGTCAAACGAGAAAACCATTGAGAAAACCAAAAACTAAACAATCTAAAAGCTAATATGAGCAAGAAAAAAAAGATCAAAACAATACAGGGAAGTAGGAAAAAAAAAACTAAAACAGAAAGCATATCACCACAGTTGTATTCAAAATACAGAATTTGTTTCCTTTCAAATTTTGCAGTTTTAGTTCAAACAATGTTATTCATTTTAAGAGTTGATTTAGTAATGTCATTGCATCAGCACTTTATATTAGGATTTTCTTGTGTTCACCGACAAATTCTGCTATTTTTGTGTAATAATAGCCATGTTGTGATTAGTTATGGACATCCTGTGGGTACCACGTCATCATAGCACTACAGCATGTCATGTCACCGCATCAACGTTATTTCAGCATTATCCCGAGCGTCCAAGTTTGAGGATATAGAAGTATATTAATGTCAGTGAGCTTAAGTCTTTGAGGGCAGAATATTTTTTGTAGGCAACTCACTTTTCTGAAAAGCACACAAAGCAAAGGTTTCACATGTAAATCAACATAAAATGTCTGTTGCTGTGACCGCAGTCAATGCCTGTTCAGGGTCTCTGGTGGCTGCGTAGGGGCAGCTCGATGGCCAGTAGGAATGCATGGCGGGCTGGCTGCCTGGTCTGTCTTCTTGTGGCAGTGTGACACAATCTGGTTTGTACCTCTTGTCATCGTAAGTGTCTGTCCTCCCAGGCGAACACTGCCGTAGGTACATCTGCTACACAAGTGTGGTCAACACCACAGACAGCTGGGGACCGATCAGCTGAAGCCGGTACCTCACTTTCATTTTCAATCTCCATCTTCAGATCACTTGGATCAAAATTGGAGTCCAACAAGTCAGAGTCTTATTCGGCGATAATACATAAAAGGCCGTCCACGGAGTATTTTGCTTTGCGCATTTGCTCTGGTCTCTCTCCAGATGTCAATGCCATTTTAGAGGTTGTTTGCTCTTCGCTACTCACACATATGCAGGTAAACCAACGAAGCTGACTTTTCTTCTAGCAAAGAGAGTCGAACTAAAACTTAACGGTGAGTTCTACGGCTGATTACCGTCCTCTACACCTGAATTTCGACAAAAGTCGACATCCGCTCTGATTTTTGAAACTTATTCTGGTTTTGTTGCTATTGTCCTTCTGGTGTTGACTTCTATCAGTTTAAGACTGTGCTTTTCATCTTCTAATCCATCTGAAAATAATTCTTTGTGCTAGCCTTTATTTAATCATAAGCATACAGTAACAGTCATTTTCTAGTGATTTTCTTAACCCACTTAGTCCTGAACGGGGGGTGCTAGCACAGGGCACAAGGTAGGAACAAACCCTGGACAATGCACAAGTCCATTATGGGGTGAACACATACACACACTCACACACAGTCACCACCAACCACACAATAGGGCCAATTTAGTACCTGTCCATGGAGTGTGAGAGGAAACCAGAGAATCTGGAGGAAACCCACGCTACATGAGGAGAACATGCAAACTCCATGCAGGGAGGACCCAGGAAGCGATCCCTGGTCTCCTTACTGTGAGGCAACATCACTATCATCATGCCACCCATACAGTAACAGAAGTGGCCAAAATGATGTGCCTGTGTGAAGTTCCTGGGCTCTCTTCAGAGGCAGTTAGGTAAGCTAAGCAACATGAAGAAGAACTGCTGCTTCTTCAGGAGCCAGTTGAGGTTGTTTCAGAATGTAGCTTGGAAGCTTCCCACAAGAGGCATGTCCCAGTGAGAGAGCAAACAGGGCAGACCCTGGACACTCTCAGGGTTCATACCACTTAGCTGGCCTGGGAGTTCTTTAGGATGTGCTGGAAACTGTTTCTTTGGGTATGGTTGCTTTATGTGTCAAGTTTGGTGTGTTACTACCTTGACCATCCATGGAAAAAAAAAGCTAAAAGTTAACCATTAAAACCCTAAAGTGAGTCAGACAGTCATCTTTTTTTCATTTTTTCACAGTGACTGAAATGTCCAGATTTAAATTTAAATGCTCTTTAGTAATTAACACCAAAATGCTAAAAGAGTGACACAGGCTGTTCACCACTGGGAATGTAACAATCCCACTGTCTTATTAAACTTTAAATTTGGAATTAGAATGTGGCATTTGGATCACATAATTGCTTTTTTCCTCTTTCAAATGACATGCTTGATTGCTTTTAAAACAGGAACTGAAAAGCTAATTTCTTAACCAGATTGCTTTCATGACTGGCGATTCCATTGCTGCTTTTTTGCAGTTTTTACCCTCAGGATACAAACTTTAATGTTCATCATAACAGAAATATTTACGTTTTTCAGCATTTATGAAACATACACAACAATATCTAAAATATATAATTAAGTTTTTTCTTCAATCATGTGGCAATTATGAGATTATATTTGAAAATATATAGCACTTTTTACATAGTTTAAGTAAATTCTTTGCAGGAAACAGCTTGTATTAGGCTTCAGAGCAGAAAGAAGTAAAACGTTCCAACCTATAAAAACAGGTATGAGTATTTACTCATGAGAATTTTACCTTTTGAAATGTTGTTTATCTAAAACTATTGTTTAAAATTGCTCAAAAATATGTATGAACTCATCAATTCATTTATAATCAAATTTTAGGCTTATTTACAGAGCCCATCATGGGGCACTTTCAGCCTCACAACTGACCAACATCTTTGAGAGCAATGCTGAAGAAGTAGGAAGGAATGGGCATATAGAGTCCTGGTCACAGACAGTCACCAAGCTGGGATGGGTACACCCAGGGTTTCAGTGCTGCCAGGCAACACTACCAATGGTAGCAATACGGTGCCACGCTAAAATTCACACCTGCCAAGCAAGTCACATCCTCATTTTTCACAAAGTGACTGGAATGTTCAGACTTCCATGCAAAATGTTCTTCTGTGATTAACAGTTTAATATGAAATGAGAGGTGCAAACTGTTCACGCCTAAGAATGAACAAAACTATTTACTTTACCAAACTTTTAATTTTGAGTTACAAAGCAGAATTTGGATTACTACCAAATAATCTGTAAATGAGCCCATCTGGATCCAGCCCTTTATTAATGTGTACTACCTGCTGTAAACTAAGTCACTCGTCCCACCATAGCAAATATACAGTAGTGTACCTGTTTATGAAATGCCAATGCTCAGATGGCAGTTTTTTTCCATGCTTTGCATGAGTCATGCGTACATTTGAAAAAATGCTTCCCTGTGATTTATCATTTTTCAAAGGAGAGACCCACTGGCACAGTGGTTAGCACCGGTGCTTTACAGCCACAGTGATGTGGGTTTTCTTCAGGTACTTTGGTTTCCACCCACATCCCAAAGTAATGTGTACTAGGATAGTTGACGCCATCATGAAAAATACCCTTCATCCCCTCCAGGAGGTGCGTTTTTGGAGCATGCATAGCAACAGGCTTATTCAGTGATGGTGTGCTAAGAAGCGCCTCTGGAAGTCTTTTCTTCCCACTTCTACAACGCATTTCAGTGCTTTTTTCCAGGGCATTCATTAAGGTAATTTCAAAATACCATTCTTACGTAGCTGAGCAATATAGATAGATTTATTTATTTATTTGTATTTATATTTCTTTGATTGATTGACTGGCTATTATTTGTCCTTGTTATAATGTTTCTGCTGTTGTATGCATCTGAATTTCCCTTTAAGATTAATAAAGTTTATGTAATCTAACCTAAACTAATCTAAATTTCCTGGTATGACTTAGCAAGGAATTACATTGCAAGAATGCCTGTGATGGAGTGATGTCCTATTAAGAGTTAATCCAATTTTGCATATTTTAATGCCAACTCCGCTGAAAAAATTAAATGAAGATGTCTAAAGGTCTATAAAAACATCCAAAACTGCAATGTCATGATATGTAAGTATATCGAATTTTGAAATTAAAAAACAAATTCCGTTCTTTTTTGGCCATTTTAAATTGTTTCTAAATGTTTAATTAGCTTCCTTAGCATTGCATTTTATTCCAAAAAAACATGTAAAAGGCATTGCATTTTTTTGGCATGAAAAATTACATTTTTATTAAATCTCAATAGTATAATAATGATACAAATAATAATAGTAATGATGAATAAAAATAATAATATGAAATGAACAATAATAACAAAAATATAAATAACTAATAATAATACTACTAATGATACCAAACCATTATATGATCTCAAAATGAGTTCTTTGTGTGGTAAATCTTAAAGCACTATGAAAGACACAATCCAACGTCAAAGTCGTGACAATGATAGCGTGTTTCTTTTCAGATTTTCTTTCCAGATTTATCCATTTTTGAACAGCACACTGCACAGGTACGAGTTGGATCCTGTTTTTTTTTTTCTGTTGGAGTTATATAATCATTAAAATGTCTACTAAGACGCTCTGGATTGATCTGTGATATGCTGAGTCGACCGCATCTCTTTAGCAGTAGTGTGGATGGTGGATGTGCGGTAATGATTTGTTCTGCAAGCTGGCATGTAAAGTTTGCATGAGATACAGTTTTGCCAGCTTCTTGTTTGTATAAGACGAATGCATTCCAAATTCACTGTTCCACCAGATGACAAAATATATTTTTGTAGTATTTCTTTTGTTGCCTCTGTATAATGGGATAGAAAGTCAATTCTTGATTCACACAATTTACGCCACCCATCGTGCTATTGTAGTCGACCACAGCACAAGGCTTCGTAATCTGCTTGTTGTCTTTTGCCTGTACAGTGACTATAGCTGCATTATGTACAGTGCTAAGAAGACAAAAAGCTTTCTTGTCCATCCATTTCAGCACAAGCACTTTATCCTTTTGACAAGTTACTAAAGCATCTTGCTATAATTTAGCTCTGCCAGAGTCTTCAGACATGCCATGATGGTTAGGACGGACTGTTCCATATGCAGTCTTTTTTGCAGCAATTTGTCAAATAGCTCTGCCAAAGTAAAAATATTGTCCATGGTTACATATTAACCTTGATCCAGCTGAGCATCTATCAGAGTCAACACCAATGATGTAACAATGCCACACTGATTGTATTTCAGATTAAACATTGTCCCTTTCCTTGTGTACAGAACTGAATTCCAAATGTATCCTGTTTTAGATTCACAAAGCTAGTAAAGATTTATGCCAAATCTTGCTCTTTTTGACACAATGTACTGTATCCATGACAGTCTACCCTTATAAGCCATGAGACTTTCATCGAAGCTGTCATCATGGCCTAGAATGTAAATACTCCAATATTTTGCTACATGGCCTGGTTTCTTCCTTTTGGGTGCTGGATGTGTATTCTCATCAAAGTCTTCATTAATGGTAAAGTGCAGATATTTCATAATTTCGTGAAAACCTGCACTCAGACATACTTTCTCCAAAGAATGGCAGCACTGACAGCACTTTTACAGCCCAAGTGATTCTCGGTTCTAGCGCTTACGTAAGATGCATCTGTACAGTTGCCCAAGTGACACTTGGGGCTAACGCTTTTAGCATGGTGGTCTAACGCTAAGGAGGTTAACAGTATCTTTCACAAATATAAAGTAGGGGCAGCACAATGGCCTGTAGGAATGCATGGTGGGCTGGCTGCCTGGTCTGTCTTCTTGTGGCAGTGTGACACAATCTGGTTTGTACCTCTTGTCATCATAAGTGTCTGTCCTCCCAGGCGAACGCTGCCGTAGGTACATCTGCTACACAAGCGTGCTCAGACAGCTGGATACCAATCAGCTGAAGCTGGTACCTCAGTTTCATTTTTAATCTCCATCTTCAGATCACTTGCATCAAAATTGGAGTCCGTCAAGTCAGAGTCTTATTCGGCGATAATACATAGAAGGCCGTCCATGGAGTATTTTGCTTTGCACATTTGCTTTGGTCTCTCGCCAGACGTCGATGCCATTTTAGAGGTTGTTTGCTCTTCGCTACTCACGCATATGCAGGTAAACCAACAAAGTTAACTTTCCTTCTAGCAAAGAGAGTCAAACTAAAACGTAATGGTGAGTTCTACGGTTGATTACCGTCCTCTACCCCTGAATTTCGACAAAAGTCGACATCCACTCTGAAAGAGTTAAATTAGCTTGAGAAAATGTTTTTGATAGTATTAGGACCTACTTGCTTTAAATTTTCACTTTGATTTTTGAAACATTCTGGTTTTGTGCTATTGTACTTCTGGTGTTGACTTCTATCAGTTTAAGACTGTGCTTTTCATCTTCTAATCCATCTGAAAATGATTCTTTGTGCTAGCCTTTATTTGATCATAAGCATACAGTAACAGTCATTTTCTAGTGATTTTCTTAACCCACTTAGTCCTGAACGGGGGGTGCTAGCACAGGGCACAAGGTAGGAACAAACCTTGGACAATGCACAAGTCCATTACAGGGTGAACACATACACACAGTCACCACCAACCACACAATAGGGCCAATTTAGTACCTAACCATGGAGTGTGAGAGGAAACCAGAGAATCTGGAGGAAACCCACGCTACATGAGGAGAACATGCAAACTCCATGCAGAGAAGACTTGCAGTTTAATCATTCATTTGCTATACAGTCTGCATTTTACAAGTCAGTGACTTAGAGCATGAATAGGAGTGTCTGTTTAGGTTTAAGGCTTTGTGATAAAGCTGACTGAGACCAACAATTCAGATCTAATAACAAAACTCTTAACACTAAAACTATATAAAAATGGACTGCAAAACATAAAAGAAACTTGCAGTAAGCTTTTTATGAAATTTATAAAAAATGTATAACATTTCATAAAATCAAAAACTAACATTCAAGTAAATAAAGGCAACTGCTATCATCACAGCTAGGTTGACCAACTATCCCAAATTTTGTGTGACATCCAAATTTTTGGCTTATACAGAGGCAGCCTGAAAGAATCCTAGGTGTGATATGATTTGTCCCATATAACAAATTTGCCCCATTGAAAGAAACTTGAGGAAAAAGATGAAGCGATGGATAGGACAGGATGAGGAGGAGGCCAGCGTGGCCTATACTACCACACTCTTGGCTGGTGGTACAGCAGAGTTTACCATGAGCCAGCCAGTCAGTTTAGATGTGTGTGTAGCAGATATAATAGAAAAGGAGGAATATGTGTGCATTCCTGAAATTATTGACCATGAGTAATTTTTCAGAAGTAACTTGTTTTATTATCATTGTAAAATTGAAAAAGATACTACTCTATTTTGATTAAATTATTCATTCATATTAGTTGAAGAAACATATGTTACCCTTTAGGGGACTGTGTGTTTGTTTTTCTTTTTCTGGGATGCAACCTGGTGGGCACCAGATACTTTAAGGTCATACTGGATGCATGTGTACTACATACCTCTGGATGAGCACCAAACACTATTGTGTGTTTACAGAGGTTGGGGAACCGTTCCCATAATAATGTGGTGGAGTCGAGTTTTCTATCACGACTGCTCCCACGGTGAAAAAGTTCAAAATAAACAGTTGACAACATAAAAGGTTTCATTGGGTCTTTTATACATCATTGGGTGGAAATTGTGGTGATGAGGGAAGTAAGGGACAGAGGTGACGTCATTCTTTGGAGACCAGAGAAAATGGAAGAGGACCAGCAGTGAAGTCATTTTGGAAGATTGGAAGAAACATCCAAGCTTGTATGCGGTAATGGAGTCCTGTTTGGATGGCGTTTTCAGACCAGATGCAGGTTTTTCTTCTTGTTTCTTATTGAGGAAGAGAGAAAGGCATTAATACCCTGTATTATTACTCTCATTTTCTTTCAGGCTCCGTCAGGCCTGCTGACTGTTCTCTAATCACACGTGTGTAACATTACGCATACATCACTTTCTGCTAACAGAACTTACTGCTAAATAACTTGATGCTACGTACATAGTTATACACTACAAACCTGATTACTGGTAAGTGTTGTGAAATGTGACCTGGACCCCGACAGACGGACATCGTTTGTCGCACCCAACACACGTTTATTTACAACGATTATATTTACAAATAAGTTCAGTGCACGTCCCAGTGCCTTCAGCACCGATCCCCCAAAGTCCAGGCCTCACAGTCCAAATGCCTTTCTGGCCGCCTCCAGTCCTCTCTCCAGCTCTGTCCTTCTTCCACCGACTTCTGCCTCGCTCTCTCCCGAGCTGGCTCCGCCGTCTTGCCATGGATACACGTCCCCCTGCCCGCATCGGGTCCTCCGCCCCTCGGCCAATCACACGCGGAAAGACATATCTGCGGCCCATCAACCTTGGGCCCGTCACCTACCTCCGGCTGCAACCCGTGTGGCGGACTAGTGTGGCGGCCTCTGTGTCCTCCCGGCTTTTTTCTTCCCCATTTACTCGGTGCCTGCAGCAGTTCCCTGGCGGTCTTGGTTGCGCTCTCTGCACAGGTGAGTCGTGCACGTGCCTCACGCTGTTGCGCTTCGCTATGCCGGGTCTTTTCACAAATTTTATTTCAGGTTCCGGCCCAAATGGATGGACCGGGATCCTGCCGGCTACGCCAGTTGTAAAAGGTGCTATATAGCGCCCGACCTGGCACAGACTACTCAGAGGCACGTGTAGAACAAACAGGCTTTTTATTTCTCTTCACCCGTGGGCGCACGTCTTCCCCGTGTCCCACAGGCCCAACACAGTCCCAAAGCACTTAAATACAGAGCTCCAGCAACCCTTCCTGGCACCACCACTCCTCCCAGGCAACCTCGTCCTCTTCCTCCCGATTCTGGCTTCGAATAAAGGGAGGCTGGCCCATTTTATAGCCCACCTGGAAGTGTTCCAGGTACTTGACCAGCTGGTCTTGATTGCACCTCTGGGTGGGGCTGATAACTCGTCCATGGTTGTTGGCTCTCGGCAGCACCCCCTAGCGGCCACCCCATCTCCCAACCGGGCTGTGGAGGTCTCCATGTCCCATGGAGCCACATGGGAGACTGGGAAATGAACAACGGCCAGGGAGGCTGCCCCCAAGTGTTCCCGGGGGAGGTATTGAGCTGTCCATGATGGCTCCCCCGGAACATATGCAGGCGTCTTGGCCGGGCATGGGATCCGGCTCTCCGTCACAGTGTATATAAGTGTTCAAATCCAGGTTGTTGGATACATGAAGCAGTAGCACTATCCACTGCACCAGCATAAAGTAAAAGGTAATTAAATTGGTTAGCTATCTACTCACAGCTGCTTATTAGCTCACAGTCAGCTTCTTATTCGCACAGATTATGACAGCTATTCATATCTATAATTTTAATTATAAATGTAAATGATTGCATGTGAATTTTTCCCAGTCCAGTGTGGGTACACTTATTATATTCTTTGCCAAACTTGGCACACTCACATATCTATACCAGTAAAGTTTGGTATTTAACATGCACTGTAAAGAGTTAAATCACATCAGGCCGCTGTAATTGTCATCACTTTATGAGAAGAGACATGCCTTTAATAAACTGAAGCAATTTTTACCTGGCCAAACTTGAACATCGTAATGAAATCCACTAACGAATCTGGCACATTGAGTTATCCAATGCAATCTGCATAATGAACTAAGGTATGTAAAGAGCGCAGCAGAGCATTAAATCTTACTATGACAGCATTTATTATCACATTTTTGATAAGCAGGATTTGTAAGTTCAATTGCAGGAGATATTTGCTTAGCCTAGATGTGTAGGTACACTATTAGAATTCATTGGGTAACCTGCCACATTAACATGTTTGTGCTAAAGTGAAAAAGAAAACATCCTTCTTTGAGTTTTATGGTTTTAGATATCACAAAGACGTGATATAATCTTCATTTGTAAAATGAAAGGAAGATGACTTTTCTTGAACCAAACTTAAAAAATGAGATATGGCAAGAAGGAATGTGTACTGCATATATGGTATTATTACAACTTATTCTTTAATCTGATATACCAAGAATAACATCCAAAGTTTGCTTATCAAGAGCTGCTCACCTTAACCACAACATACCAAAATAGTTACATCCTTAAATCAGGACACGGTGTAGTTTCTCAAAAAATCATTACTTTGAAAGGAAGGTGGTTTTTATGTGGTGATCGTTTCTGCTTTTCAGGTGAGAAATACATCTTGTGATTTGTGTTGTTACTTCTTAGAGCCTGGTGTTCATATTTTCATTTTGAGCTGCAGTAACTCTTAAGTTTAATTATTTCCTTTTGTGATTCCAGTTTTCTTAGTATAACCGTATGTTAATGAGTATACGTGTGAAACAAATTTTATTTTCTCTTTTGTGTTCATAGCAGTTTATGTTTCCTGTCTCAGTAGCTTCCCTGTAGTTTTTTTGGATAAGCTACTGTCCATCCTGGCTCTAACTTAAATATATTGGGTGCCTAGAAAAACAAATTACTGAGTAACCTGCATACATTTCAGTCTGCACTATTTTTCATGTCAAGCCCACAATATTATTTTACCCTTCAGGACTGAAGTGCTCAGAAACTTAATGAGCAAATTTTTCTTCATATTGGAGAGCAACATACGTGGTCAGACAGTCGAGGTCTTACACAACAAAGTCTTAACAGACTCAATAAAGACAATGCAAAACTCGAGTCAAATAAAGAGAACATGTTTCATTCAGCTCAGGGTTGTGGGTGCCGGAGCCAATCCAACAAATACCAAACAGGGATAATACACACCTACAACTCGATCATACACATTAGTCTAACACATATGGGAGAAAACCTAACACCTGGAGAAAAGCCCATGGAGACATTGTAAAGACAGCATAGGAAGAACAATCATAAATGAATGTTCAGAAAAGCAAGCTAAGATCAATGGCAGTAAGAAAATTTGTATTTTAGACAGAGCACGAAGCAGAAATCTAAGTCAAGAAGGACAAAGCAAGATTAAAAAAGCAAAAAACTATTATAATATGCCACAAGGCAAATTTATAGCAGTAATATGAATACTCAGATGATTCAGAAATGCAAAGATGATGCCACAAAATTTGCACTTCCAATCGTTAAGCCTAGCAGGAGACTAACAGCTGCACAATAACAATGGTGGCATGTATACAAAAAACAATATAGCATCAAAGGAGAAAGAATTAAAAGAAATTCATAAAAATGTATCAGAACAAAATTAAATGAAGCCACTGAATTTCTTGACATCTGAAATCACTAAAATGACAGATTAAAGATTTTTGATGTCAGGAACTAACAAAAAAAATTTAAAATAAAAAGAAAGTATGCACACTCTATAAAGATACGATAGGGTATGGCTGATGATTCAAACCAAAGACTCTAATCTGTGAATAAACAGAGCTGACCATTGTTCTAAAGTGATACTCTAACTAAAATGAACCAAGCAATAAGCACAGCATTAACGTAAATTAAACTGAAGCATTGGCTGGTAATAATGCATTTCCTTTTCTACTGGTTATAGCACTGATTAAAGGTGGTCTTTCTCCTAAACAGTTGCAAACTTAAAATTCAACTGTTATAAACACCCGGATAGATGTTGGTGCTCATGATAGATTTTAAAATAATTATTTTAAAAAAATAATAATAATAATTGGGGGATGGAAAGAGACCAGAAAGGGGTGAGCCAGATATACGCTAAGGTCTAACAAAAAGAACTGTCAAGGCAGACCACCAGTCAAAATCGCCAAAGCCAAAATGAGCATACAGTTCAAAGTCCTTCTTCTAACTTAAGTTCCTACTTTAAATGGAAATGAAAAATTGATTTTCTTTTTATTTTAGAAATTAATCCAACACTTGGATGTGCGCATCTATGTGTTGCGACTCAATGTGGCCACAGCCATAGTGATAAAATGCTGACACAATTTAAAAAATCAAAACACCAAATGTCACCATTTCTCTCTCTCTCTCTCTCTCTATATATATATATATATATATATATATATATATATATATATATATATATATATATATATATATATATATATATACTGCTCACAAAAATTAAAGGAACACTTTTTATTGGGCCTGGCATGAAATCAATTAAACCTGTCTGATAATTTTCTGGTTGGTTAAGCAGCTGAGGTCACTTTCAGCTGTATTGATGTTCATGTACTTAACGACAGGTGCACTAAAGTGGCAACAATTAGAAAACCCTCAAAACAGGACTGGTTTTACATGTGGAGGTCATTTCAAGTTTATCCCTCTTGATCTTTTTGGCTGGTTTTCCACTCGTGCTAGTTTTGGCTTGAGTAATTATCTCTACTGGCAGTATGAGGCGATTCCTTAACCCTACAGAAGTTGCACAGGTTGTCCAACTTCTCCAGGATGGCACATCCACACGTGCTGCAGCAAGAAGGTTTAATGTGTCTCCCAGCACAATCTCCAGAACATGGAGGAGATTTCAGGAGACTGGCTGTTATTCTCGGAGAGCTGGACAAGGCCGTAGAAGGTCCTCAACCCATCAGCAGGACCGATACCTGCTCCTTTGTGCAAGGCGGAACAGGCTGAGCACTGCTCGTGCCCTACAGAATGACCTCCAGAGGGCCACTGGTGTGAATGTCTCTACCCAAACAATCAGGAACAGACTTCATGAAGATGGCCTGAGGGCCCGACGTCCTGTAGTGGGCCCTGTGCTCACTGCCCAGCACCGTGGAGCTCGACTGGCATTTGCTCAAGAACACCAGAATTGGCAAGTCCGCCACTGGCGCCCTGTACTTTTTACAGACGAGAGCAGGTTCACCCTGAGCAGCTGTGATAGACGTGAAAGAGTCTGGAGAAGACAAGGAGAATGATATGCTGCCTGCAACGTCGTTCAACATGACAGGTTTGGTGGTGGGTCAGTGATGGTCTGGGGAGGCATATCCATGGAGGGACGCACAGACATCTACTGCGTAGGAAATGGTGCTCTGACTGCCATAAGGTATCGAGATGAAATCCTTGAACCCATTGTCAGACCCTACGCTGGTGCAGTAGGTCCTGGTTTCCTCCTAATGCACGACAATGCCCGGCCTCATGTGGCAAGAGTATGCAGGCAGTACCTGGAGGATGAAGGAATTGAAACAATTGAATGGCCTTCACGATCCCCTGACTTAAACCCAATAGAACATCTGTGGGACATTATGTTTCGGTCCATTAGGCGCCCAGGTTGCTCCTCAGACTGTACAACAGCTCAGGGATGCCCTCATACAGATCTGGGAGGAAATGCCACAAGACACCATCCGTCGTCTCATTAGGAGCATGCCCGACGTTGTCAAGCATGCATACAAGCTCGTGGGGCCACACAAGATACTGAAAAGCATTTTGAGTAGCAGAAATTAAGTTTTTGAAAAATGGACTAGCCTGCCACATCTTCATTTCACTCTGATTTTAGGGTGTCTACACAATTGAGCCCTCTGTAGGCAGAAAACTTTTATTTCCATTAAAAGACTTGGCATCCTTTTCTTCCTAAGACATTGCCCTGTTGTTATTTGTATAGATATCCAACTTCATATTGAGACCTGATGTATCTAATGTGTTTCTTTAAAGTGTTCCTTTAATTTTTGTGAGCAGTATATATATATATATATATATATATATATATATATATATATATATATATATATATATATATATATATATATATATAATTATAATCAAACTGTCTGTATTTCTGTCCACTTTTCACAAGAGAACTACTTAACGGAGGGGGAAGCGTGACATCAAGAGTAGGGAGCCGGGCAAGGCCATCCTCTGTTCAAATCTCTCTACCTCTGGCCACATTTTGGAATGGACTTTTGCCTCTGCTTAGCTAGTGATACCTGTTAGTTTGTTGATTATTAAGGTTTGTCCTGTTTCACTACAGCAAATAAATAAATAAATAAACATCCTAAAACTATTTCATGAACATTCAGGTATGCGAGTAATATGCTCCTACAGAGTAAAACCAGAGTTTTGTCACACTGATACTGTAACTTGGCTCAATGATGAAGTTCTTAAATTAAAAATAACAATGAAAATGCCATTGAAAGATGAATATATCATTCAAGAAAAATTGCATTGCTGCCACACTTTACTTAAACTTCAATTCAGTTTCTGATTGTTGAGTGCTTCTTGTTAATTAACAGTACATTTCTGTGCCAAACTCCATTAAAAGGGCACAGCAGCACACGCAAATTAAAGGGGAAAGGCTTACAAAGAAACAGAAGCAGTTCACATGGACAGAGGAAAAAAAGGAAATATATGTAGAGAAAAATAAAACTTTACAAAAGGAAAGTTTTATGAAATGAAAAGAAAACTGATAAAAGTTATAAATATGAAAAGTCATACAAAAGATGAAATAATAGTTAAGAAAAAAGAGATTAAAAAATATGTGTAGGACAGGGAAGATATAAAAGAGAAGCAGTTACAACATTAATAAAACACAAGACATCTCAATGATTGATAGTTATAAAACACCAAAAAATTGACATATAATAGAAATATGAAAATGGAAAAAGAAAAGATAGAAATACAAATATATGTAGAAAAAAGAAACAGGAAAATGAGTTTTTAAAAGATGTACAGTTGCAAACAAGAAAAAACAAAGTAGAAATAGTTATTAGAAAAGGAAAATACAGAAAAACAAAACAATAGAAATTTAAAATACAGACTAAATGCCATGATGGTGTCAGATACACACATCTGGGGAGCATCTTCAGTGCTCTAATAACATCAAACTAAACAGAATGGTAAACAGAGTAGAATAGTTACTGAGTCCATCTTCCTTTTTTAAAAAGAACAATGACACCATTTCTGTTCCAATCCCAAAAGCCCCATTTCCAAGAATCAAAGAGAGTTGGCATTCACTCTTGAACTCACACCTGAAGAAGACACTTCTCCAATTTTAGGAGAGATACTTTCTTTGTTTATTTTATCATCGACCAGATTGACCTGACCCTGAATAATCTGTTATTCTAAAACACTTTATTTTTCTTTTGCACGTTAAATGGAGTGCCATGGAGGCCCCCAACCCATTATCTTGTTTATTTTGTGTCATTATAATGGATAATTAGAGTAAGAAGAGAGAAAAGGGGAAAGTTTGAGTCCAAGAGTCAGAATTGCTCTGATTGTGTCTTGTTTTAGTTGCTTTCATTTATATTTTTTTCCATTATTGCAGTGACATCATGATTACCATCGTCATTTGTATTTGTTTTTTATGAGTCCATCCTTTTGCATCCTTTGACTTGCCACAAAGTGTGCTTAACCATTATTGTCCAGCCTAAAACTTCCACCAGAACAAACTACCAAATTTAAAAAAGGTGTTTACCAAAAGAGGAAACATAAGATGAGCAGAGAGTCAAAACCAAATGTTATACACCAATTGTTCTCCTGTTCACTTTCAACACCCAAGAATCACAGTAAGAAATCTGAAAGCAAAAGGTGAGGACTGAGAAATCTAAAGAGCAATAACTAACACACATACGCACAAAGTTTATTTTCTTAGAGTATCTGCAAACTCGACACACCAGTTTTTATAGTGCTGATGACATCCTAATAGGGCTGATGACCCATAACTTCCAGGAATGAGTTCCAAAGAAAAAACATTATTATGGCATGAAATGCACAACACAAAAAGTCAGTAACTTGGAAAAAACCAAAAACATCAGATATTTTTTTTATTACTAAAACAATTGCTATAATGAAAAAAAATTCAAAAATCTAAATCAGTGCCTCAAAAAACATAATGAGAAATACAAATTGCCAGCATACACAATAACAGTCTGCTGCTTCCACTCGGACATGTACTAAGAAATTAACAAATTAACAAAGGGCTTCAATAATAAAAATTGAAAGGTTTCAGAAGAAAAAATTGAGTTTAGATAGATCTAAAGCATGAAAAAAAATTCAAGAATAGCACATGTTAAACTTCAACGCAAGAAGAAAAAAGTAAATAAAAGGTTCTAGTGTGAAAAATGTAAAAAAAACTGACCTGCAAAATGTTTTACCTGAGTTTATCCCAACGCTAGGATAATGACTACTGTGCACCGCTATACAGTGACATCATAAGCCACACCCACAAGACATTACACACCATGTGACCAGAAACACATTCTTAGCTAGGAACAATATGGATCAAACCATGTCAGAACATCAGAAGATGGTGTTATCCATAAGAAAATTAAGAAACAAACTGTCAGCATAATAACATTAAAAAAAATTTGTAAGGAATAGTAATAATCTATCAAAACACATAATTAAAAAAAATGAAGAACATGGCAGCTGGCTTTTTAAATGTGTAAATTGTCCCCAAGACAAAAGGCATACTATAAAGTGTTGAAATTATTTATGTTAGCAGTTTGAAAACAATCCAGTTTAAGTTTTCTCCAGTCCTTAAAATTAAACTCCTTGTCTCCCTCTGTTTTATTTTTTTGGAAAATAAATTAACTTTGTGGGTTTGTGATAAAAGAGGGAAAACATAAACAATAAAAACAGAAAACCATCAAGTAATATAGTTAATTACTGGGTTAATTGAATGTATGGCTTGAGACAGTGCAATTTAAAGCTAGCTATTAAAGTTAGCTAAAGAGAATTGAAAGCATTTCTGTTCCGTTTTCCTGCTGCCAATAATAAAATGAAGTTCATTTTGGTGTCTGTTTTCTAAATTCACTGGCTCCATTTTTATGCACTAGATTGAGAACTTTGAACCACTCCTTAGTAATTAACTTACTGATTTACAATCATTACATATAAGTTGTTAGCACTAACGTTTTTTTCAGAGAGGTTTATATATGCTGTAAGACAATGAACTTAAAATTATCTTGGAACTTATTCAATTAATGGTTTATAATAAGGATATTTGTTATGCTTCAAAATTACCAAAATGGTGTAGGCCTTGAAGGAAGGCACACAAAGTCCTGAAATACCTCCTAAAAGGCCCATTAGAGGGGGAAACCATTTAGTAGCAAGGGCTAACAAGGTGTCATTATAAATAAAGATTTATTCTTTACAAAAAAAAATCCGTACTATCAAGAAGCTCAGTGGAGCAGAAAAGGCGAAAAGGAATACAGGCAAAGGCAATCCAAGGCGAATCAAGTCCCAAATCAAAACCCATAGTGTGGTCAAGAATAGAGCAAAATGATCAGAACACATAATAAATTAAATTATACAGTAAAACCAAAAGAAAAATTGTAAAGAAACACCAAAATCCCAAGAACTTTCGATTGAACTGTAAGGTACTGTGGGATACCCTCCACCTTTATAGGAATGAGGGCAGTACTTTATGGTGATGGGCTGGAAAACACAAGAATACAACACAATACACACTGACATAAAGACATTAAATAACCACCACTGGTAACAAAGACTATGGACAAAATAAACCTAAAAACAACATTTGTAACCCAGCCAGTGGGGGAGTCCTGGCTGAAACATAACAATTTGTCCATATTCATATTTTAATAGCCTTCTTTTTCCATTGCAAGTTAGCATAACCCAGAAATTTCATCAAGTACAAAGCACTAACCAGTCCCAGATGTTCACACATTCTCACACACAAACAACCTAATTTGGTAACGTAATGCCATCCTTTAGCCTGACCTTCACATCTTTGGAGTTTCCTGAGAAAAACCACACATACCCAAAGAGAACATGTGAACTCCACAAGAACAGAGACCTGCTCGGTTATAAACCTGGAGCTGTTGTTGCTTACCAGTGTGTCACCATACTAGCCTTAAACAAGTGTGGGATGATTTGTAATGACCTGCTAGCTATAGACAAGACTTCATCACTAGCATACAAATTCAGTCAAATTGGAAGTAAAAATTAACTATCGCAACAAACACATGTATGACTAAAGGTTTTTATTAAAAACAGATATTTCAATTGGCAATGATGGTCTTTTCTATGCTATTACTTTTGTTTCTGTATTTACTGGATTTCTGATCCTCTACTTTCTGTTTTAGAACTTTGGTTAGTGATTAGGAATGACAGAAGATCGGCAAGACTTTTTGGTATTTTGAACCCGACTTGTTATTTTGACTATGTATTAATCTCCCACTCCTTTTCATAAGACCCCTTCCTATCCTGCTGAGATAATACAGCACTTTTCAACAGTTAATGAACCACTGAGGGATCTACACCCAGCCTGAAATATTTAGGATACTGGCAGACCCTCAGCAGGGACGTGATGTTGGTCCCATATCCAGAAGACAAGAAGAGCACAGACAATGTTCTATTCTGAGTAATAAATAACTAGGCAATATTAACAAAAATTAAACAATTGCAAAAAAATGAAAAATAATACTTCAAAATAAATGGAAATGACTAAAAAGGAGATTAATCTGAAGTCAGTTAACATACAGTGGCTGTAATTAGCAAAAATGAGCTTAGATTATTCTAGACCAGGACAAATTAAATGTCAGTGTGCTCCTTTGGAACTCAAATAGTTCAAACTAAAATGCAACCAATAAATGGATTTTGAACAATTAAACAGACATGAAAATTTTGTATTACATGAGCCCAAGAAATATAAAATAGAGTAGTAAGGAAGCCAAAGAAAGATACTGAAGGAGGCAAAACAAGTAACAGTTGAAAGAGTGGAGAACAGGCCCTCTCATTCTTGCATTTGTGTATAAAAGCGGTGATTACATTTGTTGGCAACATTTAGTTATTCATTTGAAACTGAGGGGCATCTGTATGGTACTTGAGTTAAACGGTGTTATATATCACTGTAAATAACCACATTAAGGCTATCAAAGGTCACATTTTACATATTTCACTCATGCATTGGAATAAGTGTGTTGAAAACTGAAGGAGTGAGTGAAGATATTCAAACTGTTTATTGAAATCTTTCTGCATTTTTTTAAATAAAAAACTTTTTATTGATTTTAATTAGAAGCAGATAACATCCCCTACAATCAAGTCAAACATAACAAAGCAAAGAAAAATTCAACCCCACCACCCCCAAGAGAAACAGAGGAGAGCCAACAACCAAAGCTACTTTATTAAAGCAAAAAGAAAGGAAGAGTATCCTTTTCCCTGAAATGGAAGCTTATTCTAAAATGTAATTGATTAAATCCTGCCCGGTTTAAGTTTTGAACAGATCCTCTTAGTGAGAATTTGATTTTTTTACCATTTCAAATAGTATAGAATTTTAGTTACCCACTTTCTTAAAAGTAGTGGGGTGGGATTCTTCCAGTTGAATAAGGTAAGTCCATGTGCTAGTAGTCCTGTAAAGGCAATTACAGTTTGTTTGTCCTTCTCCACTTTGAGCCCTTCTGGGAGTCCACCAAACACAGCTGTTAGTGGGTTAGGAGGGGTTGTGATACCAAGGCTGTCTGATAGGTACACAGAGTTTTGTCCAAATGTTGTTAATTTGGTACATGCCCAGGACATATGGTCCACTGAAGATGGAGCTCGATTGCAATGTTCACTGGTTGGATCTTGCCCTGGAAACATTTTGGACAATTTTAAATGAGAGAGATGCGCTCGATAAAAGATTTTAAGTTGAGAGAGTGAATGCTTTGCTAATATGGAGCTGGTGTGTATTCGGTTTATAGCTGCCTTCCACTCCTTTTCTGAAATATTAAGTGTCCAATCCTTTCTCTAAGGTACTCTGGGGTCTTTGAAAGGAGGAGACTTTCAAATATTTTTATAAATTGTATTAAAAAGACTTATCAATATTTCTTCTGGAATAGAACAAGGTGGGAGGTAAGGAAAATTGAGCAGGTTCTGTTTAGCAAAGTTTTTAGCCTGAAAGCAGTGGAAGAATTGTTCTGATGAGAAGTTACATTTGAAGAGTAATTGTTGGTAGGATGCAAAGACATTATCTGTGTACAAGTTTCTAAGTGTTCTAATCCTGGACATTTTCCAAACATTAAATAGTGTATTTGTGTGAGACTGTGTAAAAAGGTGGTTGTCATGTAGAGTTGCAACAGATAAAAGCTTCTCTCTCTTAAAATGTTTCATATATTGGTTCCATATTCTGAGAGAATGAAGAGCAATTGGATTATTAGTGTATTGATAATCATTCTGAGGCAGAGAGCAGGGAATATAAAGAAGTACTGTAAGATTTTATTTGTATTGCAGACCGGGCTTGTGTATATTGTGTATATATTGATTTGTCTTGATGTCCAGGGGCCTCATGTATAACGTCCTGCGTAGAACTCACACTATAACATGGCGTAAGCACAAAAGCGTTCCACGTTCTTCCGCTACATAAATCCTGGTCAGCATGAAAAGTAACGCACGTGCACGCACCTGCTCTCCCGCACCGTCTCCTCCCAGAATTACGCCTCTTTGAATATGTAAATCGATATAAATAGCCCTTAAGCTCAGCGTTCTGTGAAAAGACAATGGCAAAACCATGAGGAAAATTCGAACAATTTCAGCGAATACAAAGTGGAGGCAAGGAAAAATGAACTATTTGTTCGTTTAAACAGTGGTATAAACAAGAAAAGGAAGCTGATTGAGTGACATAGTATGTCGGAGAAACTCGAAAACTCAAGTTAACAAAGTTGCACAGTGCCCGAAATAAAAAAGAAGTCACATATCAAAGTCGCCATGAAAAGGCGAGCCGTAGCCCACCGTCTGAGTGTCATATGAAAGCTTATTAGGTTACAGAGAAAAAAAGGCACACAGTGGGGAAAAAGCACGAAATGTCAACTTTAATCTCGAAATTTCCACTTTAATCACATAGTTTATTTTGTCATTAAAGTAGAACTTCATAAACTTAATCTTAAAATCCTTTAATTTACTAGTTTCTCAAATCCCATCGTAACTAAAGTAGCACGTTAAATGCTTTATATTGTATTTGATTTTCTATGTGCTCTATGTGTGTGAATCACTACGTGTTTCTTAAACCGGCCTTCTCTTCCTCGACAGGACACAGAATCCATTACGTTCGTGATATTACAGCTCTCTGAATAACTAAAATACTGAGATGTATACGTGATATAATTTTCATGATGATAGGGGTTAAAGCACGCTATTAAACATAGGAACACGGTGGCGCAGTGACTATGCGCGACCTTTGATGAAATAATTTATTGCAGCAGTACTGTCTCTTTCAAATGAACTAACCCCCAATTCCTGTCCTTCCTTTTCTTTCTCCAAATGCCCAATCGCCACACAATCAGCTCTGTACGCCATCTGTAAGCTTATAACGCAGATTCCTCAAAATTTTTAAGGAACATTGAAATATCTTCGTAGTACATGTTTAATTATTCTATCCTTCACGCCAGTCCCAGTGAAGCATTAAGTGCGAGGCAGGAACAATCCGTGAACGGAGTGCCATATCCTTGCTAGCGTAGTGACACCGTGTCTTTTAATTTTTAACAATATAGATTATTTAAATAAAGTTAAAGTTTTATCTGTATAATATAATAAACATATTTTGCTGAATTTCATCTTAAAAATGATATCGTCATCATATGTTAATACACGCTTTATAAAGTGGCTCAGGTTGTGCAATATTATAACTGTAGTGCAAGTTTACAGTGAGGTAATTGTACTTATAAGTACAAACAGTTCTACAAGGAGCAGTTGATGGAAGGATTGAGTGCGCTTAGAGCTCTTGGGATGAAACTATTTCTGAACCACGAGGTCCGTACAGGAAAGGTTTTGAAGCGTTTGCCGTGTGAGCAGAGTTCAAATAGGAAGCATGGCTGCGGCAGCGTGTGCTTGATGCTGTATACCGATAATTCTCTTTCCGATCAGCTGCTCCGAGTTGTGCAGTGAGAGTAATATGGAAAAAGATGATCTGCTGTGGCAACCCCTAACGGGAACAGCTGAAAGAAGAAGAAGAAGGTGCAGTGAGAGTAGCAACACTAAACCAGCTATAGTATTTGGAATAGTTTGACTATTTTATGGACCATTATATTGTTACAGTTTAATTACAATCAGATGCATTAAACTAATAAACAATATGCGGTTAATTTCAGTGTATTTATAAAGCCACGTCAGGGATGTGGATCTGAAAAAGAAAGATAAACCACACAGGAACAGTAGCATTGCTTTGACGCTGGGTGCCGCCAGTCTGCAAAGCCGAGCGGAGAACTTGCGTACGACAGGGTATGAGCTACCGTGAAAATGTGCGTGGCTTTACGCCAAGTTTAGGTTTTAAACATTGCAATTTGAATGTGGAAACGTTTGTACGCAACATTTCTGTGTGTATGCACCATTTATACATGAGGCCCCAGATCTTTATAGCTTGTATATTGACCACCCAGTAATAAAATTGAAAGTTTGGTAGTTCCATTCCACCTTCTGCTTTTGGTCTTTGTAGAGTCACCCTTGACATGTGGATGTTTTAAATTCCAAATAAATGAGGTTATACTTGAGTCTAATTTCTTTCTTTCTGTATTATTAAGTCTTAGTCTTATACTCTCCTTTTTGCATGTGGTGCTGCTGGTATAGGTATTCAAGTAAATTGATTCATGCCTTATGATTTGCATGCTGTGAATCTTTGCTTATGTGTTAAAATGTGCATTTTAATGGTCACTTGCATCATCATGGCTAGGCGAAGCTTTATGAAGACAACCTGTCTCACAATGATTTAAAGTCAGACACAGAGCAGATTAGTTTTAACTATCCTTCATGGTGCGTCCTGAGACTGAAATAGGCTTCAAGCAAAATTTCATTGCCTTTTCATTATTTGAAATATCAGAGTTCAAGATAGGGCTCACTGGGCTCTTTTCATCACGCTGAAGTCCAGACGTCGCTATGTTGCAGCACAATATTAGTTCTATTTCTAAGCGTATCAGACAATACAAAGTTGAATCTCAGCATGGAATATTAGTAAAACATATCAGAGCCCAAGAAATCTAACCAAGGGAAATGTCATAAAGTAAATAAAGATGTTGTCTACTCTGTTAAAACATGATCCATGAGGCTTAAAGATTACTCTGTTTTTCATTTATTTTAGCAAAAAATTAGTTTTAAGCCTTCTCCACACTTTTTCAATGATCTGTAGCTATAAAAGATGTCATTGAATGTATTTCTCTGAGCTAATTCTAAATAATATTTCTTATAGTGGCAACCATTATTGTAAGTTATGAAGTGACAGCAATGTGAGCTCCTTACAGATCTGACAGGGTCAAACACATTTTTTGCCCTTTTCTGTGAGCGGACAATAAGGATAAAGTATCCTCAATGTAAGTAGTGTACTTCTTAAAGCGTCTACGTTTCTCTAAAAGTTTTACATTTTTTTCAGTATTGAAGCCCCATTATTCTTTGTCAACATCCTGTAATAAATACAGCCCTTTTGGGGTGTTCCCTTGCTTCAACTTCTGGAGACAGAAATCAGCTTGTTGAATTCCCAACTGAGCTTCACCATGTTAGCTGAGACCTTGCATCACGTGGTTCTGGTAAGGATGTGTAGTTGATATATTGCATGAGCCTGGGATTTATTTAAAGAGACACTGCTCTCTTTGTCAGGGTGCAGAGCCTGCACTTAATAACAGCGACCCAAATCAGATTTTCACATCATCCTTAATATGGAACAGATTCAGCATACGAGTTCAAGGTGAATGGGTTGGCACAGAATGTATTTCTCTTTTTTTTTTTTTGCTGAAGGCATATAAATTGAGTAGGTGGTAAAAATGCTTTGATACTGTCTTAAAATCGTTGCCTATTATAAGAAAAATGACAAAAAATCCCCATGGTTGTTGCAGACTTTCACCATGTTTAAAAAAGGCATAGAATAATTCACTCTGACAACGTATTATTGAAAAATTTAAAACAGCTATTGAGTTTGATGCTGCTCTTTTTCCATGAGGTTGTTGCATTTTTTTCAAAATATTAAGTGTGCTGTAATAGGATATGCCTAATATTTATACAAAATATACCAACTTTCAATACTTTAGGATTTGTTTTGTAAAGTAAAATAAGAAGTATGAGCCAACTATCTTCAGGCACTTACAAATTCAACAGTCGATTTACTGAAGTTATTTGAGAATAGAATAGACGCGCGCAGAGTGCCTTAGAGAGGAATCCTCCTCTACATTATCATCATAAATTAAGATGGATAGAGCAGGAGTCGAGATTTATCTTACAGAAAAGAAGAGATGGGTTGATTAGACTCCTAATATACACTGCTGTTACTGTTACTAATGCATTTTTATTCACAGAAGGGGCTCATACAAATCTTGGGATCGTATTCTAATGTCAGAATAGCATAACTTAAAATTCTCAAGCCTGCTTAAATCCAAGGAGACTGGAGCCTGTTCTCACATCTTGGGGCACAAGGCAGGAACCGCACTTAGAAGGGGTCTGTTGCAGTTCCTTGTCATTCATTCACATAGGAAAAATGAAAAATTGCATGGGATGTGGGAGGACCATTGGAAAAGAAAGCATACAGACAGTGAGAATGGTGAGCTCAGGACATTGAATCTGTGAAGCAGCAGTAGTAACTTAAAATAGAAATATATTAAAAATAATAAACAATGTTAAAACAATAGTCTGTCCACAAAGTGTACCTGCCCTTTACTACACCATGTTTCCGTTATTTACAATAAATTAAACATGACACAAAACTAACAATTCATGCACATCAGAGCCACAACAATGAACCAGTCTGAATTGGATTAGTCCTTAAAACTTTTGAGGCAGGAATAATAAACTCTTCAAGGTGTAGTTAATGGGTGAATGAGGTGGATGAGAGAGCTCTTCTCAATCAAATTGCAGAATATAATGTTTTTCCTAATTAGGCCCTCATCTTTGATTCTGAATAAACAGCATCAGCCTTACGTTCACTTTGTGGGCTCTCGCACAAGTAACTTGCATGTTATACGCTGCCTGCTTGACCTTCCCGCTGATTTTATTGCTGGCTTTCCATCCTTATTTGTTCTCCATTGAAAAGGTGACTTCCTAATGAGAACCCACACTGATCTGAAGTGGCCTTTTCCTGCCCTACACTTCCTTTAACAAAGCCTTTGAATTCCCAGTAGGTATAATTAAGTGACTTACATAAGAATAAATTAAGACAAATTTAAAATTACAGAAAAGTGAAACGCAATAAGGGTGGCATGGTGGGGCAGTGGTAGCGCTGCTGCCTCGCAGTTAGGAGACCCAGGTTCGCTTCCTGGTTCCTCCCTGCGTGGAGTTTGCATGTTCTCCCCGTGTCTGTGTGGGTTTGCTCTGGTTTCCTCCCACAGTCCAAAGACATGCAGGTTAGGTGGATTGGTGATTCTAAATTGGCCCTGGTGTGTTTGTGTGTTCCCTGTGGTGGGTTGGCACCCTGCCTGGGATTGGTTCCTGCCTTGTGCCCTGGGATTGGTTCCAGCAGACCCCCGTGACCCTGTGTTTGGATTCAGCAGGTTGGAAGATGGATGGATGAAAAGACATAGGCATTTGTAACTGTTACAATCTCATATTGTCCATCTCTTTATTCCTGTATACAAGTAGTACTAGGGTGTTGTACCGTGTTAGCCATTATGAAGGGGCCTGAGTTGCCTCAAAAGCTTGCATATTGTAATCTTTTTAGTTAGCCAATAAAAGGTATCATTTTGCTTGAGTTCTTCCTGTATACAAGAAATTCACAAGTTGAAATCTAGAAGATCCACAGTGGGGCAGGTTTTTGTTCCAGCTCAATTACCTAATTACAAGTCATTCCTTGCTGAAAATTTGTTATATGATTTTAAATCTTGTATTTCCTTTCTCCTATGTTAGGTTATTTCTTATATTGTAAATGTTTCCTTTCTAAGGATATCTTCTAAAGGATTTGTTGTTAAAAAAATGAGTAACTTCTCAATCATTCAACTTTTCATTTTGATTTCTTTGGCTTCCTTTTAACAAACTGAGTTGTCAGAAAATTTTACAGTCATTTTGTCCTTTGAGAACCAAAGCTGGAAACTCCTCATCTGTGCATACATTAGATTTGAATATTTCTTCTCCTAGTGATGTGCACAGTGGGAACAAACTTAACAGGAATGGATAGCCATGTAATGCCAACAATGAAAGATATGCCAGGGGTCAGGCTAAGGGTGCTTCAACCTATCATCTCACTGTCCAAGAAGAAAGTGTCTGGTCTGTATGTCTGCCCACTACAGATCTTTCTCTTAAAGGAAGGCAAGACTTCCAGGATGAGTATGTACAGGATGATCAATCTGACATAGAGGTACTGTATGTGCTAACCCTGATTTAAACATGTCATGGATTGTGTTAATTTTGTCTCCATTTCCTACCTTGTCAGCAGAGGAAGCATGACTGAGTGCAGTACCACATTACAACCCTGGACAAGATGACAATGGAAGGCAGATGAGAGTCACATGCTTAACCCTGAAGATCCCTGTGAAAACCTAGATGTTGACTGGACTTAAACTCTACAAATACTGTCTAACTATGGGAAAACTGCAGAAGGACAAGTTTACCATAAGTGAATCTTCTGTTTTCTTTAAGAAAACTAAGAGGTTCCGGGAGCTACTTTATGTCTGAAACCCATCAAGAAAGTGTTAAAGATAGGACAGACTGGTCATAGGGTTGACCACCTGTAGTGTCCTCTAGATTGAAGTAGTGACACACTCAGAATAACGTTTCAAATGTTGTTTATTGTTAACCCTGTTTAACCAACTCACCATACAGCGTGTCTTTAAACCACACCCTTCCCTCCGGGAGTCCTACGTCTTAAAAGACACAGACTATAGCAATCAACACCTAAACATAAAGCAATGGACAAAAGCATCATTAAACAATCATATACAACATTTTCCCCCTCTCCCACCAATGAATTAGGTGTGAAATGAGATTAGAAAGTCTTGGAAGCGGGCAGGCCTTGAACGCAGTCTTGCTGCTCGAGATATTGGGGTTCCACTGCTAGCAGTGGGTTGAGGATCCGTATTCAGGGGAAGAAGAGGTGGGCTTTTACATCCAAGTTGTCTCATCTGAGGTAGGGTTGCCCTTGATGATGCTATCAGATCCTGAAGGGGCTGGCACCTTGCGCAGCCTGCTGGAGTGCCACCGAGACCCATCCACTAACTGAAAGTTTGCAGGTCCAGGCTGGCACTTATTAATCTGAAGGGGTGATGTCCAGAAGGAGTAAAGCTTGCTAGAGCGGCCTGGGTGGCAGACCCTAACCCAGTCCATCACCTTGAAATTGGGAATCCGTATTCTCCTTTTCCTGTTGAAATCCTGCTGGGACTTTGCTTGTCGTTTTTGCACGTTTGACTCAGCTGACTTGTGGGTGAAAAAATTGTAGGGGAACGAAGTCTATGCAAGGGTAGTTCCAGCCCACGGCCTAGCATAAGCTTGGCTGGGGAAACCCCAGTCGTAACATGCTGAGCAGCTCTATAATGCAGCAGGGTCTGTGACAGTGCTTCATTAAAAGAGAAACCCTGCGACAGGTGAGCCCTGAGGCCATTTTTTAGGCTTTGATTAAAGCGTCCAACCCCTCCATTAGCCTGGGGGTGATAAAAGGATGTTTTAATATGGCATATACCCCGGTTTTGGACAAAATCAGTGAACACAGCAGATGTGAACTGTGGATGATTATCCGTTGTAATGAATTTCGGTAAACCCCAGTGAGCAAACAGTGTGTCCAGGAAACCGATGATGGTCTCTGCTGTGACTGAGCCCATAGGATTGACCTCTGGCCACTTTGCCTGAAGGTCGTATGCGTCTGCCAAGAAGCGCTGGTGATGTGGCACACCTTTTAATTCGCCTCAGATATCAACTTGAATGTGTTGCCAAGGCTGATCAGGCCGGGCCAAGGGTTGGAGAGGAGGCATTGGTGGGAGCCCAGTCTTACCACTTATTAAGCATGGTGCACAGTTGCACACCATCTCCTCTAAGTCACGGTCAATTCCAAGCCACCAGACTAGGTACCTGCAGCATTGCTTTAATTTCACAATTCCGAGGTGGCCCTGATGAGCCATGGCCAGGACTCGACCTCTGAGGCTGCTGAGCACAACTGTGCGATGTCCACGAGCTAGACAAGTCTCATTCCAACATGAAAGCTCATCTTTAAATCGGATGTAAGACTGGAGGTTAGGGGGCACTTCCAATGTTCAGCAGGGCTCAATGCACGGGAAGCAAAAGCCACAGGCTTCTCCACTCCATCTTGTATCTGTGAAAGAACTGCACCTACTGCTGAAACATATGCATCACAAGTTACAATAGTTAGACTGTCCACATTATAATGTGCCAAGACTGGTGAAGTAGTAAGCAACTCTTTAAGTTTGCAAATGGCTTCTGCACAGTCCGCCGACCAACTCCTGGATGCCTCTTTTTTAAGCAGCTGCCAAAGGGGCGTAGTGAGTGCAGAGTATTGTGTCATGAATCTCATGTAGTACCCTGTCATCCCCAGAAATTAAGCTAACTGTGAAGCTGAAGTAGGTGCTTGAACAGGCTGAATGGCCTCCACATTCGACTGAAGGGTTGATAAACCTTGAGTTGACAAGCTGAACCCAATAAAGTCCACTTCATGTGCAGCAAACAGGCACTTATCTGCATTTAAGGTAAGGTTGTGGTGGCTAAGAGCTGCAAAGGTTGCTTGCAGACGTTCATCATGGACAGCATTATCTGGCCCATGGACTACAATGTCATCCAAGTAAACAACCACCCCCGGAATTCCTGCCAGAATAGTTTGACATTATTTTTTGGACACAACTGGGAGCGGAGCACAGGCCAAATGGCTTTATGGTATAACGAAAAATTCCAACAGCGATGGTGAATGTAGTCAAAACTCTGCTGTTCTCGTGCAGAGGAACTTGAAGATAACCTTGACGAAGGTCGAGCTTTGAAAAAACCTTTGAGCTATGGAAGTGAGTAAGGGGTAACGATCAGGGATGATAGCCTGATTTACTGCCCTTAAATCCACACATAACCACAGCCTTCCTGACTTTTTTTTTGCTATAACCAAATTCAATATCCAGGGGGAGGTGTGGATTGACTCTATAATGCCATCTGTCAGGAGATGTTGTAGTTCTGTTGTGATAGCATCCCACAGGGCTAGGGGCACACGCCGCAGTGGTTGAATAACAGGAGAGACACTTGTATTAAGCAGGGGCTTGTGCGTAAATGTGTTAAGATGTCCTAAGCCAGTGAACAGGGTAGGCCATTTCTGATGCCACAGTGATGTCACATTCAGAATAGTTAACCCATCATTGTCCAGTAGTGTGAACCCTAGACTGGTGAACAAGTCCAGGCCCAAAATATTGCTACCTTGTCTTGTGATATGGAAAGGAAAATCAGACACAGTGTTTTTGCCTTACGTTACAGTGCAGCGCACAATACCAATCACATCAATTCTGGAACTGCCATATCCGTAGAGGGAAAGGTTAGGTGGCTGAAGTGGTAAGTGCGATAAGAATGTTGTATAGGTGGCCATGTTTAGAACTAACACTTTAGCTCCTGTGTCTAGCAGAAGAGAAATGCAAACATCATCCAGGTACACGGCACAGGAACGAAACCCGGGTAGAGAGGAACAGACTGTGTGAATAACTGCAGGGGAAGACTCAGCTGAGCGTTGTTTTTGCTGTGTACAGTTACTATTTCCAAGGTCTGGTGCTGACCTACACCATTTTGCAAAATGATTGGGTTTTCGACACTGCCTACATATTTGTCCTCATGCAGAGCAATCCATGGTACGAGAAACGTGTCTCGTAGAACCACAATTTCCACAGCGCCTGCGAGTCTGAGCTGTATGAGGTCTCATCTGCTGTACTGATGCCTATGACTGACAGTCAGATGCACAGTTACACTTCGAGCCCTGTGGCTCAGTCACTGTCTGAACAGCAGTTAAGGGATTTGCAGAAGGCATCTGTATTTCACTTATTTTATGAGCACATTGAGAAGCTGATTCTATTTGGCACGCAATAGTGAACACTTTACTGAGTGTCAAGTCATCATCCTCCAAAAGAAGCCTCTCACGCACCAGAGGAAGAGTAGTTTTTTCAATCAGTTGGTCTCTAATCATTTCATCATGAAGAAGGTCAAATTTACAAGACTCGGCTAAACCCTTTAAGTCAGCCACGTACTGCGAAATAGACTCACCAGCACGCTGTGTCCGCTGACGGAACTGTAGCCATTTCAAAAGGACGCTCTGCTTTTTTGTAAAGTGTCCATCAAGGAGCCCAATCTCAACTTCGTATGTGTCAGCGTCGCCGAGAGTCTGGAAGACGCGGAGTCCTTTCTGAGCTGAGGCAATGTAGAAGAATAGCTCTTTTTCTTGCACTAGCAACTGTGTCCAAACCCACCGCAAGCAGGTACGTTTGAAATGAAGACTTCCATCTGTCCCACGGAACAGGCGCTTCGCCTGGCTGAGGCAAGAAAGGCTCGGGGGGTGGCAGTGAAACAAACGGAACATTTTCAGCCATCCTCGTTCGCCAATTGCAGTGTTCTCTAGATTGAAATAATGACACACTCAGAATAACGTTTCAAATGTTGTTTATTGTTAACCCTGTTTAACCAACTCACCATACAGCGTGCCGTTAAACCACACCCCTCCCTCTGGCAGTCCTACTTCTCAAAAGACACAGACCATAGCAATCAACACCCGAACATAAAGCAATGGACAAAAGCATCATTAAACAATCATATACAACACCACCTGGACTTCAATTCCCATCATGCCTTGGATTCTCTGACTAAGAATGCGCAAAAGAAGCATATGCTGACTGACTCGTCGAGGGTAGATGGAAACACCCACAGCTCAGGCCAATGGAAGCTAAACTGACATAAACTATAGGAGGAGTATATGAATTGAGCAACCTGTTGCAACCAATGCAAACACACTAACAGGGTAGAAGTCTTGAGAAAATAACAAGAGCACAAATTGAAGTAATATAAAAATCGTTATGGTATCTAGGGCAAGATCAGGTGCCAAGTATAAATTAAGCTGTACAGATGAGTGATATCTGTATAGTACAGCATAGAGGAACTCAGTGTAAAGAGGTCCTGAAAGAAGGTGAAGAGAAGCGAGTAGTGCTGGTTCTTACATTGATAGCCAATACCATAGAAGAACTTCCCAGGTCTGGACCTCATATCTATGAAAATGGTACTCAGACAGTCAAGATCAGAGGGGAGAAAGTAAGTGGAATACTGAGCGAAGGTGTCCCAAACATCTGAGAATGGAACCAAGTGAATATAATTCCTATAATCACACTGAGTGTCATGTCAGTTTGCCCCTACTGGTATCTCCTGTCTGAAAAGTAAATACTTGGACATAAGCCTGGGGCAGGTAAATAACTAGCACTCCAAAGTGAAAAGGAACTGTGTCATAATACCAGCATCCAAGAAGTTCCAAATCCCACAACAAGTACAGGGTTGAAGAGCCCAGTGTCGCTTGGTGTGCCGAGAAGGGTTAAAGGTTGAAGATGTCTCCTAATTCTGCAGTAGTGCTGCTTCCATTATCCAGTTGACAAAAATGGGCTTCCCTTCTCCTCATTGAGAGACCCATGTTGTCGAATTGTCACATAGAAAACCAAAGTTTCACCAAATAAGAACAATGAGGAGGCCAAAGTGAGTAAAAGACAATCTTTGTCTACCACTGTCCCATTAACTCAGGGCAGGTGGCAAGATATAGAAGAATTTGAAAGCAAAGCAAGAGATCTGGAATAAAAAACTATAGCAAAATTTCCGCTTTGCTTCAAGAGAAAAGTGGGTTTTCATTAGATATTTAAAGGGAGGTTTCTAATCTGCCAGGGCTTGAGATATCATTGACGCCAGTGCCCCTAGGAATGGTCTGGGATGACACTGCACAATGATGACACCTTTTATAACTGGCGATGATGAGACTATTAGTTACCCAAAGCATTTACTAACTTTGGAGTTTGTCCCTTTTGCAAAGGCTCATCACATGGATCAAGTCACCCGATTCAGTCTCTAGATCTACCTTACCCCCTTGTGGGGCTGGCTAAAGGTAAGCCGCCATGCTCTGCTCTTTGTGGGGCATAGTGAAAGCAGGTAAGCTATACTGAACCAAGACAGCTGAATGAAGAAGGATAAATACTACATAGATACATAGACAGTGTCGCAGTAGGGGGCGCTAGTGCTCCCTTGCACCCTCAGGTTCTACGCCAAACACCTGGTCAAAGTGTCACAATTATTCTTTTTATTATAATAATAATGTGCACCAAGTACCCTCCACTCCACACTATTCATAAATACACAATAATCCAATAACAATAATCACAATCCTCCACTCCCAGATGCGTTGCCCTCCCACCACCCAGCTCAGCTCATTGTCTGGGAGTTCCAAATGGTCCTTTTATACTCCCTGACCTGGAAGTGTTCCTGCCCAACAGTCAACAAGTCCTTATTCCTTCCGGGTCAGGGTAAATAGTCCTTATCTTCATCCCAGAAGTACATCATCCCTTCCGCTCATGTGACTTGGAAGCACTTCCGGGGTATAGGGCAAAAAGAAGTCTTTGATCCTCCCTGCAGCTCCCTCTTGTGGCCCCTGTGGTATCCAGCAGAGCTGAGGATAAAAACTACAATGTCCATAAGGCCCTGCTGGTCTTCGGGGCACCTCCATACTGCAGGGAGGGCTCCATCTGGCAGCTTGGGGGACATGGCCGGGATAAACTGCCGGGCACAGTCCACAACAGATTAATTCAGAAAGTATTCAGACACTTTTACTTATGTTGTATATTTAATTTAAAAGGATAGATTTGCCATTTTGCCCATCTATACTCAATAACCTGTAACAACAAAGTACAGTACAATTAAGGGTCTGAATGCTTTCATAAATGAGAGGTTTCAGTTTTTTAATTTTTAATAAATTTACAAACCTTTCTGAAAACATGTTTTCTGTTTACCATTACGGGCTATTGGGTGTGGACTGATGGGAGAAAATGGCAAATTTATCCATTTAAAAAAATGTGTAAAAGATTGAACGGTATGGAAAATGGAAATAAAAAAACACAGTGATTCCTAAATTTACTTTGACTTTATTTGATTGCAGACAGTATGAGCGCATTTAATTTGTCAATATACTGTACATCCATTCCTGCATTTCAGGCCTGCAACACATTCCAAAAAAGCTGGGATGGTAAAGCATTCACCACTTTGTAATGCTGCCATTCTTTCTCACAATAGTTAATAGAGTTTTGAAGCGATGAAGCTTTTCAGGTGTTATTTTGTCCCATTCTTCCTGCAAACAAGTTAAGTGTGCAACAGTACAGGGCTGTTGTTTTCATATTTTTCATTTCAAAATTCTCCACACATTCTCTGTTGGGGACAGGTCAGGACTGCAGACAGGCCAGGTCAATCCAGTACTCGTACCAACTTCTTCCACAGCCATGCATTTGTTATGTGTGTAGAATATGGTTTTGCACTGTCTTGCTGAAAAATGCATGGATGTTCCTGGAAAAGATGTCTTCTTGAAGACAGCATATGATTCTCTAAAACCTCAATGTACTTTTCTGCATTAATGCTGCCATCACAGAAGTATAAATTACTTTTGCCCAATGTGCTGGCACAACCCCCCATGACAGACAATGGATTTTAGACTTGTTTCTGATAACAGTCTAGATGGTCTTTTTCATCTTTGGTCCAGAGTATATGGCATCCATTTCTTCCAAAAAAGATCTGGAACACTGATTTGTCTGACCCAATGCACATTTCCACTTTGTGCTGGTACAACCCAGATGCCTCTGAGCCTGGAGAAGTCAATGCCACTTCTGGACACTGTTAACATAATAAGGCTTCTTTTTTTCACAGTAAATTTTAAGTTGCATTTGTAGTGCTTGAAAAAAGGTTTACCAAAGTAATCCCTTGCCCATGTGGTTATATCAGTTATTGATGAGTGACGGTTCTTGATGCAGTGCCATCTGATGAATCAAAGATCAAGGTATTCAGCTTAGGCTTGTGCCCTTGCCCTTTACGCACAGAAATTCCTTGAGATTCCTTGAATTGTTTATTGATATTATGCACTGTAGTGGGAGAAATATGCACATCCCATCCAATCTTTCTTTGAATAACATTGTGTTTAAACATTCCAATAATTATCTCACACATTTGTTGACAAATTGGAGATCCTCTGCCCAACTTTGTCCCTCAAAGACTCAGCCTTTCGCGGATACTGCTTTTGTACCAAATCATGTTTGAAATCACCTGTTTGAAATTACATCATTATTTCATTTTATTACCTCATTACTGGCCCTAATTTGTCCCCGTCACAGCATTTTTTGGAAAGTGTTACAGGTCTGAAATGCGGGAATGGATGTAGATTAGCAAATGAAAAGAAGTTGACCAAACAAAACATGAAATATCCGTTTCCTACTATTTGCAATGACATAAAAGTCAAAGTAAATTTAAATACTTTACTGTGTTTATTTTTTAATTTGCATTTTCCATATCGTCCCAATGTTTTCTGATTTGGAGTTGTAAATCTACAACACAATAAAATGTGCAGAAAGTGAAGGGATTGGTTAGATTGACAGATGGCCAAAGTAAATGTGTACTTATCAATAGCACCTGATGACTCCGATTCTCTTGATTCACTAACACAATGTCTGACTCTCATCTCAGAATGGATGAATAGTAACTTTCTCAAGTTAAATAAAGAGAAAACTGAAATCTTAATGATTGGCAATAATGGATACAATGAGGCTATTAGAAAAAAACTGGATACATTAGGATTAAAAGTCAAGACGGAGGTAAAAAGGTTAGGGATAATTGTTGACTGTAATCTGAATTTTAAATCGCATATTAATCAGACCACTAGGACAGCATTTTTTCACTTAAGAAACATAGCAAAAGTTAGACCTCTTATATCACTGAAAGATGCTGAGAAATTAGTTCACGCGTTTGTTTTCAGTCGACTAGATTACTGTAACGCACTCCTCTCAGGACTACCCAAAAAAGATATAAATCACTTGCAACGAGTGCAGAATGCAGCTGCTAGAATCCTAACTAGGAAAAGAAAATCCGAACACATTTCTCCAGTTTTGATGTCACTATACTGGTTACCTGTGTCATTCAGGATTGACTTTAAAATTCTGCTTATGGTTTATAAAGCCCCACCACCACCTATTTAAAGCATCATGATGCTCCAACAATGATGGATGGATTAAAAGGCAGAAGTCTACGTGACCATCATCATCAAGTCCTTCTGTGAGAACCCTAAATATAAAGAGGACTGTTTCATTGATGTTAGGTAGAATGCCCATAGGGGACTGGGCAGTCTAATGGTCTGGAATCCCTACAGATTTTATTTTTTTCTCCCGCTGTCTGGAGTTTTTTTTGTTTTTTTCTGTCCACCCTGGCCATCTGACCTTACTCTTATTCTATGTTAATTAATGTTGACTTATTTTATTTTCTTACTGTGTCTTTTATTTTTCTATTCTTCATTATGTAAAGCACTTTGAGCTACATTTTGTATGAAAATGTGCTATTTAAATAAATGTTGTTGTTGTTGTAAAACTCACAGCTCCAACAACAACACAGGAACACAGAGCACAAGAACAGAGAAATACACGGTACTGTAGAAAAATATTCACAAAATGCATGCAGTGTACATACAGTATGCATTAACAGTTTGATTAATGTATAGAATATTATCCCTCAAAAAATATTGTGACTGAGCTAATGCGTCTGTTATAGCTGTCAAACTAAGTACCCCTATGATGCCTCTTAAGACCCCATGTCTGAAAAAGGCAGTTTGAAAAAGATAATGAGTTGTGGAGAGGATGAACAGTTTTAGGCATGTTTCCACCTTCTTCTTTTATGGCAATGCCTTTAGAGAGCCCAGGGTCATTCTTATCCTGATCTTTGTTCACGGGTCAAGCACCCCCTAACAAGGTGTCATTTCTCTAGCAGACAACACACAGAATAGTGTACTAAGAATTCTTAGAAAATCCAAAGTAGGTCATCACAAACTTTAAAAGCCCTGTGTCTCCACCAAAAGCCTTTCTTTATGCAGCACTTTGGTATGTGGGAGGTAACTGGAGTACTTTATGAAGACATACCTCATCTTATTCAGCATACACATTCAAGATCTCAAATACTTCACAAGTTCTATAAGAATCCACTCTGAAATGGATGGTGACAGTACCAACACTCGGACACAAACAAACTTGTAACATGGAACTATTTCTCATGCATTCTCTTGAAAAGGTCTTAAAGCTCCATTCTTCCTTTTGAATCATTTTGTATGTTCAGGCTAGGAGTATTCATTGACAGTGGTTTCAACTTTAACACGGGGCATTTCTTATGTTAAAATCTCTTTCTGTCATCTTTGTAACGTCTTCAGATTGCATCCTTATCATTCTCTTTCAGATGCAGAAGTAGTTTGCTTGGTTGACATTACTTCTCACCTAGATTGCTAAAGCTCTTCATTTCTGCTGTACATTGGCTTAAAGGGTGACTAGTAACTTTTTTTCTTCCGTGGACAACAAACAAACAACCCCTCATATATCAACACATAAATTGCTTTTCTGCTCATTACAGGAAAATCCTCAAAACCAGGCTTGTCACGCACTGCATTTGAGTGATGCTTCAGTTTACTACCACAGTCCAAAAACATGCTGGTTAGATGAATTGGTGATCCTAAATGGGCCACAGTGTGTGGTTGGGGTGTTTTTGCCATGCTATGGACTGATGTCCTATCCAGGGTTGGTTTTCTCCCTTGTACTCTATGCTAGCTGGGATAGGCTCCTGACCACATGCCAGCAAGTTTCTGCAATACCTTATCTAATAACGTTAGTAATCATACCATTCAATACAGCATGCATGAAATGTAACTGGCAACCTTAATCGTTGCTAACAGCAATACAGCTGAGAACAAGAAACTTATTTTAACATGGACCTGTGATGAAGTCACCGACAAAGACTGGAGTGGGGGATACAACAATCCATCTGCTCAATAAGGCTTATTTTCACCTGGACAGTGCTGGTAACACTGCCGTGATAATGTTTTTCGATTTTTCCAGTGCCTTCAGTACCATTTATATATCCCTGTTAAGGATTAAACTCAGAGATACAGTATGCAGGTAGATGAGCCTGTGATGTCCTGGATAATGGACTATCTGTCATTCAGACTGTAGTTTGTGAACTTGAGGACTCTGCCTCTGATACGATGGTGAACAATACTGGAGCACCACAAGGAACAGTCCTCTCTCCTTTTCTCTTCACTCTGTACACCTCAGATTATAAACACCAGGTCATATCATTTGTATAAAATCTATCTATCTATCTATCTATCTATCTATCTATCTATCTATCTATCTATCTATCTATCTATCTGTCTAATAATTAATAACATAATTAATTCCCCACAAAACCAACATTCATAACAATTCCAACAGCGGGTGAAACTGTAATAATCAGTTTTATTAGAACTACACTCAGGAGTTAAATTCTCTGTATATTCCTGATTTAGAAAATGTCTTTATTTTCTTATTTTTAAAGAAAGACTAATGTCTAAGATAAAGCCCAAATTCCGTGCTGATTCAGTAAAACTAATACTTAAGACAGGACCTTGTTGCTATTTGTATCATTCATAATAAATTATTAAAATTTGAGTATTTTCTGCATTCAAATACAAGCAATTATTGCTCATCTAGTCTTTGCCATGGTTAATTAGGGACACACCAGGAGAAAGTTCACTTGGTCTGAAGAAAAGATCATCTGCAAATGAGTGAAAGTAAATACCATGTTTTCTAGCTATATCTCTCAAAGACAGCATGAAACGTGGTAACATTTTGAGTGAGTCCTGCGGAACATCATATCTAACTTTAGAAACTAATAAAGAAGTACTGTCATTACATTTCTGCACATACGGAAATTAATTTTTATATTGTGCAGACCTCAGAAGAAAAGTGCATGAAAAGCCCATAATTTTCAAGCCTATAAAACAATATAGAGAGGTCAGTGGTGTGAAAGGCCGAATTTAAATCTAACACGATAACTCTAGCATTTCCTTCATTAGAAGACATAATTCAGTACTATGAGTTTAAAATCCAGACTTACTCTTCTCCAACAAGCTCTAATCTATAAGGTGAGACTAAAGCACTGCAAAAACCTATTTTTCAGCTAATTTAGAAAAATAAGTGGCTAAATCTGAAGCAGGTCTATAAATATTAGGCATATTCAGATGTACAGTAGTTCTGTTTTTTTTTTCTTTCTCATTAATTGTCTAACAATTATCATGTTTAGTCCATTAGGGACTGTGCCAGTCAATCAAAGATTTGTTGTTATCCTCTTTTCTGCCAATGCTTCATTTCAGTTCAGGGCTAATCCATCCCCAACTGAATTCAACCTGTTCTGTGATAAATGAGTGAAGAAATGTATTTAGTGTTGTTAAACCTGCTGCTAATTATTTGTCTTCTCACATCTTTGTGAAGTTTCCATGTTTCCCCCATATTCATCTCAGTTTTCTCTAAATTGTCTGATTTCCTCTCACAATCTCAAATTATCCTATTATGCGTGCTGATTAATTTGTGACTCTGACTTGTGGCTGTGTGCATGAATGTTTTCTGCAATGCAATGCACTGAAGTGTGTACCATATTTGTTAAACTGATGGACACAGTTGAGGTGCTCAAAGAAGGTAATCCTTTACCAGTTACACATTACTTCTCTCAAATTTTAACAGGATAATGTTATTTCATGAGAAAAATAATAATAAATAAAAATATAATCACAATACAAAAAGCATTCTTGATTGAAAAACTCCATCCATCGATTATCCAACCCACTACATCCCAACTACAGGGTCACGGGGGTCTGCTGGAACCAATCCCAGCCTACACAGGGCACAAGGCAGGAAACAAACCCCAGGCAGGGCGCCAGCCCACCACAGGGCACACACTAGGGACAATTTAGGATCGCCAGTGCACCTAACCAGCATGTCTTTGGACTGTGGGAGGAAACCCACGCAGACACAGGGAGAACATCCAAACTCCATGCAGGGAGGACCCATGAAGCGAACCCAAGTCTCCTGACTGCGATGCAGCAGCGCTACCCACTGCGCCACCGTGCCGCCTGATTGAATAAATGATTCTTAATGATTAAAAATAAAACCAACTTAACCAGTTAATCAGTTACAAACACAAAGATGGAAAATCATAAAATTATTGCCAGTATAGCAGCCAACAGATGAGAACATTTTCTAAAAAGATGGGGCCTACAACCTGTTATAGTGTTTAGTGTGTAAAACACCAAATATCCCTGTCTCTCGGTTTCTCTGTTCTCTTTGCACTTTACACTGTTAAAAAGGCATGTGGTGATCAAAAGAAAGCATTTCCATTTTTCAGTTAACTGCCTTGTATTCACCATTGATAACTGAATATTCTGAGATAACTTACTCATACACAGACTTCTTTATTTTCAAGGGAATGTTAAAGAGAAGTGATGAAAAAATCAGAATGCATGTTGGGATATGGTGGTACATTTTTACGACACGCGATGATTAATGCTTTTCCATCTGATTAGGTATCTAAGATTTTCCAATTAAATCTAATTCCTTGTGAGCTCTTCAAACAAGAGTTTGTAAATCATAAGAAACAAATATAAATGTAGCTTTTATAAGTTTAATTTGAATGTTGGGGATTATCAGAGAAGGACTGGAACAGAAAATTTCTCTATATGTAGATGATATGGTACTGTATATATCAGACCCACAAAATACTGTGCCTGCAGTCTTAATAGCACTTGCAGAATTTCAAAAGCTCTCTGGTCTCAGAATTAATCTGAATAAAAGTGTACTCTTTTCAGTGAATTCTCAAGCATATAATATTAGGTTAGATACCCTACCTTTTATCATTGCAGATCAGTTTAAATACCTAGGTGTTAACATCACAAGTAAACACAAAGCTCTTTATCAACAAAAGTTTGCCATCTGTATGGAAAAAATTAAGCAAGACTTGCATAGATGGTCAACCCTTCGTCTCACTCTAGCTGGAAGAATCAACGTTATTAAGATGAGTATTCTTCCTAAGCTTCTTTTTTTATTTCAAAACATTCCAGTATACATTAATAAATCATTTTTTAAGCAATTAGATTCAACAATAACCTCATTTATTTGGAACTCAAAACATCCACGTATCCAAAGAGCGACCCTACAAAGACCTAAGGCAGAAGGTGGCATGGCTCTACCTAACTTTCAGTTTTATTACTGGGCAGCAAACATACAAGCAATAAAAACCTGGACACAAATAGATGAACATACACAGGCCTGGTCCGCAATAGAAGTAAAATCCTGCAGTACTTCTTTATATTCCCTGCTCTGTGCCCCAATAGATGCAAGTTATCGGCAATATACTAATAACCCAGTTGTGCTTCACTCTCTCAGAATATGGAAAAAATGTAGAAAGCATTTTAAGATGGAGAAGCTTTTATCTGTGGCACCTCTGTAAGAGAACCACCTTTTTCAACCCTCGTAAACATATGCAGTTTTTAATATCTGGAAAAAAATTGGGATTACCTTGCTTAGAGATCTTTATGCACTGTAGACAACATCTTTGCATCCTATGAACAATTACATTCTAAATCTAACATTCCAGCTACACATTTCTTTCACTATCTTCAAATCAGGAACTTTGTTAAACAGAACCTGCCTGATTTTCCTCATCTTGGACCCTCGTCCATGCTGGAAAAAATATTGATCAATTTCAAGGACTCAGACACCATATCTGCAATATATAAAATTATTTTACAATCCCTCCCTTTCAAAGATCCAAGAGGACACTGGGAAAAAGATCTCTCAATCAATATGTCAGAAAAGGAGTGGAAAATAGCAATGCAGAGAATTCACTCGAGCTCCATATGCGAAAAGCATACAATTATACAACTCAAAATTATATATCGAGCACATCTGTCTCGACTAAAACTCTCCAAAATGTTTCCAGGGCATGATCCAACCTGCGAATGTTGCAACCAAGCCCCAGCCTCACTAGGTCACATGTTCTGGGCCTGCACCAAATTAACATTATTCTGGACAAAAATTTTTAATTACCTCTCAGACAGCCTTGGACTCACAATCCCTCCTAACCCATTAACAGCTGTGTTTGGAGTTCTTCCAGAGGGTCTTAAAGTGGAGAAAGACAAACAAATTGTGATTGCATTCACTACACTGTTGGCACGCAGACTTATTCTGATAAACTGGAAGAGTCCAAACTCTCCTCTTTTAAGTCAGTGGGAAACCGATGTGTTATACTATTTGAAATTGGAAAAAATGAAATACTCAGTTAGAGGATCTGTACAGACTTTTTTCAAAACATGGCAGGATCTAATCAGTAATATTTTAAAATAAGTTCATAAAGCACAGAGAATTTATTAATTTAGGTATGTTTACAAGCCTTAAATTTAACGCCGTTTGGCTTGCTCTCTCTCTCAAGGTTGGGGATCGATCTGTTCTTAACTCAATTTTTCTTTTTGTACAAACTTGATTGCTTTGTATGGATTGCAATAAAATTAATAAAAAAAAAAAAAACACGGTCAAATTGTGACAGAGAACTAAAGGGTGCATTTCCCAGTTTAAAACATTGATGCTAATGTATATTATTACTAGTGAGGCTTACCTATATATATTTGATAGATCTTGTCCTACATGTGCCCTCAGCATTCCTCCTAACCCTTTCCTTGGTATCCTCATGTGTCTCAACCTCTCCTGCTTGGCACTTCCTCTTACCATCACATTCCTGTAAAGCCTGCTTCTCAGACTTTGTCATTTTGAGGCTCCTTGCCGGGCTCCTCTCTGCTTTTAGACTACCACCAATGGAAGACAGGCCCCCATTACCTGCTGTGAAAAAAATCATTTGTATTCTTGCAAATGCTTCCTGTCTTTAGACTGGTCTCGGGTTGTGTGTTTCTGTGTTGTGTACGTCGGTATGTTAATTGCTTTGTTTATTGTTGATCTGCTTCATTCTAACCCCATTTTTGTAAAAAAAAGTTCTCTCAATTAGGAGTTGAACTTCACACCCCTAAACTATTGTGTCATTGTCCCTTCTACTCAGCCACCAAAGCCAAACTGACCAATGAGATTTCTCGGAGGGACCAGTCACACACACACACGTACAGACACACTAGTATTTTATTATATAGTAGATGAATTGTTCACTCATTTTCTGTAGGAAGACCTAATGCAACGTCACCGTGTCCGATTGTCAATTCTCTTGACTTCCAAAAATGACTGCTGCAAACAGTAACACAACTAATGAAATTCTAATGAATTCAATAACTATAATTTGAATGTAAGAAGTTAAAATGTAATGTTTTACTAGTTTGTTTCTAGAAAATGTTATTAAATTACAGTAATAATTTACTTGCTACCACATTACAATCAGTTCTGTTGCTAGATTGTGCTCTTGTGACTCTATTCAGGAAAGAGCTGATTCAAAGAATTTGAAGATGGCTTGATTAGTTAAATATTATTATTATTACTGATGTTTCACTATGTGATTCTAAAAATGAAATCAAGTTTAACTAATGAGGAAAGCTACAATTTGTACATGTATTTAATCCTATCCCTAGCACACTACTTCAACAAGATAGCCATGAGTTTGCCTTTCATCTTTGTTTATGGCCTGAAGTTTAAGAGCTTTTCAGTGGAGCATCCTTAAACATGCATTTGATATTGGCTTTAGCAAAAGAGATTGGGAGATCTGCTCTCTTTTAAATGCACAGCTGCTTTTATAGAGAACAAGCAACTATTTGTACTCATTTTATTCAGATGTTGAAGATAAGAACAGGAAATTGCAGTAAAACATTATCATTTGTCTTGAAGAAAAAGGAGAGAAAAAGGCATCTCATGTCTATTTTAATTTTATTTGGGGGCAGTTTGTGGTTTCCTGTGTTTTCTCCTTTGGTTGTTCAGCAGTTAACTGACTTGCCAGCAATCTACTCCATCAACAGTTGATTTTAATCCTTGTTTCTTTTATCTTCTATTTTTTTTTTTTAATTTTCTGCTTTATAAGGAACTGTTGTTTAAGTGTCTCATAAAATTATCAACACATTTTGTTATATAGGTAAGTTGGCCAAGTCTAAATTTTTCATAGTCCCTCTCCGCATACACTCACCCGATGTCTGTGATATTGAAATATTATGTGGTTGGTGATCACATGTTACAAAACAAAAAATTGATCTTTCTGGATTTCATTTGAATTTGAAGATTTGACAGCCAATAACCACTTGTGTGCCACTGCATTATGTAAATCTTCATATTAGCACATCTTGAGAGCTCTTGTGTACATCATAAGTGGTCACAAGACCCATATCCAAAAATAATAAAGCAGTATAACAATACAAACTAACCTCAGCACTGCAGGAGAGAAACCAGAGGCTGCAGATATTTCATGTGAGCAGAATTACAAACAACAATGAAAAAAAAAAATTAAAAACTCATATTTGAAAGAAATTTGGAATTAATGATGGGCCCTAAACCCATTGTGTTATTTTGTGCTTCTACAAGAAATTAAGTGCATTGATCATGTACCATAAATAAATATGTAAGTAGAAAAATAATAGAATTCAGTTCAATAATGCTTGGACCTCAGTCGGTGTTACCTACAGGAAACATTTTTAACTGCTGGTCTTCTTCAAACTGAGACATAAATATCCTGTTCTTTATAATCAGGGATATGGCATTTCACCTTAGTATTACATGTATAATCACATATTAATAAATAATTAAACAATCTTGTCCAAAATAAAAAGCCCTCATTTTCTTATAAAGTAAATAATCAATCCAGATCAACTGACCTGAGAATGTTTTAACATTTAATTTATTTATTGGTTTTGGAAGTGGTGGCCACAGACAGTTGCTCTCTCCATATCCTTCCTGACTGATTCTTCCCTAGTTTTGTGTTTTGCTAGTGTCCTTGTCACTACTGGTAGCATGAGATGGTACCTGCATCCGGTTCAGGTTGCACAGGTAGTCCAACTCCTCCATGATGGCACATCATATGTTCTGTATCAAGAAGGTTTGCTGTGTCAGGGCCATAGAAGGGCATCAGACCGGCAGTAGGACTGGTATCTGCTCCTTTGTGTGAGTAGGTACAGGAGGAGCACTGCCAGAGCTGTACAAAATGAACTCTAGCTGGCTACTGGTGTGCATGTTTCTGATCAAAGTGTCAGAAACAGAGTCCATGAGGGTGGCATGAGAATACAGAATTGGCAGCTTTGCCATTGGCGCCCTGTTCTCTTCACAAGAGCTAGTGCTTGTGATCTGTTGAAGTGACAAATGAAATGCATTTTATTACTACAAATGTTTGTGATGTGCCATCCATTGGCACTGACTGAGTCATACAATCTGACAGATAAACAGACACAAGTCCATTAATTAATTAATATTACTTGGATTTATTTAAAAAAGTCTTATTCAAAGACAAAAGGTTGCATTCAATTGTAAAATAACTGTTGTTTGTTTAACTAACACTCATTTTTACATCATATTATTCCAGACACACTATGCAAACTTGTAGTATTTTAGAGATCTGTTTTTGCATTTCACTTCCACAATCAGCCTTTTCAAAATTTTAGAGCTGATTATCTTCATTAATAGCATTTACAGCCAGACCCCTTCATAACATAGTTTTTTTGCTTTCTTTGTTTCAATCCCACTACTTTGCAATTTGATCTACAACTACCCTCAGATAATTTTGTCTCAATGGTTCTCTGTGCCACACAAAAAAAAATGTTTTTCATCAGATTCTGTTTAATATACTCTTAAACATGAAACTCGACTGTTATTTATTGCTAAGACCTTCTTATTAAAGCAAATTGAAAATGACAGTCCTAATTTTGATATTTATTTTATTACAACACCTTAAAACTCCCACATTAAAGAGCCTCATCATTGCCAGCCATTGGCTGCTGGTTTGACATGTAATGCCTAAAAAAATAAGGTGTAATTAACCCTTTTGGAGCTAATTATCTTTTTTTTCCGTTTTGGCTAAAGGCTGAATATTTCTACCAAAAAAATCAGTTTTCTGAAAAGCACATAAAGAAATGGTTTTACATATTAATCAACAAAAGATATTTATTTATGACAAATGTCACAGTGGTTTATGTTCCATGAGCATGTACACAATATAAATTCACATACCTGTTTAACAGCATAGTCCTGTAAGATATGGTAACGTTCAAAGCAGTCAAATGCATACATTGTCAGATTACACTGCTTGCAGTATGTGTTACACTGGTGCCGCTATTTCAGGAGTCTGTTGCTCCATGCTGTGACCGCTGTTTCCACCAGTTCTCCGTCTCTGACAGCAGCCACAGCATGCAGCAACAGATGCAGCGGCGCTATGATCAGCTGGGAACCAATCAGCTGATGCAGGTACCTCACTTTCGTTTTCAATCTCCAGCGGCTTCATGCATAACGCCGTGCGTAGAACTCACACTATAACATGACGTAAGCACAAAAGCCGAAATGTGTTTACGCACAGAAAAATCCAGTTGCAGGAATCTGTGCGTACTCCAACTTCTGCGTTCTTCCACTACATAAATCCCAGTCAGCGTGAAAAGTAACGCTTGTGCACGCGCGTGCTGTCCTGCCCCAACTCCTCCCAGAATTACGCCTCTTTGAATATGCAAATCAATATAAATAGCCCTTAAGCTCAGCGTTCTGTGAAAAGACAATGGGAAAAGCAAGAGGGAAAATGGAAGAATTTCAGTGAATACCAAGTGGAGGGAAGGAAAAACGTACTATTTGTTGGTTTAAACAGTGGTATAAACAACAAAAGGAAGCTGATCGAGTGACATAGCGTGTTGGAGAAACTCGAAAGCTCAGGTTCACAAAGTCGCACAGTGCCCGAAATAAAAAAGAAGTTGTCACATATCAAAGTCACCGTGAAAAGGCGAGTCGTAGCCCACCAGCTGAGTGTCATATGAAAGCTTATTACGGTACAGAGAAAAAAAAAGGGCACACGGTAGGGAAAAAGCACGAAATGTCAACTTTAATCTCGAAATTTCCAGTTTAATCACGTAGTTTATTTTGTCATTAAAGTAGAACATCATAAACTTCATCTTAAAATCATTTAATCTACTAGTTTCTCAAATCCCATCATAAATAAAGTAGCACATTCAATGCTGTATGGGGTCTATGTGTGTGAATCACTACATGCTTCTTAAACTGGCTTTCTGTACCTCCAACAGGACACAGAATCCACTGCATTTGTGATATTACAGCTCTCTGAATAACTAAAATACTGAGATGTATACGTGATATAATTTTCATTATGATAGGAGTTAAAGCACGTTATTAAACATGGGAACAGCAGTAATTGTGCGCGACCTTCAATGAAATAATTTATTGCAGGAATACTCTGGGACGGCTCTAGGCTCATTGCGGCCCTGGGCAGAGAAAGAATCGGTGGCCCCTTCGCCCGCCAATGTCAATATGGTATCTTTTGCACGGCGGATGGCCATGTACGTTGTGGACACTGCATAGCCGCCTCGTGCTCATGACACAAGCGTTTAACTTTTGTCGAAATTTGCCGCTACGTTTTTAGCTGTGTCGTTATTTTCTCTTTCTGTTTTATATTCAATATATATTGGCGTGGCGGCCTCTGGGATTTGGCGGCCCTGTGCAGGTGCACAGTTTGCCAGGTGAGCCCATTGGTGCCAACTGGATTTTTATCCTGAATGCCACTATATAAATTGTGCCCTGCTGCTACCCATAGGACACGTCCAAAATAATAAAACAAGTGCACCTTTGACCTGCTTGTCAATTGCCTGCTTTTTTACTTCTCTCACTATTCTCACCCTGTCAATGTCATTGCTGGATTCTTTATGATGGCTCTGTCTGTGCCTGTCTGACACAAAAGCACAATCCATTACCCATTTCACTGAACAGCTCTCTGTCCTGTTCTGCCATGCACCCTCACAAAAAGTGCTTCCCCTGGACTCTATCCCAAACTTGCATCACATTCTTCACAGCTGCATGTGCAGCAGCAAAGCACGTCACAATATGTTGGCAGTGCAGGATGCCAGCTGAGTATTGCAAGTGGGAAACATTCCTTGTATTTTGTGGGCAGATCCCTAAGAAGCGGGACCACCTGTGCCTTATCTTTAGGGGACTTCCTTTAAATGAAGGCTGCAATAGCAAATCCATATGGTTCATTTGAATGTTCTTTGGTGATTTTTGGTGGTTTTGTAAGTATTATGCTCTTTTTGTTTTCTGATAGTTTGTGTGTGTGTGTGTGTGTGTTTGTTTGTTTACCATTCTATTTGATTTGGATTGTCTTTGCCAACCCCTTTTGATCTTTAAAAGTTCATCTTTTTATTTTGCTTTGTTTTGAAAATAAACAACTTTTTTCTAAAGGTTTTATGAACTTCTCTATGCTCCAGTCGGAGTTTTCATGGTTCTACCTCTGGTGAGATATGCATCAAGGCATTTTTGAGACTCTTAGCTATAATTTTGAATTTAAAAGCCTAACCTAGTCAGAATATATAGACTCCCCTTTTCCTGTGGTCAGGAGACCTGTCTTGTGGGCCATTCTGAAAGGTCACGCTCTTTGGTTATTTTGTGCTTCCAAAGAGGTTGTAATACGCACAGCATCAGAGCAGCCAAGCATGTGAAATGGCAGCACCTAAGCAAACATATGCACAAAATGGTGTAGTGATGATGTCAACAGAATAATAATTAAAGTATATACATAATTAATATAAAATGAAAAACACCTCAAATCCAAAAATAAACGTCACAAATTAATTTTAAAGTAAGTGAATAAACAGATGTATAGAAATATCATATTGATGATAACGCTTATTGTTTTGGATGCCAGTTTTAACATTCTCATAGTACAATTGCAATATTTATATTTTTAATTGTTAATTTGAGTTTTTATGGTTTATTACTGTTATGATTTTACTAGGGCTCCTTCCCTGGTTTTAATTTTTATTCCTAGTGTGTGTCTATTCTATTTTGAATTATATTGTTAGGTTACTAAATACGTTTTGTTTAATTTCTTTCTTCTTTTATTTCTTTATTTAATATTTATGTGTTTTTTTTTGGTCTTTTGGCTTTTTTGTTTGCTCCTTCTGTGTTTTTTAATTTTTTTGCTTACTTTTGTATTTTGCTTTTGGTCTGCATCTTTGATTGATTGACTATTTTTTTTTATTTTTGTTAAATAACCTTTATATCAAAGTTTAATGTTTTCCTTGGGTTAAATGTTTAACGTTCTCCTTTCCCATTTAGGATTTAGAGCAGGGGTGCCCAAGACGTTGATCACGATCGACCGGTAGATCGCAAAAGTAGTCCAGGTAGATCGCGTGGCATTCAAAAACATTTTTTTAAACGTTAGTCTATCATATATCTTCCCTATGGCATTTGATTGACATACAGGGTGGCCAGTCTGAGATCTGTTTTCTTCTAACACACTGGTCATCCCACATGCACGATCAAACGCGCGAGCTACTGCAAAATTCCGGCTATCTACTGTAAGTGATCTAGTTAGCCTTCCGATTTATATCGACTAAAGAAGGGATTTTAAAAAAAAAATTATTGTTTATTTGCTGGATATGGAACTGGAAGAGGATTTTCTTCTCTCACAGTGTCACAATCAAAGTGCGTTTGTCTGATCTGTCAATCTATCATTGCTATTCCAAAGAAGGAAAATGTGGAAAGGCACTTTTGAACTGTTCATAAAAACTACGAAACTGACTTCCTTCCAAAAAGCGATCTGAGAAAGAGAAAGGAGAGGGAACTAAAATCGCAGTTAATCAGACAGCCATCATTTTTCACTCGGCTGAATTCAAAAGCAAAGGCAGACACACCAAAGCATCGTTCGGGTGAGTCACTCGATCATTAAGCATAAGAAGTCCTTCCAAGCGCTACCTCCTCGACTGCATTATTCGGCTCTACTTATTTATGCGAGTCAGCCTTTTCCCACATGAAGATTATTAAATCCAAATACTATAGTGACCATAAATATATTAAATTGTTATTGTGCCATAAAAGTTATTCAGTTATGCAAGGTATGGCAACATATATTTTATGTATAAAGTATACTCAGTATATATATATATATTTTGTAGGTAGATCATTTCGACCTGGACATTTTAAAAGTAGCTTGCAAGCCGAAAAAGTGTGGGCACCCCTGATTTAGAGGGCTTGTCCCCTTTGAGAGTGCAGGCCTCAGGCCTGATCTTGAGTTTTAAGAGTCAGGCCTATTTTGAATTTTGAGTTCTTTTGGAATTACAGACCTTTTTGTTAGTTTCAGGGAACTATATCTTAATAATTATAACATTATACACTACACCATAATCCCTACAGTCCAATTCTTTACACATATAGACATGAAAGTAGATAACATAGATGTAACCTTCCTATATGTCTCATGTAACATGAGTGAAAGTCATAGTAAGGTGCACTGTTAGCATTGTTTTCATACAGTTTCAAGGAAAGGTTTGTGAACCTGTTGGAATTATTTGGATTTCTGCTTTAATTGCATGCAATTACTTAGTTGTTTGTGTGTTATCATTTTGGGCAAGTTGTGTTTTTCTATGTTTGTGACTTAGATGGAGACCAGATCACATTTTTGTAAGTTATTAATGCAAAAATGTAGGGGATTCCAAAGGCTTCACAAACTTTTTTGCAACCATATTGCCTTTTTCCACCCACCTTTGTATTTTTATAACCTGCTTTGTTATCCAATTTCAAAGGCAGGAAAAAATGATGGGTCGGATGCCAGTCCATCACAGGGCACAGTCACACACACCATATTCCACAGAAAAGGCCAACCAAAGGTGCCCATCTTTTGTTTATTTATATATGCAAACTGCATAGTAATTTTTTGTAACAAGATAAACTTTCTTTTGCAAGCTCAATGCATCTCTTTCACTGTTCAGAGTTGTGTACTTCGTGGTCCAATGTCAAAAGACTCTTCTTTCTCATAAATATTGCTCATCTTCTCAGTCCTGCTCATTGTTCTCAAAAATCTGTTACAGATTACAGTAACACTTGTTTGAGATCATCAACCACTTTAATGATGGCATGCATTGTGATATGGCAACATGCATCACTGCCAGGACAACAACAGTGCACATCCCGTCTGATACCGCTGCCCTTAAGAAGAGCATATGTGTGCAGCTGCTGACCTCTGATGATTGCCATGTCAGCCTACACTTGGTCAGCTGAAGAAAACTGCAGCATCAAAGTCATCCAGAGATGGATGCTTACCACAGTCCACATGGAAAGCCACATTCAAGAGGAAGTAAAGCGCTAATGATGAGCGATGTCCAGACATGCCATAAGATTTCAACATTATCCTGTTCAGGACCGCATGATTGAGCATTCATAGCTTATTTCTTATTAACTCACACTTCAGAATGTGACTGAATAATCCAAGCTAAGTCAACTGATTCATTAAGGCTGGGAAACAGGAATGCAGGAGAGAAGACCCCGAGATGACCACAAATGCCACCTCCCAGGTGCTGATGACTCAATAGCAGGGCTCCACTCATGCTGCCAAAATGTTTGGTATAATGTGTAATCGCATCATGCTTTTGGTTTGCCTAAACCTTACACAGCACCATGTGCTGTAAGATTCATTTTGAAACTGTTAACATGTGACAACATCTTAGAAAATTACTTTGTTGCATTACTTAAACAACAGTGATAGTAATGGGAATATCAAAAGGTGAAGATAAAAGAGGTGGAAGAAAACAATATGAGACCTAAAAGGAAATTAACCTTTACCATGTTCATTCTGGTAGTGGAAATTAGTATGGAGAATAAAAACATTCAAAGAGTGTGGCCTCAGATTAATTCACATCCAGAAGAGCATGACTGTGTTCAGTCAGAAGTTCATTAGTATTTTATTTATTATCTCAGTAACTCAGGTGTGCACAACCATTGTACAATTCAAAAGGATTATTTTATGACAAGAGTCATGTATTTAAGTGAAAACAATGGTATTGATATGTAACTTGGTAATGCAATGGTTAGCAGTGCAGGCCTGCATTCAGATCCCCATGGCCCTTATTTCAAACTTTCCTCAGAAAACTCAAAGTTGTTTAAGGTAAACTGATTTGAATCTGCCTAGTAAGGATACACATTCAGGTGGCCTGTGATAGACATGGTGCTCATCCACAGTGGCCCCCAAGCTTGTGTTTGATTTTGTAGGTTCAAGACCATGAGGACCCTGCACTTGAATAATAATTGTTCATAATTGCCAAAATTACACTTTTTGCAGCATAATTCATTTTAACACATACACATGTTGAATGGCTCTTGGAAATCATTCAGATTGAAATCTATACTAATAAAAGGCAAAGACCTCACTGACTGACTGACTCACAAACTCACTCATCACTAATTCTCCGACTTCCCGTGTAGGTAGAAGGCTGAAATTTGTCAGGCTCATTCCTCACAGCTTACTTACAAAAGTTGGGTTTAATTTCGAAATTCTACACATAACGGTCATAACTCAATCCTACTTATGTACATATATACGGCCATAGCCTGCAGCTCGGTCGCCGTGTGAGGCGGAGTTGCATCCCCCATCACCACGCCTCCCACGTAGTTGGCTGCCTGCCTATATTGCGTCCCCCATACCCACGCCTCCCACGTAATTGAGCGCCTGCCCATATAAGGCCGTCCGTCAGCAGCAATCCAATAGACACTCTGCCGCTAAATATTCACTGCTGAAGGACTGTGTTTATGCAAACGAAGATGAAATGGTCTGGGATAGACTAGTGTTTGGCACAAACTCAGCGAAAGTGCGAGAGAAACTTTTAAGTGCCGGGTCTGAGCTAACATTAAATAAAGCTGTGGACATCGCGAGATCACACGAGATAGTACAAGCACAGCTGAGAACCTTCGATGCATGTACTCTGAGCGGCTCATGTGAAATGACTGTGAACGCAGTATGCAGACAACAAGCAAGACCTCCAAAGAGCGCTGAACAATAAACGCATTACACAATTGAGAAGGCAGCAAAAGAATAAGAAGCGAATGACGCATACAAGCATATTCATAAGTGCAGCTACTGCAGAAACAAAGCACACGGTGGAAAAAGTCAATGTCCAGCTAAAGGAAGACAGTGTAAAAAATGTGGTAAATTGAACCACTTTGCTAAAGTTTGCAGGACTGGGAAAGGTAAACCCGTGCATGCAGTATGTGATGTCTCAGATAAAGAGGAAGACGAGCTGTTTATTGATGCAGTAAGAAAGGAACAACCCTCTGAAGCTGAACAAGCCTTTGTAGACATACCAATAGGAAAACAAGGTGTAAAGCTTAAGTTTAAATGAAGTTCATAGACATGCTGCCGCTAAATATTCGCAGGCAAATCCACAACTTAATACTGGGAATGCCTGTTAAACATCTTAGATTCACGAGTACCGATTTGGGTAGTGAACACTTCGATGAATGAAACCTGTTATCTTTACAACGGTTGACAAACACGCAATATAACTTGAACACAACACATCCTCCAAATACGAACCTGATTGAAAGAAATATTGATAATCAAATCCTTGATGACAGCAACACTCATAACAGTCACAAAACAATTACACTGACAATCATGTTACGTTATTTTTAAAATGTTTCCTTTTCTTTTTCATAACTTCTTTAACACACTACTTCTCCGCTGTGAGGCGCGGGTATTTTGCTAGTAGTGAATAAGTAGCATGTGTGCAGTACGGCAGAGGGCACACTCATATAGGCACCCAAACAGGGACAGTCAGAGTAAACGATTAGGCTAACAATCACCTTTGGGAAGTGGCAAATAAACCCCTAGAGACATGACAGATTTGTTTTAAATTTTAGGGGCAATTGGGAAATGATATATAATCAAGAGCCAAGCCTAAATAAAATACCAAAAATTCCATCATATCTTCGCAAAACCCAGAGTTATTGTTGTAATAACTATCACAAGGGTTCAAAATAAAGTGAATTCACTATAAAGCATACACCAAAAAATCAGAATCTTTTGTCTTCAGTCCAGTCCCAGATCACCCAGAGACTGACCTTTAGACAGCCGTGTTATTGATGTAACATGTTTCGTTGTCCAGGCTAGTTAAGATAAAGACCAACACAATGAAGAAAACAATCTGGGTTGAGAAAAGCATGAAAAAATATTTCTGTTTTGAAAGTGGAAAATATTTACAGAGCAGGTATGAATTCTGCACATTTCAAAACCATGATATAAAGTTAAAAAATGCAGAAAAATGTATTAAAGACTCTGACTATAACCCACACAAGCAAACACATAAAGTGAATTTCTGCTTTCTTTAGATGTGTTTACATAAAAGTGATAGTACCTGTTATCTGTTTTATGTCTCTGTGTCTGCATATCTTTCCATCAGTCCATCTACATGAATCAACTCAGCTCCCATTGCAGCAATTTAATTACATTTCAGGACACTTATTCTTAAAGAAAACATTGGAAGAAAGCTCAACTTTTATTGAAATACTTCAAATAATATAAGCTATACAATTTCTTTAGGTTGTTATAAAAATATTTTGCAAACAGAACTGTAAAATCTGTATTTGAAGAAAAATGCTTCAACACTCTAACCATTTAACTAAGTTCCTGAATGCACCTGAATGTCATGCCTTGAACAGACTTTGTAACTTAACAATTTTTTTTTTTATTTCCTTGATTCATAAAACAAGTGTTACAGTGAATATTCTTTTGTAAAATTATGTCACAAGTAAATTTAGTACCAAAAAGAAAATGTGATAACAACATATCAGTCTTCTATCTATTATTTATTTATTATATTACATATCTATTGACTATATTTATGTATCTAGACTGCAAATACCATACATTGCATCAATGTGCATATTGCTAACTACAAGTCAATATTGCTGCTACTTCTTTGTCTTGTCTTTGCACAATGTTTTGTCTTGTTTGTGTTTTAATTTTAAATTTAAAATTTAATTCTATTTTTAATTAATTATTTGCACTTCATGTTGTTACACTGTGGACCCTGAGCATCGCAATTTCATCTATCTGTATACTTGTATATGGTTGAGATGACAATAAAGTTCACTTTGACTTTGACTTTTTTGTAGTATATTTAGCAGAGATGAACTTGCACTACTGAACTCAAGGGTTTACTAATGTGTTACTAATGTTTGTCAAATGTTGAAAGAGATGTGCTCACTTAAAGGATATGTTCAGTAATTATCAAGTTGAAGTTGTTTCATCACAATCATTGTATAGATTAATTTGCTACATAAAATAATGTTCTAAAGCAGGGTTCCTCAATCCCAGTCCTGGAGAGCCGCAGTGGCTGCAGGTTTTTGTTCTGACCTGGTTGCTTAATTAGAAAGTAATTCTTGCCAATAAAGCACTAACAAGCTATGAAATTAAATTAACTCTGCTATGTCAGGTCATTCTCATATCCTAGATTTTCTTTCCCTTTCTATCATGCAAATGATTTGAAGGCTAAAATGGACGAGTAATTCTCAGTCCTTCACTTTTTTCTCTTCATTTTTCTTCCAAGTATTTAATTAAACCCAATAGTGCAGCTAAATACACACAGGTGTAAATGTAAATAAGCTAAATGGAGAAATGCTGCTCTCTCTTGTCATTTGCATGTTATTGATAATAAGGAGTAATTAAAATAGCTGTTTAAGACAAAATTAAGCAATAAGGGCTCAAAATCACTAAAGTGAAGCAGAAGTGTTACTTTAGCAATAAGTGCTTTTTATTAAGCAACTGGGTTGGAGCAAAAACCTGCAGCCACTGCGGCTCTCCAGGACCGTGATTGAGGACCCCTGTTCTAAAGTGATCAATTTTAATACTTTTTTGTCTGTTCTTGCAGCTTACAATGGTGCCAACGTGTTCCACGGTACATAGGTGAGTGCAAAAGCCTTAAAACTTACTAAATATGCCCGCTTGGAAGCAGCAAAGATTTTGGTTTAACAAAGAATGCCTTCCATGTTTTTGAGGCGTCCTTCATCTCCTGTTCGCTTGTCTGCTCACAACTGCCGCCATGGGTGAGTTATGACAGCCTCAACAAGTGCCCAATACCAAGCTGCTGTGTGTTCTGCTTAGTATCCTACTTTTGCCTTTGCGGTTCTGTTTCTTCAGTGGTTATGTTCTACAATGGTTTATAATAACAGACAAATGTGCGCTCAGATCATATGATTAATTTTTCCTTAACGTTGCTTACTGTTATTATTTCAAATAGCCTAAAAGGCTTTGCTGTGAGTGGCAGCGTCATAAAAAGAGCACATAAGAGTTTCATTGTACTTTGTACAAATAACTAAATCTGAAGTGATCTGATTACACTGCATTGTATTTTCAGTAAAAGAGTCAGATTTTGGAAAGAGCCAAGCCCATTGCACATCACACTTTCTGTGGTGTATTGCGTGCATGCATAATGAAAAATAATAATCAGAAAAAGCATTGTATGATAGAGCAGACTGAAGCACCACAAACCAGTTATCACATTTTTTAAACACATAATGTGTCACTCTTGCTGAGGATATGGGAATAAAAAAACTGAGAACAACGTGTTTGAGTGAGTAAACTCACTGACACTCACTCATACCAAACAATCCATAAGTACAGTACATGGGAGAACATGCAAAACTCATGCAGACCTTGTCGCTCTGAGGTAGTAACTGTTAGAGTCCATTAGCCCTGATGTACAACTGCCATCGAGTCTCGGATATGGACCCTTGAATCTTGAATCGACTCACAGAGCCGGGGAAAGAGAGGCATATGCATTGCCTCTGACCCCAGGTATGCATAGTAAGGAGGAGCTAAGCAACACTCATGAGCGGACAAAAGGCCGAAGCAGCTGAGAGCATTTGTCACTGCTGAACATCTGGATCTCCAAAGTAGCTAAAAAGTCCTTTTGAGGGCACATCGCCAGCAGTTGGCATAAGGTGGCTATTTCCATTTCTCTGTCTCTCACACTCCCTGGTTCATTACAATATTCTTTCACTGAAGCACATGCATGCATTATCAATCCAGCTGCAACAGGGAATATTTTTGTGAAATAATAAAAGGCTTTTTTATCCTGAAGAACACAAGTGCGACTATTTTTAGCTATTATTGTCTATGTTTTTATCTCCCGAACAGAGACAGCAATTCACTTTTGGGCATCAGCACTCAATAATGTCAACAACAGTGCTTGGCAATGACTTTGTGAAGTGAATCCATGCCCTGGGGCTGAAATTTCACCATAGAGGAGGACAAGTGGCTCAGAAAAGTACACAAAACATGTTTTGCTTTTTTCCTTCTTAAAATGATATGTATGTACTGTTTTGAATTACATATGTAATCTCTTGTCACGGACCAATACTCGATAAATATTTTCTGTTTGGAAAATGGATGTATTTGGTAGGTGTTAATAATAGGACTCCGATATCCTTCACCAACATCACATAGGCAAGAGCAGGCTTGTTATTTTAAAGAAAAAGTTTCACTTTATAATGCAGTTTCATGTTTCAAACTAATATATACTATGATTGTTAAGGAATTAATTGAAAAATATCAACCTTTATGTCTTCTTTCTGTAGGAGTCTGTACTGCAGCTTTTTTCTGTTTTTGCTTAGCAACTTTCATCATCACATTTCCAAACAGATGTACAACACACATGTGCATTAAGTGATGTGGTCGCACAAATCCTGCAAAACCATTTTGAAGCATTTTTGAAGTAATTTACAATGGTAATCGTGGCGTTTCTTAATTATAGTTAAAACCCTTCAAATCCTTCAAGAGAGAAACCAGTTTCAGTGTATATCATCTCTGTGGATGGTTTAAAATACTTATTTAATTGGAAAAGAAATGTGGTAATTTGTTATGGATGGTGTGCTGGATGAATGGATGCTTCTTAGATTCAGCATCCCGGGTTCAGAACTTGGGCCCAGTCATTGTATGTGTGGAGTGTCTGCATATTGTATTGTAATTGTATTATACTGTATAAGTGTCCACAAGGCATTCTTTCTTCTGAATTCCAAAGATGTGTGTATCAGGGAAACTTTGCCCTTTTGTCCCATTTGGTTAGGTGGTAGGTTTTTACATTTTACAGGGTGTTCATAAAGTCTGTGTGCAATTTAAAATGGTTGCAACTTTGTAAGTATATTTTATAGAAAGAATCTGTTAAAAGGATCAGAAAGAAGAAAAACTTACATTTTTTATTGTTCTTGTCAATATTCAATATGTTCACCATCATTACTAATACGAAGGATAATACGATTCTGTCCATCTTAATTTCTTTCTTGGACTTGCCTCAAAGGTTCCTTCTACAGATGCTACAGTTTCTTCACTAACACCGTGGCTTATCATTGACAGAACCTGTTTCTTTAAATTTTTCCATCCACTTGGATATGGAATTCCTGTGTGGAGCTTCTTTCTTGTACTGGGTTTTAAACCTTCTTTGGACAGCAGCGGTAGATTTTAGTTCAGCAAACCAAAGAACACAATTTACTTTCTCTTCTAGTGAAGCCATGGGTCAATAGTGATTCTGAAAAATAAGTAATTATTAAGTTAAATTTCTAAAAATAAAACTTCTAAACACAAAAAAAACTAGATATATCAAGAATTCTAATTCTTTTTACATGTTCTATCAAATATACTTTTAAATTTACAACTATTTTAAATTACACACGAACTTTATGGACACCATGTATATTGTAACAGCGCTGACAATTTGCCACCAGCAAGGTGATGGCATCAGTAATGAGTTACCAGTAGTATGAGCTGGCATTCCTTCATTAAAATGAGCAACCTCAGAGACTGGTACAGTTACATGAATTCCAGCTAGTGCTGCAACAGGGAGACATCCTTTTAAGGATAGTGAACTACCTAAAGAAATAATGCAAAGAGCAAGAATCCTTTGGGTCGGTGCCAGCAAGTATAGCACAGCCCTACAAATCAGAAGTGGGATGAAGGGGAAGACCCACAATCCAACTCAGCAAACCACCAATTGCCCCAGACATGTAAAGTGGATTTTATGGGCTTTTCTGTGCAGTTGCTGAAGAGTCTCAGAACTGAGATTATGGACCTGGAGTGCAGGCTACAGCATCTGAATTGGAAGGAAGCAAAATAGCTGAGAGACTGCTGCCTCTGTGGCATTACCTGCTAAGGTCCACTAGTCTGGGTGAGCAGCTTTCCTAGCCATGCTTCAGACAGGATCAGCTTAGATCAGCTCATAGAGCGGAGGAAAGCATGGCATATCATATAGCCACTGACCCCAGATGAGCAGTGCAAGGCAGAGCATGGGCAGAGACTGAGAAGACTGCACAAAAAGAAGATGAAGAAGATAACAGCAACACTGCAGAACAGTTGGTGGAGAGTCACAAAGTTGACATCAAGACCTGGGCAGCATCAGTTTGGGAAGGAAGACAGCCAAGTGACTGTTACATTTGCAGCTCTATAAATAGACAGATTGCCACACAAAAGTGCAATGTTAAACACCCAGAACTCAGAATTTCTTCTGTGCCATATGACAACACAGCTGTCAAGACCCCTGCTAATGTGCCCCAGGCACTGACCATAAGACAACACTGGAAGAGAAGGCCACCTTGCCGTTTCAAAGAGTTTGTGCACCGTTGTAAGCTGATGGAAGTAGCCACTGGAGACAGCGCTTTCAAATCGAGGCCTATATAACAGTTCTGAGAAGTTGCTTCAGCCTGAGGATGACATCACAATGTATTGGCAGCAGTGTGAGCAGGCTTTCCATCATTGAAATGACCAGCTTCAGAGCAAGCCACAGGAGAGTCTATAGAACTGGACAAATTCCATCTTGTGTGGCAACAGCAAAGCCATCCTTTTAAGGATAGTGAGCTACCTAAAAAAGCAATGTAAAAACGGTTGACAGTAGTGAGCAAATATGCAGTGCTACTCTCTATATATATGTTATAGGATATTGATATGAAGTATTCTGTTACAGGCAATTGTGCATTTCGCTGCACAGTTTGGTACCTATTGTTTGTTATTAAGGGTGTGTCCTCAGAGGCTGTGGCCTGATTACTGTGACGCAACTGATATACAGTATAAGGCAACCTTTCCCTATTTGAGCTGCAGGTAAAAAAAAAAAATTCTATTGCTTGCTAAACATCTTTGTGCTTCGTTTGTGTATCAACCTTTTGATTATGTCCTTGACTTTGTTCTTGAATCATTTCTTTTAAACATCTGGTTTTGACCTGCTTTGATTTCACGCCCTTCTCCTGGTCACTCTGCCCTGCAGACATAACAAATAAACATTCTTTTTCTAACCAACCACCCACACATTCATCATTCATCCATTTTCTATTACACTCAGGGTTAGGAAAAGCCAGAGCCAATCCTGCAAATAAGTGGTCCTCGGTTGAGGTCAGCTCTATTCCCTTTTTAGTGATTGACTGCAGGTTATATTATACTGAACTGTGTGCTTATATGCTGTGTAGTATTTGGCCGGCTTGTCATCTCGGCCAATACTCCCAGGACGCCAGATGGAGCCCTCCCTGCAGTATGGTGCCCCGAAGACCAGCAGGGAGTCATGGACTTTGTAGTTTTTATCCTCAGCCCTGCTGGGTACCACAGAGGGAGCTGCAGGGAGGACCGAAGACTTCTTTGTGCCCTATAACCTGGAAGTGTGTCAAAGGAAGAGCAAAGTGCTTCTGGGGTGAAGAAGAAGGACTTGTACCTGACCCGGAAGTGATATTGAATCACATGGACTGGGGATTGGGAACACTTCCGGGTCAGGGAGAATAAAAGGACTATGGGAGCTCCCAGACAGCGAGCTGAGCTGGTTGGAAGGGTGGCAACGCGTCTGGGAGTTGGAGGATTGTTATTGTATTATTATTGTTGATTTTTGAGTATAGTGGAGGAGAGGATGCTTTGTGCACTGTGGCATAAAAATAAAGTCGATTATTGGACTTTTACCTGGTGTCTGGAGTCTTGGACAGGGGTTCAAGGGAGTGCTACGGCCCTAATCTGTCACAGCTGAGATGAAAACATCCATCCATCCATTCATTTTCCAACCCGCTGAATCCGAACACAGGGTCACGGGGGTCTGCTGGAGCCAATCCCAGCCAACACAGGGTGCAAGGCAGGAACCAATCCCGGGCAGGGCGCCAACCCACTGCAGATGAAAACATTAGTATATATTTTATTAAAAATTATATTTTCCCAATGAAACATTATTTCAAACAATTCAGGCATGCATTGCACATGTCCCAGTTCTAAAACTACAGCTCTAAAGATAATTATTATAGACAAGTGAAATGAATGTATACAGAATATGTAATGTAAAATTAATCACCAACAGTATCCCACTTGCTCTTGGTTATAAGTTGAAATGTAGTAAACCTCATTAGGAAATTGTATGAGAGGTTAGTGGTTTGTGATTTGGAAAAAGGGAACTTGGAACATCATTTTCAGATGTCACTTCACACATAATGTAAATGATTTATAAATCTTTCTTTTGTTGTATATGGACTTTTCTTTTAACTGAATACAAAATGAAGAGAACCATATACTGGGTTTCTCCTAAAAGCAGAAAAACTCACAACTGGTGTGTTATTCTGTGTGCCATTTTATAGTATTCTCAACTTCTACAACTCAAGTGTATATTTTCTGTTATCTTTAGATTCAAGTCTTTGCTCCAATAACGGCAAAATGGCAAGCTTCCTCCTTCACATGTTCTCTTCTCTTTAAAATAACAAATAATTCACTTACAGTTGCCTTGAAAGTTTGTGAACCCTTTAGAATTTTCTATATTTCTGCATAAATATGACCTAAAACATCATCAGATTTTCACTCAAGTCCTAAAAGTAGATAAAGAGAAACCAGTTAAACAAATGAGACAAAAATATTATACTTGGTCATGTATTTATTGAGGAAAATGATCGAATATTACATATTTCTGAGTGGCAAAAGTATGTGAACCTTTGCTTTCAGTATCTGGTTTGACCCCCCTTTGCAGCAATAACTGCAACTAAACATTTCCGGTAACTTTTGATTATTCCTGCACACTGGCTTGAGGAATTTTAGCCCATTCCTCCGTACAGAACAGCTTCAACTCTGGGATGTTGGTGAGTTTCCTCACATTAACTGCTCGCTTCAGGTCCTTCCACAACATTTCGATTGGATTAAGGTCAGGACTTTGACTTGGTTGTTCCAAAACATTAACTTTATTCTTCTTTAACCATTCTTTGGTAGAACGACTTGTGTGTTTAGGGTCGTTGTCCTGCTGCATGACCCACCTTCTCTTGAGATTCAGTTCATGGACAGATGTCCTGAAATTTTCCTGTAGAATTCTCTGATATAATTCAGAATTCATTGCTCCATCAATGAAGGCAAGCTGTCCTGGCCCAGATGCAGCAAAACAGAGCCAAAACATGATACTACCACCACCATGTTTCATAGATGGGATAAGGTTCTTATGCTGGAATGCAGTGTTTTCCTTTCTCCAAACATAACGCTTTTCATTTAAACCAAAAAGTTCTATTTTGGTCTCATCCGTCCATAAAACATTCTTCCAATAGCCTTCTGGTTTGTCCACGTGATCTTTTGCAAACTGCAGATGAGCAGCAATGTTTTCTTTGGAGAGCAGTGGCTTTCTCCTTGCAACCCTGCCATGCACACCATTGTTGTTCAGTGTTCTCCTAATTGTGGACTCATAAACATGAATATTAGCCAATGTGAGAGAGGCCTTCAGTTGCTTAGAAGTTACCCTGGGGTCCTTTGAGACCTCACCGACTATTGCACGCCTTGCTCTTGGAGTGATCTTTGTTGGTCGACCACTACTGGGGAGGATAACAATGGTCTTGAATTTCCTCCATTTGTACACAATCTGTCTGACTGTGGATTGGTGGAGTCCAAACTCTTTAGAGATGGTTTTCTAACCTTTTCCAGCCTGATGAGCATCAACAACTCTTTTTCTGAGGTCCTCAGAAGTCTCCTTTGTTTGTGCCATGATACACTTCCACGAACATATGTTGTGAAGAGCAGACTTTGATAGATCCTGTTCTTTAAATAACACAAGGTGTCCACTCACACCTGATTGTCATCCCATTGATTGAAAACACCTTCTAATCCTAGAGGTTCACATACTTTTGTCACTCACAAATATCTAATATTGGATCATTTTCCTCAATAAATAAATGACCAAGTATAATATTCTTTGTCTCATTTGTTTAACTGGTTTCTCTTTATCTACTTTTAGGACCTGAGTGAAAATCTGATGATGTTTTAGGTCATATTTATGCAGAAATATAGAAAATTCTAAAGGGTTCATAAACTTTCAAGTACAGCTGTACAGGTAAAGATGAAAAGTGGTACCATGGGTAGGAGCACAATGCCTCTGGAAAAATCAGGTCTTGTCCTGGAGTATAATTTCTTTGAATTTGTGTTGACTTCTCACAGGCAATCAATTTTTACGTAATACAGCAACATTAACAGAACACATTATCACAAGGGACTATGTAGCAAAAAAGAATATTACATAGATAATGCCATTAGTTCAAAATAATCACAAAATACAGTAAAATAATACAAGTTGAAACAAGAATGCAGTATCTGCATTATTGCACAGACTGTAGGCAGGTTATAGTTGAGAAACAACTTTTAAATTCTTCACATAATTTATTGATTAATCATTATCTAATGCTTTGTGCATTGTCATATGTTTGTATGCTTTGCTTTATTTCTAAAGCTCTTTTTGTTATCTAGTGTTATGTTGTCTCAGTTGAGTGTCAGCAGTAGAGTGTTGTACCATGATGAAGAGGCCTTAGCTGCCTCGAAAGCTTCCTTTTATAATCTATTTAGTTAGCCAATAAAGGTGTCATTTCACCCTACTTCCTCCTGTTGTCGCTCAAGGTAACTCCTGTTTTATAGTTATTTACTGTAGTGGTCCTTACTCTGGAGAGCACCTTTCCTTTGCTGTTATTGTATTGATCATTATTTTATTGCAACATGTTTTATGGTTGATTATTGTGACTCGTCTTGATCTGTATATCTAGTATTATTTTCAATTACCGTCATCATATACCCAGTTATGTGATTATTTACTGTGACTCAGCTCAATCTGTGTACAGTACTGTTCCTGTCATCTTGTGGGTTACCATTGCAGTGTACCTTTTTCCTAAGTGATTTATAGTAAACACATTGATTGTATACCTTTTTTGGTTACTTACTGATGCATTGTTGTTCACTGTTGTATTGTAGACATGTACTGTGATTTGAATAGCTGTTTTTGGTATTTCCAGATATGCTGCCTATCACTATTGTGCTGTATTTATTTTTTTCATTATTTACGTAGGTTCTGCTTGATCCAGAGGCTATCTCCTATTCTGGCTTTTAAAAGAAACTCTCTGGCATTGAAGGAAAAAGTTTATGAAAACTGTGTGAGCAGTTTTGTGCTGTATGTATTCTGACTCAAAGGGGTGAGTGAAATGTTTTTTAATGAAGATCAATCAGGAGCCTCATTTATATATACCGGGCTATTCAAAATGAAAGAGCAGATTTCAAAAACTGATTTCAAACAAACTGCGTAAGACAGAAACACATGGATAGCGGAATGTTAAAAGTTTAAAAGCCTGCCTAAAAGTACCAGTGAGTGCCACCGAGTGCTGTTTCTTGCTTATAATAAAATGGCAACAAAACCACAAGAGAAATAATTTTGGAGGTCTGGAATTACTTGAATGACACCATTCCAGAATAATGGATTGGAAGAGGTGGACAGCAAGATCTTGATCATCGTCTATGGCCTCCCAGGTCTCCAAACCTTACCCCCTGCAATTTTTATCTATTTTGGGGGGTACCATTAAAGATAGTGTGTTTGTTCCACCTATCTTCAAGATTTGTAACATCGAATTGAGGAAGCTGTGAATTCAGTAACTAGGGACCAGCTGACTCATGTGTGGCAAGAAATGGTCTACTGTACTGTTTTGATGTTTGTCACGCTACACATGGTGCTCTTGTTGAGTACATACAAACTCAAGAACCACAGGGCCAAACTCTGAACTTTCCTCTATCCAGTGATGTGCGAAATGTGTTTGTCTTATACAGTTTGTTTGAAATACATTTTTGAAATCTGCTCTTTCATTTTGAATAGTTCTGTATTCAAGCGTGAAAACTGGAAAATGCACATGGCAAAAAAAAAAAAAAAATCAGATTTATTAAACCCAGCATACACATATTTCTACACAATTAACTGTCATAAATATGAGTGTGCCTTGCAGCATGCTAATCAGTCATCTTGGATGACTTATACATTACTGTAACAAGCAAGTGCAACATGTATGCAGTAAACTGCTCCAATTACATTACGAGAAGCAGACACTGTTGCAAATTGCCTCTTTATTTTTATGCAAAATATGTTCTTTTTATTTATGTACACCCACACCATATGAAAACCGGATGTAGTGCCACACAGGTAATTTAATGACTTCCAGCAGAGCAAGCATGATGGAGTGAAGCTTGGCTGAATAACTGTTGACCTGTCGGACATTTCCCTTAGAAGTAACGGGTAGCAGATATAAACAGATGAAAAACCAAAACATTTTTCACTGCAAATATGTAGTATTAGTTCTTTTAAATAGAGTAAAATAGAGTCTGTGAGTCATATTCAGCACTTTTGAGGTGTAATAAGTTTATCACATCAATGGACTTTAGAATAATGGTTCAGTCATATGAATTAGTATGCACGCAAGTCAATATTTAGCTGGTTTGACTGCATTTCCCTTCTTGATCAAGGGAGTTGTCATTTTCCAGTCTCTTCAAAATGTTGTATATTTATGGGTTAGCGCTGCCATATATATACACAGGCTATCTCATCATGTTTTCTTATATAAATACTGAAGTTTGCTTGGGTCATTTTGAGCTTCTTTTGTACATACACAAGCTTTATAAAGAGATAGATGTGGTAAGGGGTGGCGCAGTGGTAGCACTGCTGCCTCGCAGTTCGGATACCCGGGTTCACTTCCTGGGTCCTCCCTGCGTGGAGTTTGCATGTTCTCCCCATGTCTGCGTGGATTTCCTCCCATAGTCTAAAGCCATGCAGGTTAGGTGGATTGGCGATTCTAAATTGGCCCTAGTGTGGGTGTGTTTGTGTGTGTCCTGCGGTGGGTTGGCACCCTGCCCGGGATTGGTCCCTGCCTTGTGCCCTGTGTTGGCTAGGATTGGCTCCAGCAGACCCTTTGTTCGAATTCAGCGGGTTGGAAAATGGATGGGTAGATGTGGTAAGGCAACACGCTACGTTCATGCAGGCAAACCACATTGACGATTGTTACACTCCAAATTGATAATCAAAAGTGAAGGCTCAAAGACAAAAGCAGAGAGCAGAAGTTATAAAGATTTGTCGCAAAAACAGTATACCTAATCTTGGAAAAATTGAGAATGCACCTGCTGGTCTATAAATACGGTTGTATTGATAATGTCACCCACAGCAAATTTGTAAGGAAACCTGATTGTGATGACAATGAGTGATGCTACCAATGGAAAATTATGTCAACCTATAATAAATGAACTAGTGTCAGGGCAAAATGCAATATAATTTTCTTCCCAGGAACATTTTTAGAGTAAAATAAATGTTTGAAAAGCATTATCTATACTAATAAAAGGCAAAGCCCTCACTCACTCACTCACTCACTCACTGACTGACTCACTCACTCACTGACTCATCACTAATTCTCCAACTTCCCGTGTAGGTAGAAGGCTGAAATTTGGCATGCTCATTCTTTACAGCTTACTTACAAAAGTTGGGCAGGTTTCATTTCGAAATTCTACGCATAAGGGTCATAACTGGAAGCTATTTTTCCCCATATAATGTAATGGAGTCTTGAGTTGGAGATGGCCGTGGGGGGGGAGTTTCGTGTGACATCATCACGCCTCCTACGTAAGTACGTAGATAACAAGGAAGAACTCCAAACAGCGATCAGCACAAAACGCCATTTCACAATTGAGAAGGCAGAAAAACATTATGAAGCAAATGATGCATACAAGCATATTCATAAGTACAGCTACTGCGGAAACAAAGCACGGCGTGAACCGTAAGTTTATATTAAATTAAGTTCATAGACAGGCTGCCACTAGCGTTTGTAATTTAGTGCCTGCCCATATAAGGCCGTCCATCAGCGGCAATCCAATACAAACACTGCCGGTAAATATTCACGGGTGAAGGACTGTGCTTATGCAGAGGAAGATGAGATGGTCAGGGTGGTGTTTGGCACAAACTCATTGAAACTGCGAGAGAAACTTTTAAGTGCGGGTCTTAGCTGACATTACACGAGATGGCACCAGTACAGCTGGGAACCTTCGATGCAAGAACACCAAGCGGCTCACGTGAACTGACGCAGTGCACAGACAAAAGCAACAGTTCCAAAGAGTGCTGAACAAAACCGAATTACACAATTGAGAAGGCAGCAAAAAATATGAAGCGCCTTATACATACAATCATATTCATAAGTGCAGCTACTGCGAAACAAAGCACACGGTGGAAAAAGTGAATGTCCTGCTAAAGGAAGACAGTGTAAAAAAACCCGTGCATGCAGTTTGTCACATCACAGATAAAAGGAAGACGAGCTGTTTATTGATGCAGTAAGGAACTAATCGATGAATGAAACCTCTTATCTTTACAACGATTGACAAACACGGAATGTAACTTGAACACATCCTACAAATACGAGCCTGATTGAAAGAAATAATGATAATCAAATCCTTGATGACAGCAACATTCAATAACACTCACAAAACAATTACTGTATATTGACAATCATGTTACGTTATTTTTAAAATGTTCCCTTTTCTTTTCATAACTTCTACTTCTCCACTGCGATACGGGTATATATATAAATGTATATATATACCCGATCTACAATACATACTTTAGCATAGACAAGCCACACGCTGTGGCTAATTGTAGAGTCTTTGCCTCTAACGCCGACATTCGAGGTTCGATTCGAGAGGGTGTACTGACTATATGCGCGCTACCGATTCATTTTACCTTCGCATCTCCTTGGTTTGGGACGTATGAAAAATATTAGGTTAACGCAGAATCATGTTACGTTATTTTTAAAATTTTCCTTTCTTAGCACAAGCACAGCTGAGAAGCTTCGATGCATGTACTCCATAACGCGTTAAAAATAACGCATTTAATCACACTTTCAATTCCAAGCAAGCGGGAACTTTTGTCAATGCATGATTTCCTGGTACATCCATTACACTGATGCACACATCACAGCTACAAAAATGTTAGAGTCGGAATAAAGCGCGTTCCTACGACTGATCATTTCGACTACCAGCGAAGCCTTGATAAAAGCATGGTTTTGTGCACACTGAAAAGCAAGCAAAATTAGATGCATTACAGAAAGCGGACTTTGTGGCTCTTACTGGGGATCATTGGACTTCCGTGACCGTTAGTAATTCTAAATACATCTAATTACAAAATGTTCAATGATCACACTGTTTTAGCCTAATGTACAAAATAATTTTGGCTAATGTTACTCAGAGTTTAAAGAGTAAGCTGGTCAAATTACCTTTTATGTTTCTGACTTATTTTTTTAAGAAGAAAAACTGCACTTTATGGTGAAATTTTTGTTATTATTATTTAAAGACAATACTATTCTGAAAATGTACTTAAAGTACTTAAACTACCACTTTATTTTTAAGTCTGCCCAATTTTAACCAGGGATGATATTTTTGTTTCTGTTTTGAATTCAAATGCAGTTTAAAGGCTTTTTTTCAGAAATTAAAACAGCTTCAGTTTACAATATTCATGTCCATGTCTATTATTTGATTCTGTAAGCCCACTAAAACCGTTTTAAATTAAAAAAAAACATTTGCGATTTGGGGCAAATTTACGTGTGCGATTACATACGATTAATCAAGATTAATTCTTACACAGCCTCTAATTAATTGGATTAATTTTTTTAATCGAGTCCCACCCCTAATATATATATATGTAGATATATATATATATGTAGATTTGTATATGTTGTATATACAGTATGTATATATGTGTGTGTGTGTATATATACAGTATGTGTATATATGTATATGAATATATGTATGTGTATATGTATATATATAACTGTATATATATGTGTATATATATATATTTATATATATGTTTATATATGTGTCTGTGTGTGTGTGTATATATATATATATATATATATATATATATATATATATATATATATATATATATATATATATATATGCCAGCAACACTCATGACAATGACAAAACAATTACATTGTCAATCATGTTACGTTATTATTAAAATGTTTCCTTTTCTTTTTACTTCTCGCTGCCAATAGGTATTTTGCTATATATATATATATATGTATATAATATAAATAGATAGATATGACAACAACACTCATATCAATGACAAAACAATTACATTAACAATCATCTTACGTTATTTTTAAAATGTTTGCTTTTCTTTTCATAACTTCTTTAACACACTACTTCTCCGCTGCGAAGCGCGGGTATTCTGCTAGTATGTAATAAAACTCACATTATAACAGTATGGAGGTGAGATACAACCAGTGAGCAGTACCACCGCTCCCTATACGCAGAGTACGCAGTCTGCGTAGGGCACCAACTCCCAGGGGGGCACCATCCCAGCTGCTCAAAAATCGTTTTTATATATTATAATAATAAATTAATATTAATAATATACATATACAAATAAACAAAAATATAAACGTATATATTGCATTTTACGATGAACGCAGAGTAGGCTAAGCACACGTGATGACGCGTGCGCCCTCATGTATTTACTTTTATTTGAATAAAGTTCTATTTTGGCCCCTATAGTAGGTGTTTTTTTTTATTATTTTATTTTTACTTCCGTAATATTTGCACAAAAGTAAATTTCTGCTTAGGGCACCCATTTGGCCAGCAGCGGCCCTGCCAGTGAGAATGATTAGATGAACATGTGGAGTGTCACAGAATGAGATAAAGAATAATGCTGAATCAAGTGAAAGAAATGGTGTGAAGGCGAAAAGTGTTGCTCTGAGGTGTTAAAGGCTAAGGTGGTTTTGGCATGTGAAGCAAAAGGAAGAGGGTGATTGGGTGAAGAGCTATACCAGTTTGGATGTGGACTGGATGAGAGCCAGAGGAAGGCTGAAGAAAATGTGATTGTATAAAATCAAAAGAATGGATCCAATTCCAAAGGATACTAAGGAGTACATAGAGGGAAATGATTTAGGAGCAGCTAATCAACCTGAGTAAATCTGGAAGATGACCATTAAACCAGTGATGATGATGTTCTCTTTGGTTTGCTATTATGTTATTGGCTGGTATGTTGATGATCTTTCATATGATGTAGGCTGCTCTGAAGATATTTACTGTGACTCTTCTTGATCCGTTTAGTTTTTTAAGTTACAGTACTTGAGTGTTACACTGTTTAATAGTTTTTAACTGTTGCTGTAATTTTTCCATGCCAGTTTTTAACTAATTTGTATAGCTCTTTCTATTAATTACTTTATTGAACTCATCTATTCCACATTTGCTGTTTAATTTTTTTACAATACTCTGTTGTCTGCTTCTATGATACATTTTTTAGGCTTTGTTGTGTTTTTTATTTCAACTCTTATTTTTGTGCATTTGAAACCTCATTGTAATCTTTATCACACCTTTTGAAGATGCACACTATTACTGGTGCAATCTACTATCTCAGGGGTTGGCAATGTCAGTCCTGGAGGGCCACAGTGGCTGCAGGTTTTCGTTCCAACCCAATTGCTTAATTAGAAACCAACCCTTGATAATCTCTGACTTTGCAGAGTGAATGGAGGCTCTGATCTGGGCTCTTGAGAGACTGAGCGAGTAGTCTGGGTGTCTGGGCTTATGAGTGTCCAGGATAAAAACCAAGATTCAGGCCTTTAATGACCTCTTGGGGACAGCCATCAACAGTGTGTTCTGTCTGCGGGGAGAATGTTAACCTCATCGAGAGGTTTACTTACCTCGGCAGTGACATTCATGTCTCTGGTGACTCTACCTATGATGTCAGTAAACAGATTGGAAGAGCAAGAGAGGTCATGAGGTCAAAGGAAAGGGTTGTGTGGTGTTCCCGATATTTCTGCAAAAGGACGAAGGTCCAGGTCTTTAGAGTCCTGGTGCTTCCAGTTTTTCTATATGGTTTCAAGACATGAAGTAACCTGAGATAAAGACTGGACTCCTTCTGTACTGTGTTTCTTCAGAGAATCCTTGGGTACTTCTGGTTTGACTTTATGTAGAATGCAGTACATTATCTGCATTATGATAATACGTCAGTTACGGCACTATGACTCTGTGGTGCAATTCCCTGAGGGTGATCCTGCTTGCAAGATCCTCATTGCTGAAGACCTTAGCAGCTGGACCAGGCCAAAGGGGCACCACATAACACCTGATTGCAGCAGATAGATGGTCATTTTCGGAAGGAGGGACTCTACTGTGTGTCTGCCTGGAGGGTTGCCAACAGAAATTCCAAGCTGTTTTGTATGTGGTGTTTGCATCAACGACCTGTACCAGTGCATGTTCCCCAACCGGACCTGATCAGACTTTGCCAATCTCAGACCTTATTTAATTTTATGGCTTGTTAATCTGCAACGTAATATTCTTATATTGCACATTTTGTTCCTTTCCAAGGAAATCATCCAAATGATTTGAATCCATTTTTGTCTTAAGTGTTTTATTAAAGCAAATAGTGCATGATGAATACACACTGGTGTAAAGAGAAACACGTTATTGTCATTTGGATTTTGTTGTTAATAAGGTGCCATTAAAAAAACTGAATGCATCTCTTTAAGACTTAAATAAGCAATTAAGGGTGGGGAACTTTAACAAGAAATACCACTAAAATGAAGCAGAAGAAAGTCACTTGAACAATAAATGATTCATTAGAAATAATAGACTTTTCATTAAGAAACTGTCTTGGAACAAATATCTGCAGCCATATCCCTGTTCTATATAATAAAAAACTAAAGTCCTCAGAGCAATCTGATTGGTCACTTTGGCTTTGGTGACATGAATTAAGAGGAAGTGCAAGTGTGACACACATGAGGAGGTGTAAAGGTGCATGCTGAGATGACTGAAAATATTAAAACTGGATAGGAGGTGAGAAAGGCACCATGAAAATAATGACAGAGTCTGAGAAGCAGGGTTTACAGGAACACTCTCAAGAAAGGGAGCGCTGGTGAAAAGAGGCCCAGACACACATGATTACAGAGGAAAGGCACTGAAGGTACAAGTAGGGCAAGAGATAGCAAATATTTGTAAAATGTTGTATTGTCTTGTCTTCAACAGGTACCATGAGTAGTATATAATAAGTTTGATTGAGAGAGGACTTGACAAAGGATGCACTGTTGAAACAAAGAAGTCACTTGAAACTGAAAACTCTGTTACACAATAAAGAGTAGTAAAGTCCATTTCTGGGACAAGACTTGCTGGAGATCCTAAATTGGCCTCGTGTGTACAGAGTGCCCCCTGCGATCAATTGGCATTCCATCATGAGTGTGTCTGATCCTTGAACCTTCATCCCATCTCTTCTTTTCTGAAGTTGTGAACCAAGGTACCATGGTAAAATGTGTTTGTCAATCAATGCCCAGTCTAAAGGATATTTATCTTTATAACTATTGTACATGCTGTTATAAGCCTGGCTCAGTGTAATGGAAAGGCTGGTACTATTTAATAGCCCAAGAAAAGGACATAAAAGCAAACATTCTTATTCCCCAGCCCTCTGATTACAGAATTTCCCAAACTCAGACAAACAAAAATATTCACATGACAAAAGCAAGAAAGCATTAACCATGTACAATGCTTTACTTTACTCAATAAAAAAATCCAAATTCAGTAAATTATCATTAAACATGTTAAGAAGTGTACCACTGATATTGCAAATTACTGACACATTAGGAAAGGAATATCCATAATTGCTTCAAAGCAAAATTCAAGTATTTACAAGAATACCCTAGATTGCAATTGCTCAGAAATTGAAATTGTGGTAACAGAAACCATTAAATAATCTTACAGAATTTATTTTTGAGAGTATATAGCATGGCTGTATGATGTGTAGGCCTGCTGTCACCTCATAGCTCCATGAACTAGGAGTAAAGACTTGGCCTTGTCACTTTCTGTGTAGACTTTTTATATTTTCCCCACATCTGCATTGGTTTTCTTCCAGTACAGTAGCTTTCCCCCAAATCCCAATGAACCATGTGTGTCTACCTTGACAGTTAACTCTAAACTGGCCCTGTATGTGTAGGTGTGCCCATAAACAGATAGTTGTACAGTAATTCCTACCTTGTGCCCAGTGTTGGTCGGATGGATGACAGCTTCCTTTGACCATGGAATAAACAAAGGGGGTTAACTGTAAAATGGATTCATTTTGTAGGCAGTCGACGTCTAACCTCAGTGCGTATGCACAAACCACACTGGTGTGCAGATGCAGCTGCATTTGAACACCAGATGAGTCACTCTGAAGTCGACCACTGACTGTTTTGAATAATGGAAATGTGAGCAGAGACATCCTGCTTTTTAAACAAGCTGTATATAAATGTTTTCAATATTCTTTCTTGGATTTTGACTTAAGCTTTAAAAGTTTACAACAGAATACAACATACAATTATTAATGTACTTGTGATCTTAATTTTAAATATCACAACCTAATCACACGGCTGAGGATTTTTGATAGTGGTCAGCAAAAATGGTGCACTACACAGAAAAACCCATCATTTTTGCTTTTAATTTGCTTTTATTGTGACTTCAACATACATTTTAATTGCTAGAACTTATATAACTTATATAAGGCACACACACACATAAAAAAAAACCCTGTCTGTCACATGACAAACCATGTCTGAACCACAGGAAGTGCAAGTAAAAGATTAAAAACATGCTCTGCACCATGGGCTCGGTCCTGTCTCTATGACACTACATCAATCAATAACCACCGTAAAAAAAAGCAAAATATGAAAGATCAATTCTTTGTCAAGTACTAAATGGATAAAGCAGATGCTGAAAGAACGATCCTTCGGAAGCCACTAGCCTAAGGAATCCTGCACCATTTATACAAAAGAGCCGAGAAGCTGCTCTGAGGTTTGTGCAAGCAGCTGCCTTGATGGTAGACCATTGTCTGGGCTCGGTTTTCGATGCTGTGTTTGTGTGTTTGAGGTATTCAGTTTTAAGTGGCTTGGGTATGAGTGTTGCTCAACACGATGGCTGAAAACCAAGCAGGCTGCCTGGCTCCCACAGAAAACACCCACTAGTACCCATCAAACAAAAACACTTTTATTAGCACGACAAAACGAAACTTACAGTATAGTGTAAAATATTAAAATTTCGGTCAAGCGGAAATGACAGCACCTGGTTGCAGGGACTTTTATTTTTAGGTTCCTTTGACAACCTTGTTAGGTGCAGCATTGTTGGGACTTATGAGAAATCTTAGAAGCAAGTTGTCTCTCTTGGAGTTCATTAACACAAGCCGCTCTAAATTCATAAAGCAGCAACTGCAGATCAAAAAAGGAAAAATTACTTGTACTCACAGTAAAAGCCTTTTTTTCTGCTCTTAAAGCCTGCTGCGGCTTGATGTGCCATTAAAAGAAATTAAGGCAGCCAGGTTTTAGTCATGACTTTTCACACACTTTTTTGAAACCAAATGCACTTGTTTTCCATCACACATAGTGCCTTTTTTCAATCTTTGCAAAAAACATTTTTAGTGTGCCTTTTTCAGTCAAAGAAAGTGTAAAGTAACAAAGACAAGATAAACAATATGATGCAAAATATATGCAGTGCCACATCAATTTCACCCAAAATATTGCAGACTTTTGGGCACTATCAGGCATTTCCTTATTGTGCATATGTCGATATTCTTGTAGCATAATAGCAATTCTACATACCTCATTATGTGCAGTATAGAATATTAACTTCACATGGCAGTACCAACCCTACCAAGATTACTTAATAATAGATGACCAAGAAGATTTTATTTAGGAGATCAAGTTTCAACTACAAAATATAGTCAACTTAATAAATATGGGATGGCACAGTGATTAATGTTATTAGCTCATTAGATACAGTGTCCTGTGTTTAAGTTGCTGTGTGTGTTGATTTTTCTTCTGGTTCTCTTAAACATTAGATAAATTGACCCAGTGTGTGTATCAGCATGCTCTGTGGTAGACTGGTACCCCGTTAATAGCTCATTCTTTGCCCCTACATCCTATGACCCATGATTGGATTAAGTGAGTGTGAGAATGTTATCTTATGTTACACATACACAATATATAACACACATATGGATGCGCGCACACACACACACACACACACACATATATATATATATATATACTGTATATATACATACACATACAGATATACAGTACATTTCCATGCTTGTGCATTGGAGCATCTCTTCTCAGGCTTTGATAAGGTACATGTTAGTCCACCGCAGCACAGTGACCACGGGGGCTATGTCACTGACCTTCTTTTCTCTGTCTCTCCCTGTAGCTCAGGGTAACCGCCCATTGAGGACACTTAACCCCATCCCTTACGGGATCCATTGGGAATTAGAAGACTGGCTGCCCAGAGAGGAATTGCATTTGACCCAGTATCATTTCATGAGACAGAACCTCTGATTGTCCATTGTGAAAACACGTGCTATGTGGAAGTAGCTTTGAAGAGCAGCAGACCAATGATCCTTTCTGTTATCGATTGTGAACATTTTTTTACAGCTATTACTAAATAAGACGACTGTCTCAACTGTTTGTTTGTTGCCTGTCCTGCCTTACCCTGCCACTATATGTACTGTATATATATGGTGCAAATGTCCTAGGCACTTCTGAAAAATTATGTAAGGCATGGATATTTTATTAAACAATAAACTTTCTTGAAAGTGCAGTAATCAAAAAAATACACATAAATGAAATCACTATTTGGTATGACTATCAATTGCTTTTAAAACAACAGCAGTTCTCCCAGGTAGACTTGCATGTAGTTTCTGAAGGTCCTCGTGTGGTCATCTATTCAATGCTTCTTGGAGAACTTGCCGGAATTGCACTGCAGACTCTGGCTGTCTTACTTTTAATCCCAGATTGGCTCACTAATGTTGAAGTCAGGGTTCTGTGAAAGTCACAGCACCTGTTGTAGGTTTCCCTATTCATCTTTACGCTGCCAATAGTTTTTTATGGTTTTGGTTGTGCATAGGGGGTCATTGTCATGCTGCAGAGTGAAGTTCGGACTGATCAGAACCCCCCTTTACCTCCTTAAGTATCTGTCTATACTTTTCAACAGTGACAAGGCCATCGATTTTGATTAAATCACCTGTCCCATTTGCAAAAATGCAGCCATAAACTTGCAGGGTATCCTCACTGTTCTTCACTGTTGACTGCTGACATTCCGCCATGTGTTGTTTTACAGTTCTTAGATGCAAAAACTGCCTTCTGTCAAAGCCAAAACTTTCAAATTTTGATTCATCACTCCAGAGCATCTGCTGCAATATTTCTGCACCCCAGTTATGGATGAGTCATTTAGTTTTATTTCCACCTCACATGAATGCGTTTTTGGTGTCAGCTCTCCCATGAAAATAACTTCTGATAAGAAGTCTCCAGGCTGTAATTGAATGTACCAGGGTTCAGTGGTTTCTGCTAGTTCTGAGCTAACAGGTACTGAACAAATTCAGATTCCAAAGGGTTGTAAATCTGCTGTACTGTACTTGGTTTCTGTGGCTGAACAACACTGGCTGTCCTCAACCTTGCCTTTTCATGCTTCAAGAGATAAGCTTGGACAGCACATCTGGAAACACCTGCCTGCCATGAAATTTCTGTTCATCATCATCATCGACAACATTTATTTATATAGCACATTTTCATACAAAAAAAATGTAGCTCAAAGTGCTTTACAAAATGAAGAATAGAAAAATAGAAGACACAATAAAAAATAAAAATGATGATGATGGTCACGTAGACTTCTGGCTTTCAGTCCATCAATGTTGGTGCATCATGATGCTTTGAGTAGGTGGTGGGGCTTTCAGTAGGTGGTGGTGGCGCAGGCCGCCACCACAAAAAACCGGAAAAAGAAACAGAAGAGAGAGTAGGGGTCAGTATGGATTTTGGAGCCACTGTGAATAGTTATTATGATGAATTGAACATACAGAGTATCAGGATTAAGTTAAAGTGAAGTTAGGAGAAAGCCATGTTAAAGTAATGTGTTTTCAGCAGTTTTTTAAAGTGCTCCACTGTATTTGCCTGGCGAATTCCTATCGGCAGGCTATTTCAGATTTTAGGTGCATAACAGCAGAAGGCCGCCTCACCACTTCTTTTAAGTTTAGCTTTTGGAATTATAAGGAGACACTCATTTGAAGATCTAAGGTTACGATTTGGAATATAACGTGTCAGGCATTCCTATATAAGATGGAGCGAGATTATTTAAGGCTTTATTAACCATAAGCAAAATTTTAAAGTCAATCCTGAATGACACAGGCAACCAGTGTAGTGACATCAAAACTGGAGAAATGTGTTCGGATTTTCTTTTCTTAGTTAGGATTCTAGCAGCTGCATTCTGCACTCGTTGCAAGTGATTTATGTCTTTTTTGGGTAGTCCTGTGAGGAGTGCATTACAGTAATCCAGTCGACTGAAAACAAAAGCGTGAATTAGTTTCTCAGCATCTTTCAATGTTATAAGAGGTCTAACTTTTGCTATGTTTCTTAAGTGAAAAAATGCTGTCCTAGTGTACTGATGAATATGCGATTTAAAATTCAGATTACAGTCAACGGTTACCCCTAAGTTTTTAACTTCCGTCTTAACTTTTAATCCTAATACATCAAGTTTATTTCTGATAACCTCATTGAATCCATTATTGCCAATTACTAAAATTTCAGTTTTCTCTTTATTTAGTTTGAGAAAATTACTATTCATCCATCCAGAAATACCAGTAAGACATTGTGTTAGTGTATCGAAAGAGTCGGAGTCATCAGGTGCTATAGATAAGTACAGTTGTGTGTCATCAGCATAGCTGTGGTAACTCACGTTGTAACCTGAGATAATCTGACCTAACGGAAGCATGTAGATTGAGAAAAGCAGCGGACCCAGGATAGAGCCTTGTGGAACACCATATTGGATATCATGTGTCTTTGAGATGTGATTACCACAACTAACAAAGAATTTTCTCCCTGCCAGGTAGGATTCAAACCAATTTAAGACACTGCCAGAGAGGCCCACCCATTGACTAAGGCGATTTCTAAGAATATTGTGATCAATGGTGTCAAATGCGGCACTCAGATCTAAGAGGATGAGAACAGATAAATGGCCTCTGTCTGCATTTACCCGCAAGTCATTTACTACTTTAACGAGTGCAGTTTCTGTGCTGTGATTTGTTCTAAAACCCGACTGAAATTTATCAAGAATAGCATGTTTATTGAGGTGGTCATTTAACTGCATAATGACTGCCTTCTCTAGAATTTTACTTAAGAAAGGCAGGTTAGAAATGGGTCTAAAATTTTCAAGAGCCGAGGGGTCGAGATTATGTTTCTTAAGTAGGGGTTTAACTACAGCAATCTTAAGACAGTCTGGGAAGACCCCCGTATCTAATGACGAATTTACTATGTCAAGAATATTGTCAATTAGCACGCCTGATACTTTTTTGAAAAACCTTGTTGGTATTGGGTCAAGGACGCAGGTGGAGGGATGATGCAGGATGGCCAATTGTGTTACTATGAACACTTTTATCATGGTATAGGATTTGCAAGTTAAACTTCCATCTACAGCAATCTCACCTTTTCAGTATGGTTGTCGCTTGCCCAGTTTTATTCATTCTGCAGAGTTGTTTGTGATTTATTTAATTAGTTTGGTTCAGTCTCCTCATGATATCATTGATCATTAGCACTCCTTAGTTTCTTATATTTGCTGTGGTCTATGGCCAGCTTGTCATCCCGGCCAATACCCCCAGGCCACCAGATGGAGCCCTCCCTGCTGTATGGCGGTGCCCCGAAGACCAGCAGGGAATCATGGACAATGGAGTTTTCATCCACAGCCCTGCTGGATACCACAGGGGCCGCAAGAGGGTGCTGCAGGGAGGAGCAAAGAATCATATGTGCCCTATAACCCTGAAGTGCATCATAGGCAGACGACGGCAGAAGTGACATACTTCCGGGGTGAAGAAAAGGACTTTTGATCTGACCCGGAAGTGATAGAAGATCACATGGACTGGGGATTGAAACACTTCCGGGTCAGGGACTATAAAAGGATTGTGGGAGCTCCCAGATGGCGAGCTGAGCTGGGTGGAAAAATGGTAACGCGTCTGGGAGTGTAGAGGATTGGATTATTGTATTTGTGTTTAATTTAATGAGTTTGTGAAGAATAAAATCAATTATTGGATTTTTACCTGGTGTCTGGAGTCTTGGACAGGGGTTCAAAGGAGTGATAGTGCTCCCTATCTGTCACATTGATAAATCAAGCCCTGGGATATATGACTACAGACTCGTGATTTTTTTAACTGGAAAGTGGTGTTTTACCATGCTGATTGTTTCTTTGAAAATATACAAATATTTTATTTTCATTCTTTGTAAAAGCAATGCTTGGAATTCTAAAATATGCTCTTCTATAATGAGACATGAGGGTAACTAAACATAAAGACAAATATTTACAGCATATAAACCATCCAGACTTTTACACAGTACCATATATATTATACAAATGATGTACTCAGTGGGCACTTAATTATGTACTCTACTCATTAACGTGTGTAACCTGCTTCTTAAAACAACCAATCATTATGCTCAATATGAGCAGCATACAGCCATTGTCAAGAGGTTTACATGTTGTTGAATGTCCAGGGTATTATGGTTGAGGGTTGTGATGTCTGAATACACGCAGAACATCCTGCATTCCAAAGATGTGAATTATAGGTTCACTGCTCATTATAAAATGGCTTGGTTTGTAAGCGTGCATATGTATGTATAAGCGTGCCCAGTGAAGGACTGGTATCTCATCCAGGGTTGACTTCTGGGATAAACTTCGAAACCCTTTATGCATGCATTTATGAGAAAATAATGTTGCAGCCTTTCATATTTTTTACATTATTTAAAATTATTTTACACTTTTCATGGTGTGTGTTATTACATCTTAAACCAAAATCTAATATTGGCATAAAATGTCTCTGAGTGAACAAACAACAGAAAACTGATTTTTATTTATTTACATTTTTTAAGAGGGCTATGCAATTCTTAACTCTCTGCAAGGCCCTTCTATCTTAATAACTGGCCACTCAACATTTGCAGCAAAATCTGTAATGGAACATCCCCTTTAATAATAGGCCATTCACATATAGCATCACTGAGGAATACAGTCCTAACCTTCTTTGAAAGACTGCTTTAAAACAGCGACATTCTGGCAAAATTGAAGTCTACAGTTTAATTTGGTCAAATTCAAATCTCATCCAAAGCTGCTATGTTGTTCAGATCTCAGTGCATCAAAGTGTTCTCAAAACCATATTATAAAGTTCTTCTTGTCGAATGCAGTGTTTGCTTTTCTCCAGACATAATGGGGCACAAGCTGTGGCACTTTTGACACATCTATCCTTATAATATTTGTAACTGCATTTGTTGAGGATGTCCAAAACAGCTTTAAATACAGCAACTTGAAAGACTCGCGCAATTAGTAGGATTCATGTACCAAAAATGGTACAGTTCAGTGCCTTTATTTTAAATGTTTTGATAAAATTCAAAGCAAACAGTCCATGCAAAAAATAAACTAAAATGCTGATAACCAAAAAAATACTTCTTGTCTGTGACTTTTTTGTTTAAGGCCCAAGTATCTTATTTTCATTTTTCTAAGATTCTATATTGTATCACATGTACAAAAACCCATGTTTTGACATATATACATATTTTAATGCGTTCAGAAATTCACTTTAATCTATGTAACATTTCATGTTTCTGTCTGTTTATTTAACAGTCTGAGATCTTTCTATGTTCACACCAGAAATACAGAACATGAACATGAAGAACATTCCATTAACATGTTAGCTTACAGGGAGTAAAACAGAATCTTGCATTATCTACTTAGTTATGTGAAATGTAAATTCTGTTCAAATTAATCTTAACACTTCTGTTAATTTACCATTAACATTAGCTTACAACACTGTTCCAGCACTCTTCAGAGCCATTCCAGTCATCTTGGCATATTTTAATTGATGAATAGTGATTTGTACCTTGTACTCATCTGTAGACCTCATTTTCCACAGTTGCTTTCTCATTTGATATGAAAGAGAAACCCTTGAGAAGAAGCATGTGAATATGGTAAGAACTTTAGAGAAGACAATCCAGCTCAAACTGGAACCTGAGATCGCCATGCTTCAAGGCAGCAACGATGTCTGATTTTTAGACTAGATTAGATTAGATTGGATTAGATAAACTGTTAATCACATGGGGAAATTCAGATGCATACAGCAGCAGAAACATAAAAAAACAAGGGTACAGACTCACAGGACAGATAATACAGCCAATCAATCTATCAATCAATCAATCAATCAATAAGTAAATAAATAAATAAAAATGAGCTTAATGAGTACATTAAGTGGAAGAATTGAATTTTCTGATAGCAGTGGTCAGGAAAGACCTACAGAGGCGCATCTTAGCATATCGTGGTGGTATGAACCTATGACTAAACGTGTGACAAGAGAGTGCATCCTGTAGCGGATGAAGGGGATTTTTCATGATAGCATCCCATTTTGCTATCATCGTCTTTTCCACAACAGCTTCAAGTGTGTTTAGGGTTCACCCTGTGATGGAAAAGACTTCCCTGATGGGTTTTATTAGGTATTGTGCTCATTTTGAGCTCAGGTTGCTTCCCCAGGAGACCACAGCATAGAACTCCACACTGGCTACTATGGATTGGTAGAACATTTCCTGCAGCTTGTTGCACACATCAAAAGAACTGGTACAGTTCATAGTATTTTAAAGCCAATATTCCATAATTTCTAAAGGAATAAAATCAAAGATTGCCTGTAGAAAGATTACTGAATATTTGGTATGAGCAAAAGCAGAATAAAGCAAAACCTGTGGCTAGGTATCAGAAAAGCAAATTGTTAAAACAAAAGATGGCAACTCAACAGGTCACCAATGCCACTCACGAACAACAAAATGCCCAAGAAACATTTAAGAGAAAGATAAAAAGAATAAATGTCTTAGGGTTACTACCAATATGGAAACAAGACTCAAATCCAACAAAACATTTTTCTCAAAAGAAGGCAATGAGTGCTTAAAATGAGGTATCCCATTTTTCATGGTTGTGTCATGGCAGGTCAGATGCTATCATAGCTAGCTAAAGTCCATAATATTTTGAACATAATTTATTAGTAGCAAGCCACAAGGATCTTAAGATGAGATACTGAAAGTGTCTAAAAAATTCACAGTAGGTCTGAAGCCAAAAGACTATAAATAGTGAGCAACTTGGCTAAAACTGAGAGCAAAAATCGAGGTCGAGAGAAAGTAATAATATGGTTCCTAAAAATATCCTAGTAACCTTTCCCTAAACGTTCTTCCACAAAATGTTCATTGAGTATTTAGAATTTAATCCAAAAACTTGGGCATGGAGAAACACTAAATTATTTAAGTGTAATGACAATGCTTTGCGCCAGCATCCTGACACATGACCGGCAACGGAGCATGTTTGCAAACAGCAATGTGGCAAGTCCATGAAAACTATAACTTTCATAATAACATCGCAAAAAATGTAAAAAAATCAATTACTTCATACAGTATGCCTAAGTACAACACTCATCACTAAAATAAAATATACTTTCAAACAGTGACCTCTAAGGAAGTGCACCTGGCAGTGCACCTTGTATGTGCACCTGGCTACAGAAGGGCAAGGGTACCTAGAAAGAAGAGAGCGAATGATGACCTAAGAGGAAACAGACAGTCCTTCCTAAAGCACTACAGGGTAGGCAGATTGGCAGGTGCCAATTATGTCCTACTCTTCTTATACAGAGAATGCGAGGCATTGGCAGGCAGGAGGATAATTAAAAGATCTAAGCAATGCACGGTACCACAAAGTCCCAGATTGCCCCTTTAAGAGGTCTGTTTATGGAAGGGTTTGGTGCCTTAAGACTTGTGGGTGCAGAGACAGGCTCTATCCAGGTAAGCATGATGCAAAATATGGAGCTGCACCTTTCTGAAGTTATTTAAAGGATTTAAGGCTGCCACGTGACCAAAGGTTTGTTGAGTCCAGACATGAAGAAGAGATAAAGGCCAATTTATACAGAGAGACAGACAGGATGGACATTTGGAAACACTTGTGGTACTTTCAGATAGGCAAGTGGGAAAACTAACCTGATCTGTAGATGAAAACAGAAAAAGTGTAAATAATTAATTACTAAATGAGTGGAGAGCGGTGCTCAGGTAGGGATGGAGCAAAGGCACGATGCAATGTGCTGCTGCATGGGGCAGTGGAGATGTCGGTAGGACGGGTCCTGCTGGAGTGTGCTATCACAGATGTGAGCATGTGTGATGGGAGAGTGTGTGTGCATGGGTGACAGATGGCGTAACTGAGGAATTCTGCACCGATGAGAATCACACCACGATGACCTATGAGGTGATGTTTGAGGGAAACTGGGGAATGGATGAGGCTTTCCCAATTGGCCCATTTAGGGGGGAAATGAGTATTGAAGTAAGACACAATCTGGTGGGACAGTTGGAATTATTCAAAGTGTTTGTCACTAGCTTGCTGAGTTCCACAGGGTCATCCTGACTAGTCATATCTGCTGAGCAAATTAGAGAGTGGAAAGAAGACATGTATACTTAAACACTCCTCCAATTAATTGAGAATGGTGGAGTTGACAGTTAGCGTGAACCAGGCAAAGGAGAGGAAATGACTAAGATAAAGTCAGAGAGTCCATCTGGAATTAGTCTTCCGACTGAATGGCAAAAGAAGAGAACTAATCTCAAAAGCTCGGGTGGAATAGAAGCCGAACAGGACCGCTTTCAAAGGTGATTTTATGCCTGCAATTTTATGTGTTTTGTCTGGAAATCGTACACTTCTTTCACTAGTGCACTTTTTACATTTGATTGTGCCACTTTTGACTTTAATTGCTCGTTGTGTGAAGAACATGACTTTGCAATTATTTGGCACAGAAGAAAATAAGGAACTTGTTTTATACTACTCTGCAATGGTCTGTGTCCCTCCTTCCCTCTGATCTCCAAGGTGCTCATGGTGTCTAGATAGATAGATAGATAGATAGATAGATAGATAGATAGATAGATAGATAGATAGATAGATAGATAGATAGATAGATAGATAGATAGATAGATAGATAGATAGATAGATAGATAGATAGATACTTTATTAGTATGTTGCCTTAAAATATTTTCTGCAGTAGAAAGTTAGTGCCTGCTTTCTTGATATGGGACCAATACTAAGAAACATTGAAAAATGACTATGGGTTTAGGAACCACATTAACAGTAAGAATTCCAACAGACATTACTGCAATAATGCTGATGCCTTTTGGGCAATTATCAGATGATATACAATATAGGGTACTGTATTCTTCTTCACTGATGCTCTGGTCCCTGACCTGCTCCAGTTGCATCTGTCTGAAAAAAAGAGATAAATAAATTAGGAGCAGCTCACACTGGGGCTGTACAATGGGTCCCTTCTAAATATAGGAAACATTGTCAAGCTTTTGATGTTTGGATTGTGGAAAAACTGGACATTCCTGTAAAAGTTTGATTGTGATCCCTTGTGCCCTGAAAACCGTCTGTCCCTTAACCCTTAGCCATCAGCCTGCCTAGTCAAAGCTGGGCTGTACTTTAGATCACTGCAAATTAACCCTTTGATTCCCCACATCACCCAAATATATGAGCTCAGTTGAAGTTGTTGTACACACCAACTTTTTTAGAGTACTTGTCCCAAATGATTGATAAAGACAACAATTTTGTTCACATATACTGCACTATTGACTTTGTACGGTCAAAGCTGTCTTCCCACCCCATTTTGAACAAGTTTCTGCATCTGTGGGGGCCAAAGGAGGAGATTAGTCATGTAGCTGACAATATACACTGCCTTTTGGATGTCCTGCATATTGCTTCTGACTTTTGCTTTGATGTATTGGTCTTTTCTATGGAAGGTTCTGACTCAAACAGTGTCTGCCAAGGAACTAACCCTCTGTTCTCTGACCACAATTCTGGATGCACACTCAGGGCTTTATTAATTAAGTTTGCAACCCCCTGCATGAATTCTGGCTTCTTCATGCCATCTTCTGATTCCACTGTCTGTCAAAATGCTGTCATCTTTTTACAGTCAAGATTGGTGCCGCTTTTATTACTATAATATAGACCCTTTACTTCTCCCCCTTTTCAATTCTTTTCACTGAGACAGAAATTTGCCTATTTATTTATTTCTAGCTTCCTTTTGTTATTTCAGTGCAAATCACCAAAGATATATCTTACAAATGTTCTTGATATGCTCATGATATTCTGCTTTATTATGTCAATGCCCCTGCAGATCTTCCCCAACTTTTTTAACACATATGAACCCCTTTACGGCTATAAGACTAACTGGTTTGCCTGCTCTTTTCCCTTCCTGTCGTCTTTCTTCATTTCCTTCTTTTATTCCTCAAATGAGCTCTTTTAGATACTTTGGACTTAACATCTGTATCATAGTCCAGGAGATTACCGAGTTTCAATGTGCTCTGATGAGTGCCAGAGATTCCATTTCTGCATGGTCTTCCCTCCCTCATTTTCTCATTTCAGACTGACTTGACAATTGTTAAAAAGTAAATGAAAATGAAGTAATTTGGTCAGCAGAATTAATTGTGATAGTTCTTTGCTTACTCTTTCTCTCCTTCCTAAGTAACAAAAGAGGTGTCTTGTTTCTTCATTACTTTGCAATCACCATCTATGAAACAGTCTTCATTGATTCATAACACATCAATTTGGAGTGTCCCCCTCTCTAACTTCAAACTATTCCATTATGCTTTTACCCTTAGGCCAATCTGGAGCTGGATTCACTTTCCCCAACATCCCCCTTCCTGGCTTTTAATAGACACAAAACTCATCTCCCCTCACTTAGCTTCTTATTTTTCTCTCCTATTGTTGACCAGTCATCTTTTATGCCCATCAGATGTGTAAAAAAAGGTTCAGAAATAGATGGGCACACTGCTGCGATGGCGCCTCCATACTCTATTTTGTTGTAATTCAGCTGTAAAGGTTGTTGCCCACCTCTAATATATCCCCCTTCCCATTTTATCAGTCAGACATATCTACTGTATTAGAGACTTTTGTAATGAGTCTGAGATCCTGATCCAGACAACCTTTCCCTCTCTCCTCCTATTTTTCCTATCTGCAGCTGAGCTTTACACTCCGACTGCATGAATTCTGACTCTTTTATTTCAACTCTCTTCTTTGAGTTCAAACCTATCTCTAGTTTCCATTGCCTGCTCTGCAAAGCTTCGCTCAGGTCCTTTTCTATTATAACAAATTGGCAGACAAGCCCTGCACTGTGCTGCAAAACAATTTACCAAAAAATTAAAAATTGTTCCAAAAATCCTAATTCCTAGTATTTACGATTTACATTTGTCTATAGATTATACTGTACCCTGTCTAGGGATAATACTTCATCAGATTAGAACCATATGCCCTTTGTCATGGGCTGCCTCTTCACCTCCCTGGCACTCTCCTGCACATTTTCTGGGACGGTCCTCCTGCAGTTGCTGTCTAGCACTATGTGGCCAAATCCCTTTCCAAGATCCCATTCCTTTGTCCCATCAAGTCCTACTTCTCCTGGACCTTTTTTTCCTTTCACTTTCCATTTCTCTCACTCACTCGATGCTTGTTAAGACTGTTTTTTTTTTTTTGCACTTTTTAACTTCAATTAAAAAACTTCTAGCCTTGCTGCTCCTTTAGTCTGGAAGTTTCTTATTTATAATCTTGTCTTTCTTGAACTTTGAGTATCCTGGATTAATTTCAAATTTACTATTCAAAGTTGGCTTCCTGTTGTTTAGTTAGCCATGAGCTGGTTGAGAGCTAGTGTGTGATGTGCTTTCTCTTCTTTTCACTTCTCTTTACTGTTCTTTACTTCATTGCTGTTTGCTCTCCTCTGTGGGGTATGTAAACCGATTCACCAACTTTATAATTTGCTGTCCTTTTTTTCTCTTTGCTGTCTTAGGGTGTTTGGATTTCAGAGAGGTTGGCTAGATATATTAGTATATAGTATACATCTGGCTTCAGTGAGACTAAGAGAAGATCACGTGATTGACAGGTATTAATGCTACAGGATTGTTATGTAATTGTCTTTGATGCAGATGATAACTTCAAGCAAGGTTACGTGCGATGACACAAGGTAATGTGTATCCAAAAACTGTTTTAGGGGCCCATATTAATGACACACTTCATTATTTTTAGATCTCAGCTCATTTTTTAAAGAAATAACCAATCTGTAACAAGTACCTGATTGATAGAGGTCGGATAAAAGGCAGCACTTAAAGTGACTTCAGGGCATTGCTGATTGATCAGCTTCTTTGGGTCTGAAGGTAGAGAAGGAATCCAGGTATGTGACCATACAGCCTCCAATTCTTACCATTTGCATCAGTCTCCACAGGGAACATGATATACATGTATGTGACACACACGCACAAAATTCAATAGGAATCACGTGCATAGAGAGATCCTGTAGATAGAAAGAGGAAAAGGGAGAGGGAGACTTCTACTTTTCTTTTTTGCTTTAGTATTTAAGTACATAAAGTAGTTATGTGATTTCCTCCAAATAAGCTGAAGATGTTTAATAAATATACATAAATCTTCAAAAACATTTAGGTTCTTAAGTCACTATTATCTGTAAAGACAGGAATTTAATCTTATAAGATATTCCTATGAGATTGTTCTTAACATTTCTTAGAGAACAACTCTATTTCTGTCTACAAAATAATGAATTGCATTGTTTTGTATGAATCCCTCAAGTTTATACAGAAACTGTAAATTGGTGTTTCAACATTTCATGAAGCGCCTAAATTACCTCAAGTATAGCAATAGTCAAGTAATGGATACAAAACTATAAATAGTCTGTTTTCAGCTTGCTGAAGAATACTTCCCTAATTACAAGGTATCTTAAAACCACAGACCAGACTAAAAAGTAATGCCGTTTGTCATAACTACTTAAATCTTTCAGCAAAAATTGACAAGAACTTATATTTGCAGTTATATTGCACAGTGATAAATCTTAGTCTTCAAAAAATAAGTCAACTACATTTAAGATTTAAAAAGTCTGATTTTTTTTATCAAAACATTAAGATCTTTGTTTGATTGTTTGAGATGGGGAATGAATGAGAAAAAGAGCCATTTCTTGGATTAGGACTCCATGAGAGGTGGGGGCCCCTAACGCAAACAGAGAAATAAGTCTTACTGTACCTTATCTGTAAAATAAGCATACTGCTTAGGGTCCCAAAATGACCAGAAATAGCTCTAATAAGAAAGATCCTATTTTTGGATTTGAAAAAATATGAAGAGGCCAGTGCATTTCAGCATTTTTAGCAACAACCAATTAAGTTAATATTCATATACAGCAAAACACAACTTGACCTAATATTTTATCACTGCATTAATAATATGGGTGGCACCCTGAACCAGCGATTGCTACTACTCAGACATCTAGGGATCGAGGTTGTCTCTGGTTGAGTTTTTCAAATACCACTAAAATAATTGCAGAATCTTAAAGCTGCACAAAATGATAACCTGTTTCAAATACGTTCTCTTCTCATGGTGTTAATAAAAATTCTATCATTATTGTTTCCAGCAGTGTTGCTCTATTTGAACTATCTAAACTTTGTATTTAACGAATTGCAGGACTTGCTTTATTACCCATTTTTGTGACTCTGGTTCACCCTTAAATAACACATTCCTGCTACTCTACTGTGTCAACTCAGGCTCCCAACAACTTCTCACAACATTGTTTCCTCTCTTAAACTAATCCCTTCTATTCATAACTTAAAATCATGCTAGATCTCTTTGTGGTTAAAAACACCTAAATGGTGGGTATTAGTCATGATTTCATGGGGTTGAAGTATTTTCAACAATCCCCATGCATTGTTTTATGATTTTGAAAATATTTACCGTTATGTTTATGATGTCACTACACTGCCATTTGTGTTTTCTCCTTGAACTTTTTTTTTTGTTGTTAGCAAAAGTGTGCCATTGCTATAAACTGGTCACTAGAAGTAATGATGTGTGGTGCCACAATCACTGGGCTATTGAAGTTTGGGTGTGCTTCACATCTTGTTCAAGTTTCTGGATTAAAAAACTAATATTCGTTGTGTGTTTAGTTGGCTATTTAAATTATTTTCGGATGCGAGAAATTTGACAAGTTTTGATTAGTGATTTTGGTTTTGGAATTTTAGCTTGGTCTTTTATCTCCTGGTCATTGCCACCTCTTTACTTTTCTCTATCACCTTTTCTTAGGTAAAGATCTACTATGAAACTAATTAAGCTTTAGCTTCAAGGCATCTAATCCCAGAAAGTCCCTGCAGAAACTTTAGTGGGCATTGCTTAAAACGTTTGTCTATCTACGTATAGTGGTTACATTTTTTAAACATTGTGGTGATCTGTCCCCACAGTCATCAATAGTTTGAAAGAATAAAGATTATTTTATTGTCACAAACATTTGGCCACATGAAAATTAATTAGTTCAAATTGTAACACTGATTTTTAAAAGTGACATTGAAACAAACAAAGAAAAGAACTGTCATTAAGGTAATATGGTTGAGTCTATAAGGATTTTCTTCACTTATCTCTTCCTGTGTCACCATATGTGAGTGCTTATCTGATGTTAATCTATCTCCTAAAGAACAAAGGAAAAACACAACTTATATAAAAGTACCATAACATAAAAAGTGCTCAAAATGCAAAGAAACTAAACTGAAAAACAACAAGGGAAGAATAACATAGATAGATCTTCTTAACCTACTTCTATTTGGGGTTGAAGTTTTTGATCAGCCTTCTCCATACAGCTTGTTACTGCACCTCCTCGTCATTCAAATCCTTTTCCTTCAGATCTTTTTCTACTTTATCCATCCACCTCCACTTTGGCTTCCCTTGTTTTCTCTTCCCCTGTACTTCCATGTTCATCATTCCTTTGCCTACATATTCATTGTCTCTCCTTATCACTTGTCCTTACCACTTCAGCCTTCTTTCTTGTACTTTTTTTCATCTCTCCTACTGTAATGGTGCCTTTGATTGTCTCATCTCTTATTCTGTCCTCTTTCATAACTCCACAATCCTAACATTCTCATTTCTGTCACATCTAACTTCTCCTCCTGCAGTCTCGCTACTGCCAATGTCTCTTCCCCTTGGGATTAATAAAGTATCTATCTATCTATCTATCTATCTATCTATCTATCTATCTATCTATCTATCTATCTATCTATCTATCTATCTATCTATCTATCTATCTATCTATCTATCTATCGATCTCTCAGCTCCACACATCATTACTGGTCTTACCATTTTTGTAAAAACCTTACCTTTAACCTTCGTCTTAATTCTTCGATCACACAATATTCCTGATGCCTTCTCCCAATTGTTCAATCCACACTGCACTCTCTGGGTTATCTCTGCATCTAGTACTCCATCTTGGGCTACCACTGATCGCTGATATTTAAAAGTATCCACTTTTTTCATTAGCTCTCCCTACAAGCCAATGTCTGAATCCTGATCATTATTAAACCTCATATATTCTGTTTTCTTCCAATTCATCTTCAATCCTATATCTTTCAATGCACTTCCCCATTCTTCCATCTTTAGACAGATGCTATTCAGAATACTTTGGCAAATTAACATCTTAAAAAACAAAGTCTGTTTTTTCTGCTTTTTAGTAGAAGAAATGGCAAGCATTTCCATGTGACCATGCCCAATGTAACAAGTGATCGTGCCCTTTTGACATTATACTATAGAAGCCATTTTAAAAACTTAGAGCAGTGAAAGTTCACATGTAAAACAGGACAAAAATTGAAAACAACAAAACAATAAACACAAGGCAGAAAACACCAAAAAATATGTTCACCAATATAAAACACTAGTAATAGCTTGGACGTACTGAATCTAGTGTCACAACTTTAGGAAGCAAAACATTAATATGCTCCTCGTAGAAAATGAATTCTAAGGGCTCACCTCAGACAGGAGCTCTCATTGTTTTTCATATATGTTATATTTTTCACAATCATGGTATAAATTACTTTCCATAAGAAATTGTGTTCTTAAATAAAGCACTTTTTACAACTTAAAAAAATTAAAATGGGATCTACAGGGCACAAGTGCAAAAACACGATAAGCACCTTAAAACTTAGAATAGAATAGAAAAGAATAGAATAGAACAAAATACTGTACTTTGATACATCCATTTTGGAAAGCAGCGAGTGTTTTGATTGCAGATAACATACCTTATGCATCTCGTGGTATGTTTCTAACAAAAAAAAACAGATGTGGATGTAATAACGTCATTACTTATTGTTGGCAATATTTTTTTTGTTTTAAGGACAAATTTGTGTTAAGCTGTCTGCTCCGAACCAGCATTGTGGGTGGATTCTTCATGTAAAAAAAAACCTAAGCACTAAACCATATACAAGTATGAAGCTGTTTAGCTTGGTAAAAAATAGAAATGTATGCAGTAGTCCTAACATTTATGAGCAAACTGAATACTATATAGATGATTTGCTCTTATTTAGGAGGGCCTGGTAATGGTAGCTTTACTAGTGACCTGGGTTTGAATCTCGTGGGCGGTCATTTCATGTGAAGTTTGGTTATTGTCATTGAGTAAATATGGGCCTTCCTCCCACAACCCCAAACGCATGCAGATAAGGTCAATCAGCACCGCCAAATCAGTGTGACTGGGAGTGTGGATAGGGGTGTAAGCAAGTGGGTATAAAAAGTTAAATAAAATAATATAATATAAAAGTTATTTGCCTAATTTCTGCCAAGCAAGTGCTCAAGAAACTCAAAACAAACCACGTGCTGTTGTTTATCAAACACTTATTAAGGTGCAGTTGGATGTACATTGGATCACACATACAGAAACCTCAACACTGGACACGGAACACGCTGTTTCATGCAATGGAAGAATGTCAAATAAAAAATAAATAAATAAACATACCAGTATGAAGTCAAAAATGGCTATTTAATAGCTTTGTCTGTCACTGCATGTACCTAGCAAAGCTATTAAAACAACCTGTTGTGTTAATATACTGTGGAGGTCGCAAAACACTTCTTTGTAGATAAAGTAAAACTACACCAAGGAAGATTCCTAATAGTAAACTTGACACGTTTGTGCATAGAATCTCTGCAGCATTCACATTGTAAAATATGCATTAAAAAGAAAAACCGTTGTCTCACACACGTGCATAAGGGGCATCTTCAGAACTTCAATGATGACTGCAGTTTGACCCAGCGCTATCATTTACACCTTTCCTTTATTTGTCCTCAGATTCGAAGACTGCAGGCTGGAGAACCACTGACTTCTCCTCCATTTATCCGCCACTATTTTAGTAGAAGAAATGTAAATCATTCCCATATGACCACTTCCAATGAGACCATTGGCCACACCCATTGACATTAGGATATAGCAGCCATTTTGATAACTTAGAACAAGTTCACAAGCAAAAAAAAGACAAAAACAATGAACACAAAGCAGAAAACACCAAAAATGATGCAGGATATTTAGTTTGACAAGCCTGTGAACAGAGTCTCTACAGCAGTCACACTGTAAAAACATGCATTAAAAATATGTCCTTTATCTCACACACATGTACAGGGGGCACCTTCAAGGTTTCAACGATGACTGTGATTTGACTGCGTGATGACATCTCAACCTTTCCTTTCTTGTCCTCAGATCTGAACACTTCAAACTTGAGACCCACTGATGTTTGCTTTACTCATCCACCTGACTTCCTACCTTTTCTGGTGCCAAGAAGTACTTAAGACCTGCCGCTGCTGGATGTAGGCAGTGTGGTCCATGGCCGGCCTTTTATCTTGGCCAATGCCCCCAGGCCGCCAGAGGGAGCCATCCCTACAACATGGAGATGCTTCAGATTCCAGCAGGGTATCATGGACTATGGAGTTTTCCTGTTAAGCCCTGCTGGATAACATCAGGACCACCAGGGGTCGCTCCAGGGAGAACCAGGGACTGCTATTTGCCCTATGCCCCGGAAGTACTTCCAAGTCACAAAAATGGAAGGAATGATGTACTTCCGGAATGAAAAAAAAGGACTTTTATCTGACCCGGAAGTGATAAGGAATTATGGACTAAAGGATGAGAAACACTTCTGGGTCAGGAACTATATAAGAACTTTGGGAACTCCCAGACGATGAGCTGAGCTGGGTGGTAGGAGGGCAACGCGTCTGGGAGTTAAGGGAATTGATTATTGATTTAATGATTGTGTTTGTTTATGAGTAGTGTGGAGTGGAGGGTGCTTGGTGCACATAATTATTATAATAAAAAGAAGTTTTGGACTTTTACCTGGTGTTTGGCGTAGTACCTGAGGGTTCAAGGGAGCAATAGCGCCCCCTACTGCTACAGCAGTCATTCTAGATACACATCTGAGCAAGACATTAACAAGGACCAGTGCACTGGCCATGCTTTTTTATGTTTATTTCTTTTTTTGGCAAATATATTTGCTGTTAAATAGAGTTCACCATGTGTGTGTCCCAACTCTTTATCTTTCTTACAATGTATATAAATAAGTTATGTATTATTATTATTTATTTTTTAAGAAATACTGAGGGATGCTGTGATACAGGGTCTGGTCTGTGAGTTGGCTGTGCCCTACATGCTCAGATCACTCTTAGCAGAAATAACAGTTGCAGCATTGAGGAAAATGAGCTACTATGCCCTGGTGGTGTCAAAGGTTGTCGCAATGAGGTGAAGAACACAAGGCAGAATCTCACGAAAACATTTTTAGTCTCTGAAAACCACATGAATATGATATTTTACAATACAGATGCAGGTTAATACACCAGAACATTCTTAGTATAAAAATTGATGTATTCGGTAGGTAGGTACATTTTCACCAATGCCATGTAGACTTCATTTTAAACTGCAAAAACAGGCATCTTTTTGTTTTCATTTTTAAAAAATGTTTTCCTTACAAATATAATTTCTGTGTCAAATTAATGTATACCATGATTATGAAAAAAAATCATGTTGAAAAGTACCAGACTAATCCTTTAAGATGTCAGAAATCTTCTAATTTTAAAATGCTGTTGGGTCTCAGTGGTTTCATTTTAATCAAAGCGCCAAAAGAGACATAGTCGAAAATTGGCAACATCTGTGTTCCAATAACATCAATGTGCAATGGATACTGACCTTAAATTAAAAAAAAAAAATACATCATTGAATTTTGGAAAAAAAAAAGTTAATTAGTGCTCACCAACACACACACACCATTGCCACATTTACCCCTACTGCTCTTTCCACCTATACTCCTTGTTTCAAAATGTAGATTTATCCTCAAGTTTAAGGAGCAGCCAAAGTTAAACAGTCTTACATCAAGTGACCATGATTTTATTTTTAGACATACACTTCTTTACATGAATTTTAGTAACTTCAAAAAAAATCTTACCGTAAAACTTCATGTTTGTATGGTACTCAAAACACAGCGGCTGTGACTAGAGCAGAAGTCTTTGTATGTGCAAAAGATGGTCAGTTGGCATGGAGGTGGAGAAATTAGCAGAGAAATGAACATGCACAAGACAACGAGAGAACATCCGGCCTGCATTCCACCCCGTTTCCAGCTCTATCGTATTGCCTCATGTATTTCTGCAACCCTGTGCGTAAGCTTACTTTTAAGGGCCAGGCTGCTGTGCCCCACTGCTATCTTTCTGTGCCAGTTCCTCTAGATGAGTTGCTCTTAGCATTCTCATTGTGAGAGCAGACTAGTGATCCCCATTACTATATTTATTGCAGGGACAAAAGAGAATTAAGACTGACATAGTGATCTGACATAGTGATTCAGCTTACTATAGCCTACTGCCTGGGGTTTTATGAAACATCTCTAAAATAAAAATAAAAAAAGAAAATGCTTTCCTGCCCTTTGCTCTTGTACTCTCACTTCTTCTAGGCTTCAATCTTTACCTCTGACTACTTCCTTATACCTGTTCCTCTACATCCAAACTCCCACGCCTCCTCTTTCTTTCTTCTCTCTTTCTGTTGACTCTGTTTTACAGCCCTTGTCCTTCCTTCACTCTTTCCTGAGTGTGCACCTCTTGTCTCTCCCTCTACAGAAATTAAACAGCATAGCGTCTCATCTAAGAGATGTGCGGTCCTCTACCATTAAACAGGCAATCAACATCTTTAGGTTGAATTGCAACATGCATCTAATTGAATATTTGTGAGTGTGTGTGTTTTATTTACAATTCCACACCCTTGGTCGAGTCTCATCAAAATATTGCACACATATCCCACTTTGTCGGGAACAATAACATTTATTTCTATAGCATATTTTCATCCAAACAATGTAGCTCAGAGTGCTTTACAAAATGACAAAGCCCTAAAGTTATTCAGCGTTGAGTATGCTGCTAGTTATATATGTTTGAGTATGTGTGGGTGTTTATGGAAGATTATTTGTGCCAAAATTAAATGCAATCCAATGTGTTAACTACATTGAAATGGAATATGAATACACATGGTGCATTTAATTTTATTGTTATGTCATAATTTATAAACATATCAACCTTGTTATCGATTGATTTTCACTACAGCAGTGTGAATATACAAATGCATATTACATTTTAAATGATATGCATAGATGGTGTGTCATAACTGGCAAAGCAAATATATTTCATTTCACTCAGCGGCTGTGAGACTTGAAAAGCGCCTCAATTGTTCTTTTACGAAGACTGGAAGTTCCAACGAAACACTGGGGTTGACGAATTTGGTTTTATTTTGAAGCCAGTCACGCCTGCATTAAAGCGAACCTAAAGATATGTGTCTGGCTGTTCCGTTGCACCAGCAGGAGGAGACCATTTAGGGATGTGTTGCTTTGGGCTCTCGTCACATGCTATTCTGTTTTAGAGATTTACTCTAAAGACCTTGAACCCAAAATGTACCCTTTCCTGGTGTTGACCAATGTGCCTCCTCTCTATTAAGTGCTTTGTTTTAACTGTGAAGTTGATTACGGAAGCTGAGCCTTCCTGGAAGTTTTTAAGGGTCAAGTGTCGTGAGACATGAAGCACGCGTCTCAATTGCTATGTGTATTACACTTATATTTAAGACCACCCAATAATCATGACAAAACTGATTGTAATGAAATGTCCAATCAGCATAAAAAGGTGGGGAAAAAGGGAATCATTTGAAAATCTTTCTAAAACTTGTTTTCACTTTGTCATTATGGGTTATTGTGTCCAGATTGATGGGCAAAATGTATTCATTTAAAATTAAATGTACAGCACTGTAAAGTGTGAGAAAATGCAGGAGTCTGAATACTTTGTGACTCTATTGTATACATAAAGTATATTTTTTCTTATCAGTAATACTGCTGTCCAAATCAATACAAAAAAAATCACCAAAACAAAATGTTTCAGAAATGGTTAAAATCTTGCTTAATTTGCAACCATTCATCAAAGTGAAGCTTGTTGCTGCCAATATTTTGCACTGAAGTTGAATTTTGCATCTGTAAGGTGCTGGGTCTTTGCTTATTATAAAATACAATGTACTGTATATTTTAGAATGTATGCATACCAAGTCTATTAAACTCTTCCTGTAGCTCCACTTTGTTGCTCTGTAGTGTAATTATATATAAAGTAATCAAGCACACGACTATATTCTTATTTTACATTTATTTTCACTATACAACCTTGTACTTTTGATTTTTCTCGCATGAATTTTCTCACATGATTTCTCTTGCCATTATTTTTCTAAATAGAAATAGATTTTGAAACAGATTGGATGTCAATGATGATATGTGTGCATGTCACCTTCTTAAAGACCACTCCACAGTTTCGTATTCTTATTCAAGGCAAACAAGAACGACCTTCTCATTGAAATAAAGTAGATAACGAGAGAGTAGATGTAGTAGTAGTTGGTAGTAGAAAATGTGGTAGTAGTTGATCTGTTTTCATTTGCACAAGATTATTGTATTTCATAATTTTAATGAGTGGCCATTACATTTTTTATAAAAAAAAGGAGTGTTTTGTTTAATTTAAAGTTTAATAATACTTTCTGTAAGTCATATATGTATGAGGCAATCAAATCTCAATAAATAAAGTACATTATATTCATTGCATGTATAGATGTGTTTATGTAAATATTTCCGGGAAAGGAGGTCCATAGCCTTCATCAGATACTTAAAGGGATCAGTCACTCAAAAAAGGTTAAGAATTACTGCTCTAGACATTCCTTATGACCATAACAACAGGAGTATTTCATGTTATTAAAAGATTCAAGAAATTTTGCAGTTACTTTAGTGCTTCCTTTAGAGCCATGAGGGTTTTCTCCAAGTCTTCCTTCCAACTTATTCACAGCCACTAGTAAAGGAAGATTTCTATACTGCGAGATATTACTGCAATTGTGGTGTCTTGGTAGCACAACTAAGAACTAGTGGTTGGATGCCCTATTTCACATTATACCTCCAGACCCAGCTACATTTCTTTGTAATTCATGCAAAGGTAACCATCCACACTTCCATGTCCTATAATTTCAAATAACAACATTAGAATACTCTACTGTTGAAAAAGAAAAAAAAAAACCTCACTATTATGACTCTGAAGGTAGTGTTTTACAATCTAAGGATCTTCATAATATGTATTTTCTTTTCACAATTTGATTTGGTGTGGCTTTGTGATTAATAATATTTGAACCTTTGACCTTCACACTAAAGAGAAAAACAAAACAGTCATTCCACCTACGCTAAGACGTGAAGCTCCTAAGTCACAGGACACACAGGATCACTTTTACACACCTCCTACACTTTATAGAAGCTGTTTACTTAATAATAACAACTAAAGCAAACATTTTTTTCTTTTATTATATAAAAAACAACATCAGTTTACTTAGTACATTTAAAACTAATACCAAATAAAATGGATGCATGCCTTGCATCCATGTACAGATCACCTATTCAGCTGTTGATACCTTCATAGCTTTGTTGAAATTGTCTGACAAACAGGATAACATTGCCCACCCTGTGGTTTGAAAGTGACTAAAAGTGTGCATTGTGCACAAGTAACCTACTTTTTTTCTTCTTCTTTTTTTTGCTATCTTTTTTAACCTTGTTTATGAAAGCTCCTTTGTATCAGTCACAGCTTTTCTCTTCTGAAGCAGATTCTCCAACATATGCGTTCTAAACCTGAGCCAAAGAAATTATCCCTTATGCTACATCATAAAAGAATCTGTGTCACTTGTATGTATGACTAGGTCTTGATCAGATAAATAATCCAAAAAATTGGAAAAAAGGAATAAACAACACTCAAACACAAAAACATAGCAGAATAAAAGAAACCTCTCGTAAAATGTGCTCCAGTTGTTTTGTTTTAAATGGCTTATTTACTTCTTTTTGTCTGCTTGATAGCTGCTCAGTTTATGCAGGTTTACATTTTAATCTGCAGTTTAAACAGTCCTTAAAAGCAGAATAGAAACAAAAACGTTTGCTGCCAAACATTTGAACTCTGGCTTTCTTTCCTGTCCATATATTACATATTTGATGCAGAGACATTCCTGACAGGGCACATAATGAAGACCAGCTCCTTCGCACATGAAGAACCCAGAAATGAGCATTTAACCATGCTGATGGCTACTTGACTTATAAAATGAAGGAAGCTTTTACCCAATAAATAGAACATTTTTCCTTATTTTTCTTATTTTTAAGTCACATTCAAGAAAGCAGGATAAGCAGCTGCCAAGATGTGCTTGCAGCGCTGCCTCAAAGCCACAATGGCAATAAACATGACAAAAAGAACAACAAAAAAATAATTAGGACGCCAATAATACACCTAGTGTATATACTTAGTTTTTATTAAAGAATCTGCCACCATACAAGTTCACAATCAGGCCCCGCCTGTAGACCTTGCTATGACTAGGTTCATTTTAAATGTTCTTCTCTTGTTAATTTGAGATTCTTGGGGGGCTTAGGGGTCTTTTGAAGGGATTATTATCTGATATTCTCTGTAGAGTAGGGAGCAGGTTGAGGAGACCCTGGAGAGGCAGAGATATGCTCTAGAGAGGAGAGGAATGAAGGTCAGTAGGAACAAGACAGAATACGTGTGTGTAAATGAGGGGGAGGTAAGTGGAATGGTGAGGATGCAGGGAGTAGAGTTGGTGAAGGTGGATGAGTTTAAATACTTGGAATCAACAGAACAGAGAAATAGGGATTGTGGAAGAGTGGTGAAAACGAGAGTGCAGGCAGGGTGTCAGGAGTGATTTGTGACAGACAGGTATCAGCAAGAGTGAAAGGGAAGGTCTACAGGACGGTAGTGAGACCAGCTATATGGGTTGGAGACGGTGGCACTGACCAGAAAGCAGGAGACAGAGCTGGAGGTGGCAGAGTTAAAGATGCTAAGATTTGCATTGGGTGTGAAGAGGATGGATAGGATTAGAAATGAGTACATTAGAATGTCAGCTCAAGTTGGACGGTTGGGAGACAAAGTCAAAGAGGCGAGATTGTGTTGGTTTGGACATGTGCAGAGGAGAGATGCTGAGTATATTGGGAGAAGGATTTTAAGGACAGAGCTGCCAGGTAAGAGGAAAAGAGGAAGGCCTAAGAGGAGGTTTATGGATGTTGTTGGAGAGGACATGCAGGTGATGGGTGTAAAAGAGCAAGATGCAGAAGATCTGCTGTGGCAACTTCTAACAAGAGCAGCCAAAAGAAGAAGATTATCTTCTAGTGTTTGTTTTCAGTTTGTTTTAATTAAGGTAAAAAATATTCCTTCAGTAATTGGCTCCCATCATATTGTGTTAGCATTTGGTTGTGTTGTATGCTGCCAGGTTAAGATCAGGTCACGATGCATAGGATCATGGGTCAAATTAATAAAGGTTGGCATCGACATTTTCTGTTTGTCCAAGTTCGATTTATTCAAGAAAAGCATGTGTTTAAAGTGGGATAGTTGACAGTTTGCTCCTGAATCTTTTTGACTGCGAGTATTGGGTTTTGACATTTAGTATCTATCTTCTAATTCAAACTCAGTTTTGTTTCTGACTACTGTTTGCCTTTCACCAAGTCCCTTTTTAGAAATATTATTTGATATGTCCATGCCTTCTTGTGCAAATCATAACATACCAATGATAAAAATTGACAGATATGAGCACAGCAGTTACCACTGGGGCATTCAGTGCTTTGGCTCTGATCTTCTCTTGGTGTTGTTGGAAACAGCGGAAGTCTGGAGGATAAAAAGTTATGGCGACCATCCATTCAGTAGTGCCAAGGTTAAGGAGGTCAGCTGCTCTGGTGCTGATGAATGTCCAGAGTGTGGTAACACTTTTATATAACTTAAAGTAGATGAAAGAATAATGTTTCATATGCAGGTGGTATGAGTGCAAACCTTATAGAATATGCATACCATACATTTAGTGTTGGTTAACCTTCATGGCTTCCTACATACAGTACACTCTTTTTCACTACTTAAAGGCTGCAACTAATGTAACATCTAACTCCTTCATTTCTCACACTATAGAAAGTATGTGAGCAGTAACAAACACTTAATCATTGAATGCTTAACTCATGAAATGCTATATGTTATTGTTAGAACTGAAATCAGATAAATGGAAACCTATCAGTCATCTAACTGAACTATACGGTAATATCTAGCTCTAAGATTTTAAATTGATGTGCCAGTCATTTTCAATAAACAGATAACACACATTATCTACCAGACAGACCAAACTCAAAGCGTTACTTATTAGAAAACCCAATATAAGAGGCACATCACTACCCTGGCTTCAAATCCTACACTCAGTTGGTGTCTGTGTTGACTGAGCATAATTTAACCTTGACCACATGATTTTTATCCAGGCATTGAAGTTTTTTGCCCCATACCTGTGTTTTAGGTGAATTCTAAATTGGTCCCAATGTGAATGTGTGTATGAATGAGTGGGCCCTGTGATCTTAGCCACAGGAACCTATTTTAAGCATGGGTACCATCATAGTGGTGGTGATGGTGGTGGTGTGGAGGCGTGGGTAAATAATTTGTCAATGACTGCTCTGCTTATTGGCATTTGATCTAACCCAGCAGGTGTCTTCTAGGAAAGCCTTCTATGAAGTTTCCAGAAAGCTCGCTAAGTGACTAGTGCTTGGATTTGCTGAAGAAAGTGTCCTCTACTGTAGTACATTGATGGGAAGGGATTAGATGTCCTGGATGGCCATGTGGTCTAAATTAGACACTTTGATTTGTGTTTTCCAAAGAGTCTCATTGGTGTGTTTTCTCTGCAAACTATATAGATGTAAGGATTATTCTACTTTTCTTTGTTGCCAGCTGGCCATAGCCTAATATACTTAATGCATTATCCATTCTTTATATTATTACTGGAAAGAACTTTAATAATGTAACTAAAAAATAATAACATCTATAGCAATTTATTTACAGTACAGAAGATTCATATAATAATACGGTAAGATGCTTTGAGTTTATTGCGTTTCATTATTACCGTATTTTATTTATAAATCATCATGCCACTCTGAGCTTGCTACGGGGAAATGAACTATATTAGAATAATTGATTCAAATGGAATAGAAAATATCATGGTCAGCAGTAAGCTTGTTAATAATTAATAATGGATTTTTTTATGACATTGTTTCATATTTACCATGGGCTTATTACCCTCCATATCAGTTTCAAAACACACTGAAGTTCAGAATATAAAACATATGAATTTTGAAAGCTCTTTAAAGTTGGTTGCACACAGCCTTCTACTGCAAAAATTAAGGAGACTCCGGTGCCTTCAGAACAGACTTGTGGCTGATAGAAGTCTTAAATGCAAGCATCATTTTTAAAAGAATAATTCATAATTTTTAAAACCTTGTGAAATATTATTTGCCAAAATGATAAGACTGAATTTTTTTTAGTCAGGAATCATGATCCTTAAAATTAAATATTCATATTTCAAGAGAAAGTCTGGAGTCGCATAATAACACTGAAGAGGAGAAAATGCTCCATGCCATTGACCCAGCTTTCTTATTTCATCTCTCCATTGGTGGGCTATTAGATAGCATCTGTAAAGACATCTGTATCTTTGAAGCAGTGATTGTATTTAATAAGAAAGAAACCCCCCAAAAATGAGTAAAGGGAACAGTATGTTCTGTCATGTGTGCCCATGTTCACAGTGATCCCAAATCAAGAAAACACACTAAGAACTCCAACTTTGCATGCATAAGTATGTATTACAATGTAAGCTGATAATGTATAGCTTTCTCGGCAGTGCTAGGCATATTAGAAAGTTCTTCTTCACACAGAGAACCAAAGTGTGGTAGATAGAAAAGCTCTGCAGACTTTCTAAAGCTTGACTGCTTGTTTTTATGGGGAAATTGGGTAATTAGGATTGTCAGGTTCAGTAAGCTGAATGACCTGTTCTTGTCAATACAGTTCTTATGTCTCTCCTAGTATTTCCATCAGTTTTTATGCCACGTTGGTATGATTTCTAAATTTTCAACACCTTTTTAATTTCCCTGTTCTTGCTCATCAATCATGGAGTGGAATGGATGAGTCGTTTGGCTCAATTAACGGCTAGATAGCTAAGTAAATTTCACAGACTTACTAACGTCCATTGAAAACACCACCATTTTGAAAGAGCAAAACCATAAGAGACGTCGGCGATTATATTGCAATTGGTAAATTCACTGACTTGGCAAAATTCTGCATTGCTGTGTTCCTCAGACCGTGGGCAGGGAGCACTTCAGCTTATTTGCATAGACTTAATGCCACAGCTAGGTCACTATAAAGTCATCTGCAAGTACACAGCACATTCCTTTTATATAGAGAACATATGTGCTACCCATCAATTTTCTACCACAAAATAAGACCCTTACAGTTAAATGCATAACCACATTTAGAAAATCTAGTCTTTGAAGGCACACCCTAGAAGGAGATCCACTGCTGGTCATTAAACTCATTGGTTTCAAAGTAAAATATATGTTGTATTTAACTTAAATATAGGGGTCTGATAAACAGAAAATTAAAAAAGTGAACATTAAGATAAAAATGTCACAATTTTGCTTTGAAACTCAGAGCAATCATTTCAATATGCATATTTCTTCTATTATGTATTTGAAAAGAAAACTGTAAAATAAAACCCAAAAGCTGAAGTATTAGTCTAAACTTTCAGACACCAGCATTTCTTTTATTGTCATAGATTGCACCTCACCAGACTGGTGGTCTCCATTTCTAAGTTACACAGCGGGGGCTGCACATTATACACAGGAAGGATTAATTCGGCCATTTCCACAGAAGCTGACAAATATCACATATAGCATTTAGTAAAGGTCAGCTCAGATTTAATGCTTGTATTTGATTGCTGAAAAACCTCAAAGTTAAAACTGTGTTCCAAGCAGTGCTTCCTTTTACGCTTCCAAACAATCAGCTTACAATAAATGCACCAGTTCTTTGTAATAAAAAAAAAAGAAAAAAGAAAATGCATGCAAGACCCCCCTTTCTCTTTGTGTGGCTGCCTGACTTTCCTCTAGTGTGACTCATCTGTAGAACGTTTTACAGGTGAGAGAAGTGAGTACTAGGAATTTCCTGCGCTCTTGTCTCTCTGTTGATGGTGTGCGGTTTTTTCATGTCATGCTCTCCATTGTTCTTCAGGTAGATCTGAGCAATTTGCCTATGCTTTTTAATTTTTACTGTAAATTGTTCAAAACGGATGTAGAGTGATTTAGTGTTAAAATTAATGACTTGAATCTGTGCACTTTTATCGTACTGCACCATAGTGAGGTTTTAATGTGAAGCGAGTTCCCCCTCATTTAAAAAAAAAAAAAAAGAAAAGCTTTGCTCTCTTAACCTGCATGTCTTAGGAATTCAGGAAAGAAATCTTGAAGAGTACTTGAAGAATAGTCCGTGCAGACATGACGAGAACATGTAGATTGACCACGAGTTTGACCCAGGCCTCCAGCGTGGTGAGTCAGCAGATCAAATCACTTTGACACCATTTTCTCCATTCTCTTTTTGTTTCAGAGCTGTATTGAATTGTTATTATTAACTGTCCAAAATACAAATAAAAATGACAAAACACCTGAACGATGATTAGGGCCAGTGCACTGAAAGTATTAGTCATGGTATAGTCACATTTATAGAGTATAATGAAAGTGTGACTAACGTGCAACATGTCACCACTATCTGAGTGCCAGGATGAACAAGAATAGTATTTACAATATTTGCCCAATAATTGATACAACGTCATATACACTTCAATTCTCATTCTTTCTCACAGTGCCCTTGGACATTTCTATGCCTTGCAGCATGATTTCCTTCTTAAAATCTTCTCTGATAATATTACTAATACTGCATTTTTATTAATGGGCTATCTGGTATTATTAGTAACGCTGCATTTTTATTAATGAACCATTGTCAGAGTATATTGTTTTCAATGAGTTGTCTCTTGCGTGCATTTGTAATACTAATGCAGCCAAGATTGCAATTGTTTTCCTTTAGGGCATAGATTGGTAAAGCTGGAGATGAATCAGAATGAAAAAATGACAATATTATAATCAATACACAATACCAATAAACAATAATCTCTCTGTTATATTGTAAAAGATTTCCGTTATGTCCACGTGAACACTCCCCTCCACACCGCTCATCCAGTCATTACTCCTACTGCACTAACTCGCCCTTTAACGCAGTTGGTTATAATGGCAAGACAGGAAAGCAAATTATTAACCCTAGCCCTAATCCAAGAACATTGAATTTTAGATTGTGGTAGAAAAAGAGCAACAAGAGCTGATAATGAACGTCAAAGAAATGAAAATGAACAAAAAAGAGCTGCACATAATAAAAATCAAGAACAAAGAGAATTATCCAAAAAACGAAAAAGACAAAAATATGTGAGCAGAACTGCAAAAAAGCAAACTTTATAGAATGTAAGATAGAGGACAAAGTAATTCATAATACTGTTTTTGATGACACATTAATATAATTTTATTATTTATTTACTTTTTATTACACTCTATTGTGTTTTACTTTTTTTACTTCTACTTTTACTTTTTACTATGTTTTATTATTCATTGGTATTTAAAATAGACAGTTGTAGTGAAATACTCAAGTAACTGATTTTCGATCTTACCAAACCGTCTTCCTCCCACACCTTGAATACTCTTCTATAAACCATCTCTTTAAATACAATTACTTTCTCTAACGGAGGAGCACTCCAACGCCCTTCAAGCAGCTCAGCAAATGAGGCGAGCAGGGGGCAGAGCCCCATAGTAATATTAAAATAAGTTTGCAATTAGCTGGTGTTGAACTGGGTTACTGCTGTTGTATTGATGGTACAATGGCATCAACATGATAAGAGGAATTGGATGGTCATTCTACTACAACAAAGGGTTGCAGTTTAACCTGGACCCAACAATATACGGCAAGATGAAGGAGATGCAATTCAGTAAAAACAACCCAAAAGACCAAGAAAGAATCCCTCTATTGGGAGGACCCAAAATACACTCTCGACACCATGCCTCATGACATTTGTGTATTGAGCCTGCCAAGCAAGGCATAGAATGATTTTGGATGTTTTATTTTAAACACTGAATGAGATGGGGTGCGCATTCGAATACCTTCAACTCAGAACACTGGAAGGAATTAAAGAGTCCCACCTGAAATAGCAAATGTATACTGCATTCTAGAGTGCATTGCAGTAATCAAACATGAGGCATAGGTTTTGTACTTTTGGTAAACTGTCATCTATCTTAATTATCATCTGTCTTAGGACAGCCATTTGTAAGAATGCAGATTCCTTAGAACATTCATCACCCAAAGATGCCAGTGTAGGAACCAGACTGAAATGCCAATACTCTGTCTTTCCACTGTTGTCCCATCATCCAAAAATACTGATAAAAGCATACCACCAAATCAGAAATGCAATCCAACTTGACATGGAAGCATTGCCAAGTTGTAAGATAATGACGATTTGTCAACCTGCAAGAATTTCAAAGTATCTTACTTAAATGTGGAAGCTAACTCTGCAACTGCAATCAATACAGCTCCATTTCAGTGCCACTGCTGCACACAGTTCAACATGGTGGCTAACAGATTATATGACTGCAAGCCTTGAGCTTTCACCTCTGAAAGAAATTTTCTTATGTTACACTTGCTATTTTGATACAACACCAGGATGATTTACATTTGCTATTTTGATACAAAACCAGGCTGAAACTGAACCTAACTCTATTTGCAATAAATGAAGTAAATTGTAGTCGACTCAAAACTGGCCAGATGTGAGTAGAAATGTGAGTGTTGATTCCAGTATAGGATGGGAGTCAAGTGTGGAATTAGTTCCAGCCTTGCAAAGAGTTCTTGACCCTATAATGGGAAATATGAGCATGAAAAATTGGATGGGTGGACATTTTCAATTTAACAAAAAAAAATTTGAAAAATCTAAATTGTAATTTCTTTTAAGAAATGAATGTTACAGGCAGAATGAGTTGAGGGAGAGAAAGTAGGTGAAGGTTATCATACCATTTCAGAGGTAATGCCACTTTAGGACACTCATTGTTGATACTCATCATACCATTTTAGCCTTAAGCTGTCAATTTTGGGATTTCAGGATGTTTCATTTATGTTGGTGACTCTTACTTAAACTGCATCCTTAAATGGGATACGTGAAGCTATATAACAGGCAACGGTTTCCAAAAAAAACAAGATCATAACCAAAATTTGACTGCCAGTGCATATACAATGCCTCACTATTATTAGAACATTAGAAATGTTGTGATGAGAAGAGGCCAGTCAGCCCAAAGAGCTTGTCAATCCTATTCTTTTAAATTCTACAAAAATAACATCAAGTAAAGATTTGAAGGTCCCTAAATTCCTGCTCTACGCCATACAACTTGGCAATTTTATTCCCGGTGTCTATGGTTCTTTACTTGAAGAAAAACTTTCTAATATTTTGTGTGAAACCTGTCCTCAACAAGCTTTTACCTGTGTTCCCGTGTTCTCTTTGCAGAATTTATTTTAAAGTAACAACTGAAATCTACTGTACTACTCCATTTCATTATTGTTAACAGATATGTCCCATCTTAATCATTTGCTTAAGCTTAGAAGGTTCAACTCCCTCATTCTCTTCTTATAGCTCATACCTCTTAGTCCTTAGACCAACACAGGTGCTGTCCTCTCGACTTTCCCTAGCGCTGCTGTGTCTTTTTTTGTAAAATGAAGACCAACATTGAACACAGTATTCCAGGTTAGGCCTTACTAGTGTGCTCTATTACTTAAGCATAACTTCCCTTGACTTGTTCTCCACACTTGTGATATGTAACATAACATCCTATTAACCTTCTTGGTTGCTTCTGTACACTCTCTGGATTTAGATAGGAATGAGCCCACTATGATTCCTAGTCTACTTTCATGTTTCAGACCTTCTGTTTTTTGTGTATTCTTATCTAACATTTCTACTTTCTATGAATAATACTTTAGACTTACTTACATTAAATTTCATTAGCTACAAATGTGCCAAATCTGTATGCTGTCCAAGTCCCTCTGTAATAATCTGTCTTATTCTATATTATCTGCCCTTGCACCTAGTTTTCATCATCTGCAAACTTAACCATCTTACTGATTATATTCTTATCCAGAGTGTTTATATGTATTAAGAAGAGCAGCAGCCCCAACACTAAACCCTGATGGGCACCACTTTTAACATTATTTAATTCTGAGAAGGTTCCCCTCACCATAACACTTTGTTTCCTGAGAATGAGCCAATTTTGTACCCACCTACAGACCACTTCCTGAATTTCCACTTCTTTTATTTTGAGTGAGAAAACTGTGAATAACTTGAAGGTGGGTACGTGCAAAACAATTGCCTAATGGCAGGAGTCATTGCTAACTTAGAAAAAGGGGTGTGGTCATGAAAAAGAGGTGTCCCTAAAAAAAAACACAGCTGTGTAACATTTTGGTTAGGCTATTTGAACAAAGAGGTGCTCCTCCAAGCCACTTCAAATGCAATATCAAGTCGGATTACAGTTTCTGTAGTCAGGTACCATCTATTTATATAAAAATAGATTTCACACAAATCTTCCTTTGCCACAACTATGGAACTATATGATGATGATGATGATGATGATGATGATGATGGACTGTTGTTTCTTTTCTCATGCACCTTTCAAACTAAACTGTACCATGGGTAAAGCTATAGGAAATACAACATGCTGGCCGTTAAAAGAGATGAAGGTTGCATTTCATTCAACAGTAGCACAATGAAAAAAATGTAGAAATTTGAACAAGAGCACGAAAGATTAAAGGAACAAAGTTCTTAGAGACGAGCAAAAAACTGTCAGATGATAACATCTGGGGTAATGAAGCAACATCAACTGTACTCCAGGTGCACAGGCTGTGCTGAGAATTGCCAAGAAGAACACAAACACACGAGCAGAGCTACAAAATTAATGTGTACAGATGGATTCCTGCCTCCTGGTGAAACAAATGAAAGCAGGCAGAAATCTCTGATGGACATGGAGGAAAAAATAGAGGACACTTCAACATTTAACACTCCTGTATTTGGAAGGCTAGTCGTGCAGCTCTCCAGTAACTCACAATGCCTGAATGATAACAGCATTTTTACATTACCTATGGGAGTCAGCCCTGTTAACTTGGGTTGGGTGTTATGGAAGAGAAGCTTGAAAGCAGCATTCTCAGTTTTGCTCTTGACAACTATACCTGATTGCCCACAGAGCTTATTATGCAACTGAAATGTTGGTTTCCATTACAAAAACTGGTAATTAATTCCTCTATTCAGAAATCTACTTTTACTCACCTCTGCCAAATTCCTGATACAAAACGCATTTTCAGTGCACAATTCACAGACTTTTACATACGTCTGCCATTAGTCACACTTGAAAGATTGACAAAGTAGAATCAAGTTAATATTAATTGATATTTGGATCTTGTTCTGTGCTTAACAGAGCCTAACACATGTATAAAAAAAGTTACAAACATCTTAGTATATATACTGGTGTACACTGTACCAAACATATTGCAGGGTCAGGAGAAAATAATTAAGAAATTTAGTCTGAAAAATAACTGATATGCCACTAAGAGAGAGAAGTAGCATTGAATCAGGGATGGTGATAGATAGATAGATAGATAGATAGATAGATAGATAGATAGATAGATAGATAGATAGATAGATAGATAGATAGATAGATAGATAGATAGATAGATAGATAGATAGAATTTTATTTGACCCCAGGGTGAAATTTGGCTATATTAGTTGATGGAAAGAAAGATAATAAAACTATATTCCACTAAAATAGGAGAAAGAGCAAGACTGCATGCTAAGGTTGCTGCAAGCTCGACAGAAAATCTGACATTAAAAGCTTCTCGAGAGCTCATGGCTTTATGAAAGTTTCCAGATATATGCTTCTTTTGTTGTCCTTCTTAGGCATTGAGTTTAGTGTTTTTTTCTGTATTTACATATCTGTTTATCATACTGGCTATAGAATTAAATGCGACCTCATTGCTGGTATTTTCTGAGGTAACAAGATACAGAGGCCAGAATAGCAGGGTTCAGTTTCTCAAAAATAAACACCCTCTGACTAATGCAGCTCTGAATTTTTCCAACAACACTGACATTTGTCAAATGGCTAACCATTCTCAGTGTAGCATTACCTGACCACAAAATGCAGCTCCTCAGAAAATGAGTTTACAAGAAGCCTCAACGCGTTGCAGCTAGGCTGTAGCAATATGCATCAAATGACCTGGAATCTCGCTTTTATTCCATTTTGATTGCCTTATTTTATCTTTTAAAATGTAATTTAATGTTATTTGCTATACCTTACTAAACATAAACCATACTTTTGAAGATTTTACTTAAACTGTAAAAAAAAAAAAAAGCAAAACTGTGTTTGACTCTAAGTATTAGTTTTAACATGAAGATGTTATGGTATGTGATTGTATTGTGCTATGTTTTTTCAAACAGCTTAGTAGATTATATAATCATTTAAAAATGAACACATTTTGTCTAATCACCGTTCTTTTAGTGTACGCTCTCTACATGTCCATTCCTCCATTTTATAAACCACTAATGGCCATAAGATATAAAGCAGCTGTGGATAACAACATGGCACACCCATGCTCAAATCTACACTTTTCCTCTGACCTGGTTGCCAATTAGCATAACTGCATTGGGTTTTTGTTGTGTCAAAACACTAGAATACCCACAAAAATAAGGGGAGAACATACAAATTCTGTACTGTTAGTGTCTGGGCCAGGAATTGAACCAAGGTTCCTGAAACCATGAAGCAGAAGCAATAACTACCACGTAACCCTGTTTCACATGTGTCTTCAGAGAAAATGTTTTTAAACATTACAGTTTTTCACCCCAATGTTGTTTTTCTGTGATATGGTTTTTCTACCTGACGCACAGGGTTTATAGACTTTATCACTCCTATGCTAATTAATTCTAGTGACTTTGTTTTCCAAAGAATTTCATTGTAGTGGATAATGTACGGGCAGACACAACACCTAACGGGCGCACCTAACACAATTTTGAGACCCGGCACTCCAAGCCTTGACAGTATATTTAGTTTGAAAAGACCTGTAATTTGTTATTAACACATTGTAGTAAAAAGTCGAGAGCATTTATTCAACAGTGTTTCTAGGATTTGATAACCTGGACTGGATAACAGTGTTTGCTTGTTGAATGAAACTAATGCAAATGGCCTAACATGCAAATTCTTCATTTTTTGCTAAGTTTTATCTTCTTTCACACATTGCTAAAAATATATAATTTTCCTCTTTCCTAAAAATATTTTTTAAACACATATTAAGTACATTAAAATGTGTAATTTCTGATAGGGCCATGGTTGCAAATGCTGTCTCCCACTTTCAGTATGATGGTTTGTATCACTGAAATTTGCATGTTCTCCCTCTCCCTGTTCTGTCTGTATGCGTGTCTGGCTGCTCAGGTTTCCCTCCACATTCCAAATACTGCATGCTGGAATAAGCAGGTTTAAGAATAAATGAATTATTAGTAGCGTTTATATGCCTTTTATAGCTACTGTATATACCTTCCACATTATCAGCATTAGTATTTTACAGTATATGTGAGGTAAAGTAAAAAAAAAATTAATGGGTATATTTGGTTATTTTGCTATCTGCTACTCTGACACATCTTTTAAAACTTTGTTTAAGGAGCCCTGTACTTCTCCTCAAAATAACTTTGAAATGTTCTATCCATCCTTCATATGGGTTAACGACAACCACTGCATGTTACTTTAAAAAAAGAAAAAAAAAAAAAGTACACTGAATTCACATTTGTTATTTCCCAAGAAGTAAGGTTGCACTCTCGCATGTTACTTAATCTTCCTTTAAAACTACTTTACCAGATAACAAAACTAAAAACGCTCCGAATAACTGAATGAATTAAATTTTTAAGTATTACTTTTCCTAGCATCCAAATGGAATTAAGTTATGGTGTCCAATTATTTCTATGAAGATGTTTAAAGTGCCGTACAATCACTAACTAAATAAGTGCAGAAGAAAATTAATTGAAGGATGGATGGATGGATAGATAGATTTTCCCGGGTTGGAATGTTCATGCACTTACAGACATCATGACCTTCGTTAACATACATTTATATCAGTAATTAATTGTGCATTAACAATCAGATATGAAACTAAATAGCATAAAATTAACTCTTCAACTAATGTATTTCCTCCAATTACTAACGCTGTAATAACTAAAAAGCAAAACAGAAAAATCCACATTTTAAACCGTAAGTTGCATAGGTCTTAATCTACAGGGTGTAACGTTAGAAATACATGTTTGTACTTTTTAAATTTTCTGATTATACTATGTTGCTTTTGGGTTTACAGCTTCGTGTAACCTTTTCTGTATGATACATCCTTTGCTTTACTTGCAGTTGTCTGACGAGGATGTGATAAAGAAGAGTCTTTTGAATTGCTTTCATGTCATTTTTATCCGTGTAGGCTCACCAAACCAGTCCATAAAGTATTTCTATTAAAAATGTGTTCACACTAACCAGAGAGCATATACAGTATACAAATAGCTACCATGTTTCTCCAAACCTCTGTCTCTTCCTCTCTCTTTTGCTATGTGTATAAATATATGATACACTCCTTTCTGTAAATACTATATATATATATATATATATATATATATATATATATATATATATATATATATATATATATATACTGTATACTCAGTGTGTTTTACATTCATGTTAATAAAAGTACAAGTGTCTGTGTGTGTGTATCTGTGTCTCCGTCCAGTTGCTATGTCTCTATTATATGTCATTTTGCATGGGATTTGAAAAAGCAGTTCTAATGTTTGTGATGTGCCATCTGTTGGAATGAAAAATGCAATACATTTTTTGCATTCCTGCATTACAAAATACATTCTAAATGATGGTGCACTGCACATGAGAATACTGAATATGAGAGTAACTACCGGACAAACTGAAATCAGCTTGTCCACCTTAATGAAAGAACAAGCATCGGTGTGTGTGTCTGTGTATCTGTGTGTCCATCTGATTACTCTGTCACTGTTATATGCCTTTTGGTATCAGAGTCATAAAAGTAGTACTAATGATTGTAATGTAATTCTCTAGGAATGAAAAATGCAATGCATTTTATTAAATCATGCATTACAAAATGCATTCCAATAGATGGTGCACTATAAATGGGAGTGCTGAATACATCCAAAAGACAGCAACTGCAAGACAGACAGAAATCATCTCACCCACTTTGATAAAAGGGCAAGTGTCTATGTGTGTGTCTGTGTATCTGTGTGTCCATTCAGTCGCTTGGGTTATGATGAAAAATTGAACAATTTGTAAAACACGTAGAAGAATGGTAATAAAAATACCAAGCAAGGGTCTAAAAATAAGAAAATTTATCTTATTGGCCCATTCTTTTGTTCATGGTTATATGCCAGCAACAGCAGCGTGCTAGTGACTTTCTTGCACCTACTCAGGTCACATGAACAAAGTTTATAGCTGTAATGCTAATTAATGATAACTGGTGGGCAATGAATGAGTGAAATAACAATAAATCAATGTGCATGTCAGAAAACTAAAGCCTCTTTATGGCTAGAGGCTGGTAGCGACCACCATCGGATTTTCCCAGCAAAACACTTTGACTATAAGAGTGGTCAGTTAGATGAGCAATGCTAAGAGGAGGAGACAAAAATGCATAGCTCTGTGGAAAAAGCAAAAGTCTGCGAGGGAAAGGGATGAGAGCGTATTATTAGATTAGTCCAAATGTACTGCTGTTTAATCAAATAAAAAACATGAGGTGTATATTGATTACTTAGATTTCACTTTGAAGGGTCGCACAGCTAGTACATCTAAATACTCATATATGTAATTATGATCATTCATATAAATAAAACAAAGAATTCTCCAACTTAATTAATCTAGCTTAGGGTCACAAGAGGCCAGAGTCTAACCTGGAAATGTTAGGTTCAGTTTAGGAATCGGTCCCGGACAAAATACCAACCCATGACAGGGCTATAGGAGTACCAGGAGGAAAAACCACAGAATGTGGAAACTCCACATGAACTATGACCAGGCACAGAATTTGAACCATAGATGGTCGATCCATCTTGTTCATGAAAGTAAGATAGTCAGCCACTCTTTCATAAGCTACATTGACAGTCACACACTCAAGGTCAATTTACAGTAACCAATAAGCTTAACCTACATACCATCAGAATTTAGGGATAAAATGGAATACCTTAAGAAAGTTCCTGTGAATACAGGAAGAACTGGCAAGTGCTGCACATTCATTGACCTAGCTAGCAATTGAACCTGTCCATGGACCAGGATGGCATTGCCATTAACAACAGCACTCCCATATATACATCTTGGGGAATCAAACTGATGATGGGAAATTCCATAATTTACATCACATCATCTCGGAAAATAGAGCAACATTTCATTCCTTGTGAGTGCTGTTCTTCTCCCACAATCTGAGCTGCTAAGGCGCGACTTTTTACCACAAAGTTCCCGCACCCTGTACCTTTTCAAAGAGTTTCAGTTCAAACTAAAACCCACTTAAGCCCTGGGAATCCTATTTAATGGGACCGTAGGCAGTTTCTCTGTTAAAATCCTGACAATGCAGTGATTCTTTGAGCCAGAAAGAAGTATCCCCGCCTCAGGTGCCTTGGGTTAGGGAAGCCATTTTTTTTTTCCTTTCATGCCTTTGAGGGCCGCCCATGTTCACATATGGAAACAGCTTAACGATTAAAAACTGCAAGGGCTGGCACTCTGAACATTTATAAGGCAAAGATTATGATACTATCAAGTGGTAAGTGAGGGTGGGGAGTTGGTTTGCAAGATGAAACCACTATTGCTAACAAACACAGATGCACTTTGAATCACATCAACCAAACAAGAGGCGCCGGTAGACATGGGAGGACTTTTGCTCTGGCTGGAAATTTGTTGTGCACATGTAGAATAACCTTTTTTTTTTTTTGCAACTCATTTTATGGTTAGTGTTCAAGTTCTTCATTTTAACTTTTTTTCTTTTTTTTTGCTGTGACTTAAATAAAGCCTGTCGACTCAATTCTCCCCCCCCCAAACCAATCATAACGGGAGCCACAGAAATAGAGGAGGCCTAGTGACATCACGTTTCACGTGACACTGCCTTCTCCACTCACAGAGTGACTAACTGAAGTCCTTTCAGCTGTACTGCAAAGTTTGAGTTAACACTTTAGTCAGGCCTCACACACAACCACAGAACCACAAGCGTGGTGCAACCTACATTTTAGATGAGCACCTGAACCTCAACGTACAATTTTTTTTTTATCAAGTTGCCACCCGGCAAGCATTCCAGCCAGCTTGGGTAAGTCCAGATTTTGCCTGTTGTCTTGGATCGAGAGTTTTGCAAATGCTTTGACTGAGGCTACTTTCTTTTCTGCCTTTAATTTTGAGAACTTTTTTTAATATAATTCTGATACTCCAAACATATGCTGCTCTTGCTTGTGGCGGAGCATTCCTGTGGCAGTACAAACCCAAATTCTTGGTTACAAACAGGCACTTAGTTTCCTCTGGGATTTTTCTGTCTCTTTTTCTGTTTCAGTGTAACATTCTTCACGAGTGGCGCAAACCACAAACAACTAAAGCATCTCCTTGCTCCAACAGAGCCATGGCTTCCAATAGTATATTCGACAACTTTACTAACTATTCAAGCTTCCTGCGCGGTGAGTACAAAAATTCTTTTTCTGTATGTTGCACTGATGGTGCTTTTGCTGTTGTTGTTGTATTTTTTCCTGTCATCTCCTTCATTCGAGGCAGGAAACTTTGGTCTCGGAGAACTCTCTGCGCTCCTAATGTGACAAAGGCAGACTAATCCAAAATGTGTTCCTTGCCCACGAGAAGCTTAGTGAGCATTTGGAGGGCTCTTGGTGTAGATGTTGTTCCCCATGTTTGTAGGCTTCCTGAAACGCACTAGAAACTGGATGAGAGAAGTTGTTGCTAACAACTGTGCCTGTGTAGCAACAGGTCCAGAGGCCAGCTGGGCTGGACACCCTTTGACGTGTGAACAGGCGACAAGATTTCAGAGCAGGCGCGGTAGGTCACATCTGCCGGAGGTGCTGAATATTTGTTTCTCCAATCATCAGCCGGCAATGTCTTTCTGCTCCAACTCATCCTGATCTTCTCAGGAATTAAAGGGAATATTTGGTAGAGCAAGGTGGGCAGAGAGCATTTGGTGATCTCCAGATAACAGGAAAACGAAGAAGGGACAGTTTTCTTTTTATTATTTAAACAGAGAGATAACAGCTTTAAAGGACCCTTCAGTGAAGCTTAGGCACACAGATCTGAAAGATTAGTTTTTAAAAGAAGTGCTCCTTGAGCTGAGTGATAGTCATATAGTAGGAGCCTTGACTGGAGACCAGTTACATTACTCTGATGTGGGATCTCCTGTGTGTTTAATCCTTCCTAGGCAATCATGAGGCCTTGCAAATAACACCGGTTGGAGCAGGCATTCAAGTCACTGGAATCAAGCAAGGTCTGCCAGAGCAATCACAATAAGTTAGCAGTTATTAATTTGTGCAAATTAAGTGTGTATGTTTATAGCTCTTTTTGGGTTATAGCACATTAATGAACTTAGTGGGAGAATCTGTTGAAGTGTTCGTCTTTTGGGTCTTTCTTATGAAATGCATTCTAATGACTTTTTACCAATATTTTTGTGCTAGACAATTCTAAGGTGGTTTTTGTGTATACATTTTAGTGCTGCTTTAAATTTTCATTGCTTTCAGACAGGAGAAATGGTGTGGTAAATTGTCATACTTATTACAGCTGCTAAAGAAACAAACTTCTCTCTATGGATTCCCTTGGCTGAGGGATACTGAATGCTCAGGGTGCTCTCTTCATGTGTGCTGTGCTGTGCTGATATAGTGCCTTGTCCTTTAAAGTACTAAAGCAAAAAGTGGGCCATAGGAAATACTGTTTTCTGCAACTTCAATACAAACATTTTCTTCAGTGATCAAGGAACATAAATGAAAACTAAGATATCTTCAAACCTTTCATGTCCTCGTCTTTAAATAAACACCATATTTTAACAAAAACAGCAGTACTTTGTTTATGCAAAATTTTCAAGTAAAGAAACCATCACTTCTTACTGCATATTTGTCTATAATATCATAGTGATTATATATTTACAAATGGAATACATGGATAACATAAACTGAATTTGAAAGGGAAATGTATAGGAAATCTCTCAATCGTATATAGTGCCTTTCATATCTATCTATCTATCTATCTATCTATCTATCTATCTATAAAAAGTCATACAAATGTGAATTGATTAAAATTGTAATACTTTCGGAAAATATTTATTATTTAGTTCATTCAAAAACGTATAACATGTTCTTTTTTGTTTAAAGTTGAAGCAGTTTGATTTATTCAGTACTGAAAATATAAAAGTAATTAGAAATACAATAGTGAAGCTCCGTTTAAGGAGCTATTTTGAGGAAACAGCGGTAAAGGTGGAAAAGTACGATAACTCAAAGTAACTTCTTTTCTAAACCTATAAAACATGGACACCCACATAGAAGTGGGAAAAGATGAAGATTAAGATGAACAAAGAAATTCAATACGCCTTTCAACTTTATTTAAAGGAATATATAATTCTGAGAATTCCTGATGAATGTGGCACACGTAAATAACAACCTCCAAAATCTGAGGTAGAGACATCTTAGTCAAATAAACAATTGAAACACAAGTACGGAATCTATCCTTTATTTGATTGACTTTATAGATTTTCCATATTTAATTTGAATTTGAAGTTCCTGTTAGAGATAATATAATTATTCTGTGAAGTCTCACCAAATACAAATCTATGAGAAGTTATACTAGGCACTATGCCCCCATGTATATTTTCTGTACTTTCCAAAGCACTCCGGTGTTCTTAGTGTAAGAATAAATTAATAGAGTTGAATCCAAAACAAGACGCTTCATAATATTAATGAAAATGATAAATACATCTGTGGCTATCAAGTCCTAAATCGTAAACTTCATAAATAGTTTTTGTATTCTGTTGCACTTCTTGATGATATTTTGCTCAATATATACTCAGCTTCTTTTTTTTTCTTTAAATAGTCATGAAATAACAGATACACAATCCAAAGCCACCAAAGTAATACAGTTCTACTCACAGCTTCTTAAAGTTTACATCGCTAAACCCCCTAAAAACAGTAAGAAATACATCATTAGCTAAAAAAAATACATACCAAATGATAAAAGGAAACCCACGCAACTTTGTCATCTCCATTTTAGAGTCAAAGCCACCCACAGTAACAAACACACCACAATTCAGATCTCATGGCTTTTCGTTTTTCCAAAGCCTGGAACTCTTCTTTTTTACATAAAACCATACAGCCTTTAATGGTGCCCTGCACAGACTAGGGTCGCCCAAGTCTTCAAAGTGTTATTTAGGCCCATCTTCAGATAGAGGCGCCATGATGTGATTAACTGATGCGTGTTACAACTCCTCAGCCCATGAAATACAAAAGTGGACTTTCACTTTTGAGATACTGACGCATTTAAACCCCCAAACCTGTACTCAGAACAGTTATGGTTTCTTTCTTTTCTTTGTGTTTTGTAAAGGTTAGTAATAGTTAACCAAATAAGACTTTTCCAAATGTTTAAAGGGTTACATTATTACCTATGGAAAGAAGAACGCATTTGTAATTATTAGTTCTTTTTAGGATTTATGATTTTTTTAATCTTTTTTGTGATAAGTCAAATACACTTATCTATACAATATGTATATATTTTGTATATGTAGTGTGTGCAAAAATACTCAGCCTTTTTACCTTGTCTTAAATATGCACACACAAACATAATACATATTGTATATATATATATATATGTGTGTGCATGAATATATATAGTACATACATATTATATCTGCATATATATGTATGGTAAATGAATATTGTAAGGATCTACTGTTGAAAGAGTGTGCTCATAAGATATTTAAAGTGTTAATTTAGCACGGCTGATTTTAATATATATATGTATGTATGAGTATATATATATATATATATATATATATATATATATATATATATATATATATATATATATATATATATATACGCATAAGGCAAGGCAAAGTGGTCAGATTATTTTTTTGAACAGACCAAGTTCCCGTTTCACAAGAAATTGCAGACAGTTTCAGTTAGTAACGAAGCCTAATTGGGATGTCACACTGGTTAAAAAAAAGAAAAAAAAAGATGACAGTGTATCTTTTTACTTACACTCGGCTCAGTTTCTTTAGCTAATGAAGCTGCCTCCACCACCATCTCACAGATGTTCAGATTTCTATTTCAGCCGAACTTATTTTTTTTTTTGTTGTTTGTTTGTTTTAACCTAAGACTTGACTGTAGCAATAAACAAAGTGTTTGTAACATTTTAGTTAGCAAATATGTATTTTTCTGCCTTTTTCACTTTTAATATTCAGCTCTTAAAATAATGGTTGATCTATTGGCTGATATGCTTGTGCATATCTATTTCAATCTTCAAAGGGCAACACAGAGAAGAAGGAAATTTCACCAATGCATTTAGTATCAGTCATAAAATGCAATCACTACATGCCATTTCCCCAAGGTGTAAAAACGACTTATACGAATGTGGTTAGACAGGTCTTTTATTATGCTCTCTTATCGATTTTTAAATATGCTATGTGGTCGTGTCTTATACTTGGACTTAAACCAAGGTGTCAACCCTGCATGCTGTTTAATGGTAAAGAAAATGAGTTTTTGCCTCATTTTGTGTTGTGTGCCCGCATTGGATAAAAAGGTGAAGAAGCTCATTTCATTTGAAGTCTGGACCATTAAAAAAAAGAACTTCAAAGGGTAACTTAATATACAAAATTGTGTTTAGTTTTATTGGACTGCAATTTACAAAAACTTTTATACTATAATTACAGCAAATGGGAGAATGTTTAGTCTAAATCTAATGGAAATGGTCTCTGCAGGGGGAGCCCAACCAAGTTCAGATGGGAAGATCTGGTTGGAAACTGTGATCTACAATGACACACAATAAATGAAAATAAATTTGGTAAATTTTGTAGATACCACTCCAAATTCCAATTAGTAATTCTTTCTTCAGTTTAATATGCCATCACTGTTACCATCATGAAAAACAGCTGTGGTACCTATAAAGAAGACTCGAAACAGGCTCACTGTGCTTTCACTCCATTATACAAAAAAAATGTTAACTACACTTGATAAATTGTAGTGCTTAATAATAACCTTAACATTCATAAAATATTCGCACTTAGCAATTATGAAGCATTTGTATTAGATACAGATTAGCTAATAAAAAATATGACAACTAAATGCGTGATTTCCCTGTGTATTATTGCCTTTCAGCAAAAACTAACTTAGCTGTTTACCTCATACAGTGGATAGATAGATAGATAGATAGATAGATAGATAGATAGATAGATAGATAGATAGATAGATAGATAGATAGATAGATAGATAGATAGATAGATAGATAGATAGATATGGTAATGATAGTGTATGTAATGATAGTGTATCCCTATGAAGGACATAAACAGTCACCAGACATTGACTACAGCACATCACACACAGTTCCCATCATCCTGTTTCTTTTAAATGAAGTCTGACTTGCTCATCCAGAACCTGCTATTTCTAATTACCAGTAGTACTGGTAGCCCCGGATTCAAGGATTCTCTTGCACATCTTTGTTCCTATTCAGGGTTGCAAGTAACTGGGGTCTATCTAAGTAGTGAGCCTGGAATCAGGGCATTGCTCCATTGTAGGACACACTCATGCACAATAACTAAACTATAATAACATGTATGTCAGACTGTTTGGAGGAACACACGCAGACATGGGAAGAACATGATAACTCTGCACAAACAGCAGGCTCAGGGTTCAAACTCAGCATCCTGGAGCAGTGCGGCGTAGCACTAGTCACTCATGAATATCTTCTACATACACACTATATATGTGTATATACATTTAAAAAATTAAAATAGAATTTATTATACATATAAGGAGAGAAGGGAAGGAAACAGATGAGCAAAGTGTATATTATATATACTTTTAAAGACTTATTTTTCTCTTAATCTTCTTCTAAAGAATCACTGAATCTTTGCCAAAGTGTATATTAAAAATAATATACCATATTTTAAAAATACACCTTTCTCAGATAAATATTGTGTGCATTCTTTTGTACATTTTATTTTGTAAACATCTTATATATATGAAGCCTTTACTAGAAGTCAACCTTTTGTTTAGTGTGTCAGTAATAAGATTTGTAAACTACACTAGCTCATGGTCTTTCTGACCACATGCAGGAATATAAAATAACTTGAATCAATAAACTGCAGATGCAGAAAAAGTTTTATATGCCTTAATTATTAAAAAGTTGACTTCTGTAACACAAAAGTACAACTTCAAAGCACAGAACACAGTGTAGCTTGTATTTCTAAAATAATTTGTAATGTTAAGAATGTCCCTCAGGCTGTAAATAGGTAATCCACAATTGTACTAAAGGCACACGTTCAGGTGTCAGAGATGCTGAACATGTCACAGAATCAGTGCAAGGAGCACAAAACTTCTCTTTACCTCACATCAACATATTCTGCAGCAGACATTACTGTGAATTACACTAAAATGTGTTAAATTGGGTTGCTTCAACAAATAGCCCTAAGAGGTGAAAAGAAAGAACAAATCAAAAGTTAAAAAGCAATAAAAAAAAGAAAACCTTCCTTGAAAGGCAATTTTTCATAGTAAAACACCCAAGTCATTTGTCAACTGTAGCTGTGTGGTTAGGGTGGAGAGTTTCAGAGAATTAATGACAGGTGGGTTTCACGTCAGACAGCTGCACTTAGGACTAATCTTTTGAAAAAAACAACAGAACGCAGATTATTACTGAAATGCTTTAGACCAAACTCCTAATTTTGAAACATGGAATATGAACAGACAAAGGATAAGATGATACAAAACTAGAGTGCTAAAATAGCTTTATAACCCCAGCTTTCTTGTTTGCTTATGCAGAAAAATACAATATACTTTTGCATAAGTCCTTTTCAAAAATGTTACGGGAAGGAATTGAGGAAAATGAGGAGAAGAGTTCCGATATGTGTACTGTGTCAACATTTTAAACTTAGAAGAGAAAAATCGGAATATTCATAAATTATGATAAAAACACCCTTTAATAGTAAAAAGAAAGAGTGATTTGAAGGAACAGACAAAAGGCATTTTAATTTATCCTAGATATAGACCACAAGTTATGAAAGACTTGTTGATAGGTAATCTCAGGCAACAGACAACGTTAGTAGAACCCATGAAATAAGAACTAAACGCCTAACACAACACAGACGTTTTAAAATGTATTTACTGTTATTGACGTTTAATGAGACAGCCCTTTTAACAACATAACACTTGTTGTCTTATCATAATTCTTAATAATAAAAAAGTGAAAAAATGTATTTGTAATAGTGTAAACAAATCTGAATGAAATGGAAACTATTCTATCTATCTATCTATCTATCTATCTATCTATCTATCAGAATTATATAGTGCCTTTCATAATCTATCTATCTATCTATCTATCTATCTATCTATCTATCTATCTATCTATCAGAATTATATAGTGCCTTTCATAATCCATCTATCTATCTATCTATCTATCTATCTATCTATCTATCTATCTATCTATCTATCTATCATACAGTGCATTTCAATGATTAGTGATCCGTGTATGTGTCTGTTGTTCTCTCCCTAAGTTTATTTTTTTACTAAATTATATTAGCATTAAAATCAGACAGCCCCAGTAGTCTGTAAATAGCAGATTATAAAACAACAAAAAACCCGAAGGCTACTTAGCTCCATTAAAAACATTCTTAACATAGTAGATTGTGCGACATTCTGCTTAAACCTTTGAGGGAATTTCTTTCAATTGTTTTCTGTGCTCATTGTAATTCTGCAGCGATTTGTTGGAAAAATAAAATTTGATATGCATATATGGGCTGTTATTTAGCAGAAAATAATATTAATGATATGTGAATCCTGCTATATACATGTAGGGTCACTCTTACTTCGTCTATCTTTTACTATCAACTTAAAAAATAGCACAAGCATGATATTTACGAATTGCAGGGTTCTCTTGTTGTACAAATCCTTATTTGTTTGCTGAATACAATAAGAAAGAAATTCACCATCATGTCCTAGAAAATATGTGACTGAATGCTCAGCAGGCAGCTTTACATAATGCTTAATTTAGCACAGTTGAGTAAAATGGTTTGAAACACATACAATCAGTTGAGCTTAAAGTTTGATTTTTATGCTCTAACATAAATGGTTTCTACAATTTGAGAGTGACAGTTAAACTAAAACAGTTGAGGTTGTAAATAATTGTCAAGAAGTTAAAATGTGGTATATATGTATAGAATTCTGTACATACTTATAAAGAACTATTTATATAAGGGAAAAATATGGGAGAGGCCTCACAAATATTTACAGTACCTATTTTAATGCAGTAAAAACATGTTATCAAATTCATAATAGGTCAGAACTTGTTGCGTGAAAGCCTTAGTGTACTACTTGCATAACAACACCATGTCCCCCTTTCATCGATCACTAACATCTCCATGACTGTTGCTCGGGCTCGTCTTTCCGTATGCAATCAGTCTCATTTTATATTGTCAGTCAAGCCCGGGCTCAGCTGTAAATTCACATCTCCTTTTACTTTGCACTTTGCACATTCTCCATTTCCCAGTAGCACTGCAAAATGAATTTACATTGCATGAATGTCAAGTGGGCCCTTACCTTTTCCTATTAAGTTCTGAATCATGGGACAGTATTGTAGTTTTTGATTTCAGCTAACATCCTCTGTGCATTCTTTGCTATGTACAAATTCATTATATTCTGTTTGTACTGTAAATTTGTATCACCTTTACTAAAACAATGTCATTTTATAAGACACCCACATACAATATATCAGTAAATGGGTGAAGAGACCATCTGCTCATTACTGCAGTGATTTTCTCCTGCCATGAATGAAAAGAAAAACATTAAAAGGCTCGTCAAGGAAAAGGATGTTGGGAGGTATTTAACATTTGCTCTATAATGTCGAGAGTCAATTACAGTGCTGCAACAGCAACAGATTTCAATCAGCTAAGGCCATAATTGGCATTGCAACGCTGATCAGTTAATTACATAAGCTATGTTTAATTAACTTTTAAACTGAGGCTAAATTAGAGCAGGAGATTTTATTAAATATATTGTATTGAATGAAAAGATCAAGAAACTGAACCCCTCAAAATTTCAAGATAATGTGGGAAACCAAGACAACTCAGGAGATTCAGGGACAAACAAGAAATGCAAGCGTAGATTCTGATTCCATCCTACCCCTGCAGAGTCTATTTAATTTGTAAGACGATATCTATTTATTTATAATAATACTTTGACTAGTGTCAGGGAAAAGCAGACGTTTACTGAGCTTTGGCACAGCTCTGTTCAGTTATTCTTCAAATATAAGTTAACATTAACATGGGTTGCATGGATCATGTTTTTAGAAAATTAAAAATTTCTTTCAAATAAAACAGTGGTGTTTGTCATCTGTAGTATGTTACATTCTATATGTTATATAATATCAATATCAAATCAGTTTAAAATATTCACTCAATACAGATATTCTTAAAGCACACTTGAATTGTGTAGATTTAACTTATGAAAGGGCTTATGATAACTGTTTTGCTATTAAATCCAACTGTAAAAGAGTAGGCAATCGAATGACTTAAAAATTTCATGTTTTACCCAGAATGTGTTTTCGTTTACTTTAATATTCAATTTATGTTAGGCGTTATATGAAATCCCACAAGGTTTCATACTTTCACAATGCAAAATGTAAAGATTCATGCTGGTGGCCGCGGAATACTTCAAGTTACTTAAGCAATTTTCACTCTCTGGACACGGAGCATCCCAACATTCGACATAAATCACACAAACGTTACACCGCAAGAGTAATAACTAGCATGCTGTGGCAACCGTGGACCCTACATGGAATATTATGTAGAAAGAAAGAAAGAAAGAAAGAAAGAAAGAAAGAAACTTCTTATAAGTGAAACTATTAACCTCACTGTTTTGCTTAAGTGCAGAAGCCATTTTTTTTGCTATTCTTTCCTTAATATATTTTTATATATTAAATATATTTTTAAAAATGTTTAAGATTAGAAAAAAAAAACAATTAAAATTGATTTCTTCAAGTATGAGTTAAAAGAATATTATAATTGCGTAATTAAAAAATGGTGTTATTTTGGTTTTGCAGTCAGACCATTGTATTGTGTGTTTGTCGATGTGTTGACCAGGCTGTTTAAAATATGGTATTTTTTTTAAAAGATTTAACAAACAACTATGAAAAAGATAAACCTTTCTCTTGAGTGTTAGTTTTGTTGAACGGTGTGTCGCAGGGACAATAATCTAAAGAGAAACAAAAGCAAGGTGATTAAAAATAAACCTTACATTACTCATGTGATCAGTTTTAGCAACACCCTTGTTTTCAGATTTCTACAGAGGCATCAAGATTATCACAAAGAAAAACAGGCTTAGCCAGTTTTGAAAGTAGATTCATGCTGCATTTCCTTTACAGTGTCTATGCAGCTTGGCTGTTCAAACAAATTCATGCCAAGAGTTGAACCCACATCAATCCATCCAATAACTTTATAAAACCTGGATATCCAGTTCAGGCTTCCAGGTTACCAGTAGCAAGGAGTACAAGATTGTCTTTTGCAAGGCATACTCAGACACACACCGACTCCGACAACCACACAACATGCACATATTTGGAATGTGGGAGGAAATGTGACCCATTCATTCTTTTTAAAGCAAGCTATATTAGTGGCAGGCTGTGGTTTTCTGTAATGTTATAGAAAATGCTATATCCTGATAAATGTAAATTGTGGCAATCAGATGGATCATAGAAGTGCATCTGCTTTTTTTATTTGTTATGACATTTATTCAAGATGACATAGGACTGAAATAAACTCAACTGGTACCTTCCAACCACTTTTTATTGTTACGGTCTGACTTAAAAAAGCCAGCACCACAAGGGAATTTGTGAAGAAAGGATCAGGAAATGAACGATAATTTTTGTTTTTCTTGGGCACAGAAAGCTCAAACAAAGAGGCAAAGGGTCAAAACCAGGTAAAGCTAATAACCAATGAACAAGTGAATAAAAGCCCTGGGAAGTGTTGCAAGTTGAAATTTCAAAGCAGGCATAAAAACCAAATGAAATGATGGAGAGCCCTAAGCAATGAAAATATTATTCATGCAGAGAGGTTTTAATAGTGAGGATCCAAACACTAGGATAAAACTCACACTGCATCGCTGGCTTAAAGAGTGGTGATGTGATTACATAATCAATGAAAATATGAACAATAGGCAAAAATGGCATAGCAGTTAAATGAAATGACTGAAGAAAAACTAATATACACAGTATGTGTCAAACGGGGTGGGGAACGGGGCCTTTGGTGGTCAAATGCTACGATATTGTGTAGAACTGGGGTGTGTCCTTGGAGGTGAGACCATGGCGTGGTGCTATGTGCTGCCCACTTAAGGTCTTATGTTCAGTACAAGCCAGGAGGGATGGCACATCTTGGTTAATTGAAATGCTTGAGTAGCTCAGCCCCATAGACAGAACTTAGAGGAACTTATTTCTTTTCAACTGTTCTTTTCTGTACAATGCTTATAATGTTTCGATTCATTGCATCTGGAATGTAAATGAGAAGCCTGTGAGCATCAATGCTGTTGTATGTAATAATTTAAAATTGTTCCACGAATTCTGTGTATATTGCTTTTGAGCTAAGCCCTCCAAAACTGTATAACAGTACAAGATTATAAATCAGAGTGTTGCATTCAAATCTGATTGAAGCTATTATTTTTTATGGGATGAGCTACAGAGTGAAATTCTATTTATACCCAAAAATTACTATTATTCCTACTAATTACCTCTTTCAATTCAAAAGAATACAGTTTCCTTTTTTTGCAATGATCATCAACAAATGCCAAATCACTAAGAAAAGAATGCATTGATCTAAAGCAGGAATGTTTTATTCATGGGCAACTGTTCAGGAGTTAGCAGCTCTGGTAAACTAATAATATAAAACTCAAAAACAGCAAATATTGTACAAAGAAAAGTCCTCAGCTAGTTAGTTAACATTCCTGATACATTTGGTTAACCAGCAGCACTATAACTGAGGCCCATGGTCTTAAGAAATTTACCAGGTGAAGTCAGGTAACACTGCTAGTGTATCTAAAAAATATATGTATACACAAAAATACAGGGGTAAAAAATATTAATAATCACGACAGTCATGGAATTTCCCTTTGGCCCTGTATTGTACCAGAATGTTTTAAATTTAAAGTATGTAGTTGACACTTGTAACAATGGAGATGCCTAAAGCCAGAATGCTAGAGAGATACAAGTGGTGTGATGATTCAAGGTACAAAGTCATTTATTGTACTTGAACTGCATGGTGTGGCCGGTGAGACTGTGTAGAATGAAAGCTAAATCTAAATTAACTGTCAAATGTCAAATTCGGACTTAGATGAGTAAGATTTTCTAAGCTCATTTTTGTTATGTATACAGCTTTCATAACTGCCAGCATGGAGTTACTGTACCATGGCTAGCTCTGTTACCTCACATGCTGAAGACCGAGTACAATTCATAGTCTGGTCCATGTCTGTGTGGAGTCTACAGTTTCTCCCATATATTATACCAATTTTTTTTTTTTGATTTTAACAAAAAGCTCAAGAACATCTTAAATTTTTACATGTTCATAACAATTCTGAAATTAGTTTCTGTGAGGTGTGTCTACAATTGTGCACCATTCACTCTTTCTCCTTTCCTCACTCCCACTTCTCTGGCTATGAAAAAATGATAAAAGTCTAAGTTTTTGTTTAATTCCTTATAATTTATGTAAAAGTGATCAAAAATTAGTAAGCGTAATGTGATGAGCCCTTGCATTGAATGGTTGTTTGTGAAATTGCACCAGAACAGCAACTTTGAGAGTGGAATTTGGAAGGGGAAGACTCAAACAGCTGTAAATTTTTGCTCCCAGACAACATACAAACTTAAATAATATTGTCCAAAAGAGGGATTTGGTTTAAATTGGTGGGAATAACCCCATTGAGATGCACACACTGTACATAGTTTCAACTTCAGGAAAGAAAAGATGATGTTAGTAGTTGATTAAATTGGATTCTTTCTCTCATTTCTCTCTCGTTGATATTAAAAGGCAACTAAAACACCCCTGGGATTTAAACTCTTCAGCATTTTGGAGCTCCACTTTTCCATCCATGTGGTATACTCACTCCAATACAGAGGAGCATTCCGGCAGCACTGAGCACAAAGCAGGAACCGACCCTGACTGGGATATCTATATCCTGGTTTTTCTCATTAGGGTTATGGAGAATCAGAATGTATCCCAGCATTCACACACATAAGGCAGGAATCTGCCCAGACATACAGGATAAATATGTGACAACACCACCATACAGAGTGCAAACCGGAAGGAGCATGTCTGTAGTTATATGGCAATTTAAAAAAATGTGTCCACTTAGATTCATGAAACAAAAATTGTATCTAACGTCATTTTATTTGGAATAACATTTCCAGCATGTCAAATGTAGCAGATGACCAGAACTGATACCCTGTAATTTAAAATGACTGCAGCTGACTGCACCATTCTGAGCTCACTTGCTAATCACCTTCCATTCCAGCGCTTCAACTACTGGAGTATATGTCCACATATTCATAGTGCCTGTTTTAAAGGAGATCCCTACAACATTCAGGCATGATCAGAATTTCATTTGCAGCAAGAAGCACGCTAGTTTATGAACAAGATTCGGAAGTTACAAGTTCACTTTAAGAACATGATGAGCTGACTCTTGTATGGTTTTGAATCTCTGAGCCGCTACACTCATCTAATTGCTGCCAGGCTTTTGCTTGTCTGCAGGCCAGATCATTTAGCTCTTCTGGTTGCCAAAAGCGGGTCTGTGAATGCACTCAAACACTCACAAGGCCTTGCGGCTTCGATGCTTTCTGCAAACCTGAATGTATCATAGAAAGGACTGCCAATGAGCAGCCTAAGATGTGGTTGTAGCTTGGGAGAGAGAAAAAAAAATGAACACAGTAACAAAACTTGCAAATGCTAAGTCTGTGTGCTCACAGCCTCTTGAGCAGCAATCAACTCCCTTGGGCCACAAACAGACCACCAGTCCCTGTGGAGCATCCTTTGAGGGATTTTTGGTTGGTAATGCACAGTTCCCTAATGTGGTAAAAAGAAGTGCTTGACCAATCACAAGGAACATAGCAGGGCCCAAAGGAGCAAGGCTCCTCACACTGCCCGCCATGCAGAAATGTGGGCTACATGCTGAGTTTCGCCTTGGTTAAATCAGATGACTAGCAGTCTCCATATGAAATGTGACTCCGTGTGGACCTGTAGTTTAGCAATAAGCTGCAACTGTGTGCGTGAGGCTGAGAAGAAACAAAAGACACAAAGCCCGCAAGCCGCTCTCCAGCCCTCCGTGAACAGAGGCTGGAGATCATACTGCTCGCAAAACTTCTCAAAGTTTCTTAACAAAAGAAGTCGCAAGGCAGGAGATGGTAGATCTTCAGCTGGGGTAAACAGATAAAACGACAAAGAGGGAGATAGAGAGATTGACAACAGGAAGCAGAATGATTCATAGCAAACAGTGACAGATGCTACCATCTGAGGCAGAGACTGTCAGCAATGCGCTTTAGTCAAATGAGAACACACATCTCTCGAGCGTGCAGCCCAGTGCCACTTGTTTGTTCATTTTTCACAGCCAGAAATATCCCAACAGTACGTAGCATTGCTGTTTTTACAAGTACACTTATTTTTGAGGTTGCTGTTAATTGATCACGTCTAGACTGGATTAAGATATGGTCTGGGTGCCTTCTCGTGTTTCAAAACATCCTCTTGAAAAACTTGGTGAGTATTTATGAAACAAATCTCACAGAGTGTCTTTTGTAAACTTTCAGGAGTTGGGGCCAAAAAAGTTTCTTCCCACTTCATGGCGTGGAATGCAAGTTTGCTTTTCACTGACCAGTTCTCTTTTTCTCATGAGCACACACAGGCCAGAATAGATATATTCATAGTCATATGCATTTCCATATTCCCTGAGTAAGACGGACTTTGGTTTTTTTTTTTGTCTAGTCTGATGGCCATAGACTGAGTTTCAAATCCACAGACAAGCAGCTGACTGTAATAGACAGACATCCTCTAAGTGGTTCACACAGCACATATTACAAAATCTTGTGATGACAGGCTACTTATCGTGTGAATTTTCTAACGCCTTCTGAAAAAACACACGTTCTGCTTATCCCGGCATCTCACATCCTAAGCAGTTTGCTCACGAGGTGGCTGGGAGAGCTTTGAGCAAGAGAAGCCACAAAGACTGGCAGGGCTTGATTATCTCATAAGATCAGGCCCACATTAGTTTTAATTATGCAAACACACTAAATGTAACTCACTCGTTGATAATCACTCAACAAGCAGCCAGAACATCTTCTGTTAAAATTGTAAAGTCTTACAAATTCAGAAAACAATAACATAAAGATTGCACAGTATGACCATCAGTCAACAGTCCTGACAGTGTTGACTGTCTATTATCTAATATAACCCATTGTTTGCATGATCCAGTTCAGAGTTGTAAAGGGACTTTATTCTGACAGTTTTGGACATAAAGCAGGAACCCACCCTGAACACTCTACATGCCCATTGTCATTTATACTTTGGCGATTAAGAGTTACCAACTAAACTAATGAGCACATCTTTGGGATTTCACAGAAAAACCAGAAAGCTAAAGCCATCCATGAAAACTTCACAAACTCCAGAGCTGTGACATAACATCACAAATCACTGTGTTTCAAATTCTATTTAATGGCTATAACACACATCCTATTCATAGTTTTAATAAAAAGTATAAAAAGGTGATCGCTATCATTAATTGTCTACAGATTTCAGTATTTTGATAGAATTTTTGATTAAGAGACTAAACGTTGATCAGTCAATGCTGTTGCCTGATAAGTTGATGAATGTGGGCCCAGTGTGGTGTCTGCGTGATCTCCTAATAAGTTTTGCTTGGGTACTCCAGTTTCTTTCAGTTTCATAAAGATATGCATTTTAGGTGAATTGATCTAGTTTAACTGAATCAGGTTCAATGTGATATCTGCAGGGCATGCAGTTTAGTTGTAGGCTCAGTTAACATCACTGACGCCCTGTGCCACTTTGACCAAGTCATTTCAATCACCTGTGATCCGATGTAAAAAATGGATGCAAACAATTGCACTGTATCTTGACCTTGCAAGGCTCCAATGATAGATGGTATCATTCAGATATCTCATAATAATTATTATTATTTTAATTGCTATTATTTTTAGTTTACTAATTGATGGATTAGTACCCAATTCTTCATTGCTTCCTACTTTATGCCCAGGATGCTCCTCATGATCCTGAAATGGAATGAACAAGTTCAAGTTCCAGTACCCATTGGATGAACAGTGAAAATGCAAATGCTGATGCACCAACCTAGGATGAGTTTGATTTGTGAAAGAATCAGAATGATAAGGTCAACAACACAATACAAACATCCTAAATTTGAACCTTTTAAAATCTCCTCAGACGTCTTCTTCTAGATCACAAAGATATTTACTGAAATTACATTTTTAGAGTCGAAACAGTGAGAGAGATTGCGTATTTCAACCTTGTGTGATACTTTTGACAGTGATAGACTGGAAACTATCTGTTACAAAAGGTGACAAATGAAGCTGGATAGGACAAGAGACAATCAAAACTTTCATTTATAGTTAACATAGCTAGCCAATACAAGCTGCCATACACCTCACCTGCAGGACTGGGCAGGCGCTCAAAACCAGATTCATTAGGATTTTAAGATGCTATGCTTGCTGTGTGTGCTAATTCAAAAAAATAAACTTTAAGTCCCTGTTTAGCTGATAGATAGATAGATAGATAGATAGATAGAATGCCCTTTGAGGCATTATGCAGATGCATTACTGCTGGTATACACAAGCCCCTTTAGCATTTTCTGACACACTTCTGCTGAATAATCTGTTGGCCTAAAGTTCTCGGTGTTAGTGAGTCAGAAAGATGATGTGCAGCATTGTTCAAAATAACATTAAGTATTGTTTTAATTATCTTCTTTGCTCCGACCTCCAGGGGGTCCAGAGTGTGTCCTATAACTCAGCCTGCCTTTTTAATTACATTGTGGATTTGTTGGGCCTCTCTTGAATTGATGTCACTAGCCCAGCACACCACAGCACAGAAAATCCCACTGGTTATCACAGAGTTATAGAAGATGTGAAAGATGTCCTTTTACGCATTAAAGGAATGAAGTCTCATCAGAAAAAAGAGTCTGCTCTGCCTTTTCTTGTATAGTTTCTATAGACCAGTCCAACCTGTCATTAATGTGGGTCCCCCAAAATTTGTAGGAGGTAACCACCTCTACATCCATTTGTTGAATAGTTACCAACCAAAGAGGCTGAAAAGTCAATGACCAGCTCCTTGGTTTGGCTGAAGTTATGATGTAGACAATTCTCCTCGTATCAAGAAAAAAAGTTCTCCACCTGACTCCTGTGTTTTGTCTCATCGCCTTTATTAAAAGACTCCGTAAGTGCAGAAGTGATACCAGCCCTTCTCGACCTCCCTCCTTTTGTGATGACACCCATGACTGCCGCCTGCCCATACCCATGTAGGCCACACAAAAGAAACCTCTGATTGATTAAGTGCTGGATAGCACAGTTTTTAATGTACATCATATTTGATGTATGTCTACCATGTCGAAAATTTCAAAGAAAGAGATTAAAATCAAAATTGGACATGTAAAGCAAATGGTATTGCTTTATTAAGTTTAATTTCAGAGATTGGGCGGCACGGTGGCGCAGTGGTAGCGCTGCTGCCTCACAGTTAGGAGACCCGGGTTCGCTTCCCGGGTCCTCCCTGCGTGGAGTTTGCATGTTCTCCCCGGTGTCTGCGTGGGTTTCCTCCGGGCGCTCCGGTTTCCTCCCACAATCCAAAGACCTGCAGGTTAGGTGGATTGGTGATTCTAAATTGGCCCTAGTGTGTGCTTGGTGTGTGGGTGTGTTTGTGTGTGTCCTGCGGTGGGTTGGTTCCTGCCTTGTGCCCTGGGATTGGCTCCAGCAGACCCCCGTGACCCTGTATTCGGATTCAGCGGGTTTGAAAATGGATGGATGGATTTCAGAGATTTTTCATTTTTACTGTAAAATTGCAACTATTATTTTTTTTATAAACTGCAATTCATTTATTAATTCCCATCAAGTATGCAAAAAGTGTTGCTCATCGGTACAGCATTGCATGCCTGCATGAATTGAGGTGGCCCAGTGCAGAAATTACGGAAATCTTTAGAACCTTATTCTCAATGCAGTAACTAATAGTTCAAGTTTTATATTGCAATAAAACTAAATACTAATGTGTGGCATTTATACCCATCTGTACAGTATCTATATATCTATATAAAGTCACGCGCGTGCGCTTGGGAGACACATCAAGGGCTCTGATGATGGTACTTTTCCTGCCAAACCAGGATTGGCGTCAGTGTCTGATGCCTTCTCACTTCCTCCCTCTGTAGAATGGGTGACTGACAGCCTTTCCACCGCTGAGGTCGCTACTGCTGTCCACCCTTCTGCCCGGAACCCATATGACCTCAAACCTCCATATTGCTGTTAGTTCTTTGTTTGGACTCACATCTATAAAGATGTCACATGTGACTTTGTTTTTGCGAAAAGATGTTTTAGTTTGTTTATTTGCTTTAAATCATACAGTGTAACGGCTGCCCCAAACCTTTTCGAGTGTCTGTTCTATATACACAGTATACTGTATATTTAATTGATGATTGCTGCTTCTGTTTGATGCCTAAACTTTGCCACTATTTCAATATCATAAAATACCCATGATTATGTATTGTTAATAAAATGGATGACAAAGGAAAATACTGTGATGTCCGTCCATCTCTCCATTTTTTTAATCAGGGTCACAGGGACTGGAGACTGTTTAGCAAGCAATGGGCACAGGAAAAGTGCCAAACTGTGACAGGGTTCACTCACACACCGGCGATTGTAATGGAATGGCAGGAGGCAGGAACACTACTGAGCTCCAAACACTGAGAGGCACATCACTACCCACTGCGTCCCTGTTCCACCTCTTGAGAAAATCGTATTTTTCAATGTAATATAGTATTTGAACAACCTCTTTTAGCATTTTAATGCATGCAGTTTCTTTAAAAATGAGTCAGTTAACTGAAAAAGATTTAAAATAAGAATGGAAATAAATGACAAATTGTTTAAACAGTAAAAAAAATCTTTTTTGAGTATCAGTTTCAATATTAAATAATCTTTAAAAAGCAGCTCTTTCCCTGTTGAAACAACAACGGAAATAGCTCAATAAAAATGGTTTTGATTGCATAAATTCAGACTGGGATTACATTTAGCAGCTGAAATGCAGTGCAGCGCATACTGACTTCCTAGACTGAGTCATTGCTCCATTAAAGGGAAGTAGTTATGCTTTTTTAATAAAGATAGGTGGCATTTCTTAAATGTTATTTCTTGATAACATGCAAGCAAATACAAAGAAATGTTCACTTCTCAATAATGAGAAACACATGACTGGGAGAACAGATCCATATAATTGTGCTAGGTTTTAGCACACAGCCATATTAGAACATAATAATAATAAGTTGGGGTATTTATTTTCATTTTTAAATTGAGTATGACTGAACCCAGTAGTGTACAATAAAGGGGCTTCAAAGGGTAGCTTCATAATCCTTGATCAGTTATTTGCATCATTTTGCATAAATATCCTATAAGAGTTTAGCTGTACCTACTCACAAAAGCCATCTAGGGTAATTAATCATTCTCTCTTCTTTCTCTTTTAATCATCAAAAAGACTTTAGTGATAACATAAAGGTGGGCACACTGTAACACAAATTTAATCACTTTTGAATTTACTAATATATTGAGCTATAATTGGCTGTGGCTGCATTGTCTTCATTCATTTGACCTCTGGCAAGCGAGGAGAAGGCTGTGGTGAACAACTGAGAAGGCAGAGCTGAGATGGCTTCCTAATCAAGGCGCGTACCTCCTGCACAATCAGTGCAGCATTGTCACCCTTTGCACCACCCTTCCTTTACTAGTCTCTCTTAGCAGGTTTACTTCTAGTAAACAAAGAAACGCCTCACTACACTCACAAACACCGAGTAACCAGATAAAAATGAAGGCTTGCAATGTAGCAAAATATGTGTATATTAATTAGTAAATCGGCAATCGGTTTGAGTTCAAGTTCAAATTAATTGGCGTGTAAACATAATAAGATGAAACTCGTACTTGCACATCTCCCACAGAGTAGTGCTATTAGTACAGTAAACAGCGAATGCACCATCGGCAGTGCATACAAGACCACATATTAAATAAATTATCAGATGGTAATGATAAGTGCTAATCATCAGTGACTGTTCTCAGTACAACAGTTCATTTAATTTGTTTTTGTTTTTTCGTCATATGGTTAATAAATATATTTGTCTTTAACAGTACATCAGGTTCAATAGGAATCAAGTTAAAAAAATAATACCTTTAAGAGAAAGCCCAACTTCAGCTTTTTAAATTTAGTTACTATTTTTTCAGCTTTGTCTTTTGCTGCTTGCTCTCTGAAACAGCTCTGGGTACAAATATGGAGGAAGAGAGGCAATGTATATACACTATCATGACTATTAATGTTCTTGCATTCACACTTCCCCTACAAGTAATTAATCAATTCGTCATCATGTTGGGTGAGTCATTTACTTCAATGTCCGCTTTTTACGGACAAACTTGCATTTCATGGAATGATTTGTTCACTCCAGTGTGTTGTTTTACTGATGATGTGTGCCCTCGTTATACACAGCATCTCTCTTATTCGTAATTCCCTCTTTTGAGGAATCCTTTGATTAAGGATCAAATAATACAACAGATCAATCTATTGTAATATGAAAGTGATCAATGCTTTCTACAGTTTAAAGAAAAATGGCAGTTATTCAAATTAGCCTTACATGTCAACAAGTCAGATATTATATTGATGAGGAAACCCAGAAAGCACAGTGGAAAATTTGAAATCTGTCGTTTGTCTAGTATTGCATTCTACAGAAAACAAAATCTAATTAAAATGCTATCCATTTAGTCTAGGATCCTAAACCCCACTTTAGATAATGTGGTATAGCTTATGTCATAAATGAATGAGTTAGTGTAATGCTTTAAGAGTCTGCTGCAAAGTAACTGCTAAAATGTTCCTAAAACCCTCCAAATTTGAGTAAAAAAAAAAAAACAATAATGCTTAACTAGCTTTCTATTTACAAGGAAGTGTGCGTAGGCTTGTAATTGCATGTGTATATGTGTAGAAATTCAAAATGAAACGATGAAGCAAAGGTTTCCCCAGATGTGAAATTTGACTCATAGATTAGCCATGAGAAAATGCAGATCAAAGATACAACACTCATCACTGCTTTCTACTTTGAGTCACCTGAGTTCAACATAACTAATCTCTGCATGCTAACTTCTATCTGTAGGAACCCTCTGAGCAATATGCATAGCTTTAGATTTCAGGTATGAGAATGCATATCAGAACTAACTGATCTCAGAGGAATGCTGTTCATGGCAGCCTTTCAATTACTTGTTACATTTTCGTTGTCAGCTCATGTTAGTTACATAGCACCCATCAGAATATGCTTTGCTAAAAATATTAGGGCTTTGCAATTCATACACAGTGCAGAATGTTGGTCCTCATTCTTGTCTGTTCTGATTTGGGTGAAGAAGAGTGTCAGGAGTGATTTGTGACAGACAGGTATCAGCAAGAGTGAAAGGAAAGGTCTATGGGACGGTAGTGAGACCAGCTATGTTCTATGGGTTGGAGACGGTGGCATTGACCAGAAAGCAGGAGACAGACTTGGAGGTGGCAGAGAAAAAGATGCTAAGATTTGCATTGGGTGTAATGAGGATGGATAGGATTAGAAATGAGTACATTAGAGGGTCAGCTCAAGTTGGATGGTTAGGAGACAAAGTCAGAGAAGCGAGATTGTATTGGTTTGGACATGTGCAGAGGAGAGATGCTGAGTATATTGGGAGAAGGATGCTAAGGATAGAGCTGCCAGGGAAGGCTAAGAGAAAGTTTATGGATCTATTGTTAGAGAGGACATGCAGATGATGGGTGTAACAGAGCAAAATGCAGAGGACAGAAAGATACGGAAAAAGATGATCTGCTATGGCAACTCCTAGCGGGAGCAGCCAAAAGAAGAAGATGCGAAAGAAACTGAAGAAACGATAAATGTAAAGACAACATGGCAATCTCAAAGCGGACATAGAAGGTATTTATCATCTTTATTGTAGGTATCAAGTTTGTATACAATTAAAATACTGAACATCTGGGTGTCTTTGATGTAGGCCAAAGAACATTTTTTCCAGTGGAAATTTTATTAAAAAAGTTCTAAATACAAAAATATTAAAACGCTTCTACAAGGTCCACAGATACCAGCCTAAAGCTACAGCAGGCATGGATTTAATTGATTGGTTTCAAATGTTGGTTGACTGATTTATTTTGATTGGACAAAGTATTACTCAATCAGAGAGCCAAAAATGGGGGCTAATTAGGAAGCAAAAACATACTCACATTTGACCAAGTTTATTATTTTTAGACAGAGCAATGTCATCGATGGAAAATCTTCTTTCAGAGTGTCAGTGGTCAAGCTCTCTCTGCATTCCTAACAGACTCTAAACACATAAAATGAGGAGGATGGACAGTTCAGCACATTAGAGCACATTAGCCGTTTTGAATAGTTTTAGTGCAAGATGTCATGCTAATGCAGGGTCTGCCTTGGAAATTATGGAGACAATTTGTTGTCATTTTTCTTCAGTGGTAACTTTACTGAGTCACTATTAAATTTATTGGTACAATTACACTTAATGGCACATGTATATCAAATGTATTTAAATAAATAGAAAATTTATTATTTTTAGGGCAACATGGTTGCACAGTGGTAGCGCTGCTGCCTCACAGTTAGGAGACCCGAGTTCACTTCCCGGATCCTCCCTGCATGGACTTTGCATGTTCTCCCCGTGTCTGTGTGGGGTAGGTGTATTGGAGATTCTAAATTGTCCCTAGTGTGTGTGTGTGTGTGTGCCCTGCGGTGGGCTGGCACCCTGCCTGGGGTTTGTTCCTGCCCTGTGTTGGCTGGGATTAGCTCCAGCAGACCCCTGTGACCCTGTGTTAGGGTATAGCAGGTTAGACAATGACTGACTGACTAATTATTATTAGAATAATAGTAAAATGTATATTTGTTAGTCTATGTATTTCTATTTGATATGTGGCTAATTCACAAAAGATTAAAATGCCTGCATTTTTTTTTCAAGTTTAACTTTGTCTTACACTGTGCAACCATAATTTATTTATTACATTTCAGCTCTTTAAATTTCAAGACAGTAAAATAGAACAGAGCAGAATAGCTTTTAGAATATATAAAGCTTAAACTTTCCAGGACCCACGTAATCCAAATCAGGCTGACAAAAGGCCGGGGCCTGTAGAATAGAATTTGATTGTCACACTATTCTTGTTTTTTATATATTAAGAGTTTTCAAATTTTGATACAATTATTTCTCATTATTGCCAGTATCAATCAACTTGCAAATAGTAATTAATTCAAACTTAAAGATGCATATTTTAACATTGTTTTATGTAGTGTGAACACACTTATTCTGTATAAATTTACAGAGTAACAATGCTGGATGTCTGTTGACGTTACTTTGTCTCGTCTCATTGAGGTGTACAGTTAAGGTGAATGAGCCTCAGTATGCTTGCATTCATTCTGGGCTGTGAATACTCTTTAGGATCCTTTAACACGCAGATTAGATAACAGAAGGCAAAGGCTGGTTCTTCTGTGTAATTATGTTCATTGAAGTCAGCAATTTAACTCTGGTGTCCATTTATAGAAATGCCTTATTAAAGAAAAAAAAAAGTGAGACCATAATATGCAATAAAGGTGCTTTCAGTGGAAGAGTAAGGACATCACTAGCAAGGTGGCTAACAGTATCATTTGAAATTCAGTGCTTTGGAGACTAATTATAAATTCTGGGGTATTTATTACCAAAATTCTAAATACACACAGAAATTAAAGGAAGCAGGAAAAATTGAGAGAAAAACTAGAAATAACAATAGGATTCCATAAGCATAAGTGCTTGGATTGTAATAAATATGCAGTTTCACAACATTAATATTATTAATATTTACGATTAAACATATCCTGGAACGAACAAGGCACAAAATCTGATAACGCTGATATAGACATTCATTCAACCACAGTTTTCAATATTACTGGCAGAAATAAAAAAATAAAAAAAATAGAATACTCCTACTCCATTTCAAAATGATTATGGTTGGAACTATAAAAAAAAAAATACAAATTTAAATAAGATTTGGTCTTCAACAACAGATGCCTGATGCAACTGAGAGCAGCATTATTTAAATAGTGGCGAGTGAAGTTGGCAATGTGAGAAGATCAGGCAAAGCTGTTGACATGAGAGGGACAGGAGGGAATGAAGAGACGCTTTGGTCACACTTAGAAGGTGAGCATGAAGCGCCTTCGTAGTAATATAATAGTGGTAGTGGCATTGTCACATCTAAAGAGGGCCGGAATGTAAGCAGAATAGGGTAATAGGGTAATGCATTTTTTAATTGAATTTTTTTTTTTATTATCAGTATGCTGCTGCTGGAGTTTGTGAATTTCCCCTTGGTATTAATAAAGTATCTATCTATCTATCTATCTATCTATCTATCTATCTATCTATCTATCTATCTATCTATCTATCTATCTATCTATCTAATACATACTATTAAAAAATAGGCATCTTCTGAAAACCATCCTTTCATATAATTTATATTTTTTTCCCATTTCTGATATTATTTATTAGTCAGTTTTCTTTTACTTTCTGAATATAAAAAATCAAAAGTGTGTCAAATCAGTCCCCTTTATAAAATAAAACAACCCGTGCAAGAATTTATAAACATATTAACATGGTGAGTTAAATCTAAAATTAAGTGCATTACTACATTCACTTTGGTAATATTTATTTCTAGTTTGTTGTTGCTATTTTCATTTTTTTCTTTTCTCCTCATTTAAGCACACCTCATTACAACTCACACAAAAGTCACGTGCGCCTTCAGCACCGGCCTTTGGTTAACACTTCCCAGTAGACAAGGGAAGGAGTGGGTAATTCACACATACACACAAATCTTGAGATCAGTACAAACTTTCAAAATGATTAGAAACGATACCTCATTAAATAACAATATGGCAAGGTAAAGAGTGTATGAATACACTTTTTTTCCACAAAAAAAAAACAGTAATTGCTTTTTAGCAGGCATAACTGCGTAAGCAGGCTGGTATAAAGAAAGTGCTTCTCCATTTGAAGCAGTGATTTAGAATAACACAGCTTTCTTAGGAAAATTACTTGGTTTCAAATTGTATTCTGCTTTCACACGTGAGAAATGATAAGATTTTTCATAGCCAATCTGTCATGGGAAAACAAGTACTTTTTTTTCTTCATAAACTCCCTCTCAATTTGATGGTTGGTTGCTGTTAGACTGCATCAATCTAACTGCAATGTCATTTTAATTGTCTGCTTAATGCAAGCAAATAATGGAATAAGTAACTAAAACGATAGACTAGTTGAGTGTATAGCTTTGTTTTTGTTAATCAATGTCTTTCACGTCTTTGATCTTGAATCTTGCTCCCTGTAATCAAGAAAGATTAGAGTCCATTTTTTTCAGAGAAAATGGTTATTACATACAACAAGAAGTAAAATCTTTGAGACCCTGGAATCAGGGATAGTGGCAGAAGACTTCAACAGAATTGGCGGTTCTGAAGCAGGATGAGAACAAAAAAAAATAAATAAAAAACAGCTAAGGGCAAAAGATGCAAACCAGACAAAACTTTCATTACAAAACTTAAATATATACATTTAAACTAAATTAAACTAATTTCCCCTCAAAATGTATGAAAAACAATTACATTTAATTGTGCCCATGTCTGTGTGGGTTACCTCCGGAAATTCCTGTTTCACCCTGCAGTTCAAAGACATGCAGGTTACATGGATTGGCAATACTAAATTGTCTCGTGTGTGTGTGTGTCTGTTCTTGCTCTGTGATGGACTGGTAGACTGTTCCTACCTTGTGCCTGATGCATGCTGGGATAGACTCCAGTTGCCCCTTGATCCTGCCCAGATAAACAGGTTGTGAAGATGGATGAGTGGATGTGTGTGCCTGTCATCACCTAATAATATTATACAGAGTGGCTTTATTTCATTTTTGAGATGAGGGACTATGAAGTGGCTTTGGTATTAATAGAAGTAAGTCCCCACAACTCCCCAATGGTGTCACCCCGCTTGACATCTTCAGTTAACAGTTTAATAAATTTATCCGGTGAATAAAACAGACAAGCTATGGTGGTATGAATGGTCTTCTCTTGTTAAGTATTTTTATCCATTTGGCGTAGCATCCTTTCAAGTATTGCAAAATTTTAAGTAAACACTACTGGGTATTCATGCACTTAGACTTTTATAGGATGTTAAACTTTTTCCCAATCTTTCAAATGTTTAAAATTGCTTACTAGTGATAACATAAGGTAATATACGCATAGTAAAGTAAGTTAATCTAACCTAACCAGCACTCTTGATACACTGATGAAGAGAAATGTCAAAAGGACCTAAACTGGATGATGTTTTCTTTGTTTTCAGTGTTTCTTTGTCTTGTGTTTGGTTTCTGACCTCTGTTTGTCCGAATTGAACAGTTTTATTTCTTGCATCAGGGTAATATCTCACTAAATACAAGCATCACCTATTAAGCTTTTCCAATAATACTAATTTATTTACCACAAGGTAATTTCAATCTTAGATAGATAGATAGATAGATAGATAGATAGATAGATAGATAGATAGATAGATAGATAGATAGATAGATAGATAGATAGATAGACACACACCCACACACACTATAGTCTGAACACACCCAGAATAACTAAACAGGAAGAAAATTAAAAGGAAAGAAAAACGTCTGACTCAGCAGTCACCGTCCTAGTGAGGCATTATGCAGATGTATTGCTGTTGGTTTAAAGGAGTGTTTATTGACACACTTTTGCTGAATAATTCAAAGTCCTCAGTGTTCATGTGTCATTGTGATGTCAGGATTGTTCATGATGGCACTCAGTTTTATTTTGATCTTCTCCTTCATTACTACCTCCAGTGGGTCCAGTGTGCAACCCACAACTGATCCCGCTCTTTTAATTAGTCTTCTGATTAGCTGGGTTTCTCTTGAAGAGATGTTACCAGCCCAGCACACCACAGATTACAAAATTTCATTGGTCATCTCAGAGTTGTAGAAAATGTGAAGGATGACACTACCTACATTAAGGGGACACAGTCCCTAATGAAAAAAGAGGCTGCTCTGCCCTTTCTTATATACTTCCTCTGTGTTACAAGACCAGTCCAACCTGTCATGGATGTCCACCCCCAAGTATTTGTAGGAGTGGACCACCTCTACAGATGCATATATCTTCAGATGCAAATGTCGTTCACAAAAACAGTCTAATATTTATGCATATACTGCATTAAAATACTTTGCATATATTAGGTTTATCTCCTTATGTTTAAGCGTTACGTTATGTTTCTTTTTTCATATTATGGTTGTATTCATTACATAGTGTGTTGCAATCTTATATGGAAGAAGAATAAACTGACTTGAATTAAACTGAATGTTTGGGCTCAGCCACACAGGAGGCAGACTAACCATGACAAGCTGGTGAAAGCAGAATTGTACAAGGAAATTATAGGAAGAGCAAAGTAATGGCACACAGAAGGCATCCTAGTCCAGATAAAATTAAGGCTCAGTTTTTTTTAGCTGAGCTGCTTTTCCCTCTTCATGTATTAACAGTACTACGCAAAACTGTCAAGATCACTGGGTATTTCTGTGCTTTGTTGCAATTTTTCCCATCCATTTAAACATTTTGTTAGTTTCCTTTGGATTGTTTTCTTCATGTTTTGGTCCACTGTGTCTTGTATTGCTATTCCACAGCACAATTAATACTCATCATATCTTGATACCAAGAAAGGCTGCCTAACTTTTGCTAAAAACTCAAAAATTTTCATTTGCATTATTATCACATACAGATTGATCATTCTGGGTTCAAATCTTGGGCCTGGTGTCTGTTTGGAGTTTGCACATTCTTCCCTTGTCTGTGGGGATTTTTCTCCTGTCATTCTAATGTTCCTCCACATCCCAAAAATGTTAAGTGAGCTGACGATTCTGAATTGGCCTTTTTGAGTGATAATACAAATGAACGTGTGATTGTGCTTATGCTTAGTGCTCAGTACTTCTAGGATTGTCTCAGGACTCCACATAGACTAAGCAGATTTGATGTTGAATAGATGGCTGGATTATTTTCACATCTGTCAGACAGTAGAACTCGTAGCTTGGAATTACTTTTTAGTGCTGTTTTAAAGAAAATGCTAATGACTTTTAGGTCTTTTTTCCATTTAGGAGAAGCTGCTTAGCCAAAACCATGTTATACAAATGAGTATTTGAGGACTTCTGATCACTTTTAGAAACCAATGAAAGCGTTCTTATTTAATTATTTGTTTATTAATTTGGAGATGTCTAAAATGTCAGAGTTTTAGAACTGGGTTGTGATTCGAGATGACCATGTCTTTGATGAGACCCAAACCACTGAAGGATAGCTAGGCATGTATCTGACCTCGTATTTGTGATTATTCCTTAAAGGTACTGTACATGGAAGTAGATTGAAAAGTTAAAATGAAAATACTAGATATGTTTTGATTTCAACTTGAAATTATTTTGAAAGTTTAGGTAAATACGAAATAATGAGTTAGATTGGATTTTTATGTTCCTATTGGCTGCTATATTTCAAAAAATGCATTTCAACATGCTTCTGAATTATTACATTTTCCCTTTTTCTTTAGTAAGATGTGGCAAGATAGTAGTGGTACAGTAGTTATGATGGTACACTAATTATGAAATGACAATTCTCCTTTTTTAAAATGAATTAATATAAACACACACTTATAACTGCTCAAGAAAATTCTGTACAAACAAATCTGCCAAATTATGATCTCAAGTATTGAATTTTACAAGCTGAAACATCTGCTATCCTGATTAAATACTGTAATATTATTATTTGGTCATTTTTAATGTATTATGTGTGGGTTGTGGTCATGGATATCCATCACAAAGTTCTGTTGGTAAGCAGATTAATAGCATATTGGTTAAAGTGACGATAACTGAGCAAATCTGTACTCCATTGAAACTTGATCATGTTCTGATTTATTATTGATAACTCAGCATCTGTCAAGTATTAAAAAAAAAAATCTAATTTTAGCACAGTATTAATGAAAGTAGAAAAACAAGGCTGCAACAATGTAGGTTCATAAATGAAATAACAAAATATTGGTGAATATAAGATACATAAAGTAATTTCATTTAGAGTTAATATTTTAAACAGAAACACATATACAGTGGATGTGAAACATATTCACTTCCTCAAGTGTCATTAACGTTTTATTCTTTTACAATGTGGGGATGTTTTACCTTTGATGTACATTAAAACTCCATAATTCCCAAGTAAAAGCAGATCAATCTAAATCAATTGCAAATAAAAAAGTATAGAACAGCTGATTCAAAAAACCTTCACTCCTTACACTCCACTCCGCACGGAGGTTTTGTCAGAATTACAGTTGGAAAAGAGTCTTTGCCAGCTGTGCGTCAAGGAATAATTATCATTTTTTTAATGTTATCTTTCTGTTTATTATTTTGTACAGAAAATACATTTTATAGTTTATGTTTTGTTTATTAGATGTTAAGCCTCATCAGCAGTTTAGTCCTTCATTGCCAGGTGGCCATCTTATGTAAATGCAAGTGCTGCATGTCTGAACTTCAGTTAAAGGGAAAGTTACATACAGTAGATTGATGGATCATCTTCCCTATGCTTTAATTTAAGAAATGTCAGTGAATGCAAAGTAGTAAGAGAAAAAAAGGAGAATTGACAAGGAGATGCAAAAATAACAACCTGTAGAAGGCAGACTTTTAATCAAGGAACAGGCAGGTGTCATGAAACTGGCAGAAGTTGTCAAAACTAGAAACAACTAAACCAGTATTGAAGTCAAAACATACTATATATTGAAAAACTTTCCAAACACTTGCTTGTATTAATTACCCCTAAATATCACTAGACATTATCATAATTCTCAAGTTCGTGCCAGGCTTGGGTGCCAAGTATTTTGGAGGACCACTCTAAAGAGATTGGACATGTTATGGAACTTCTAGTCACTTGACTGGCAGCAGGTGTTGCTGATAAATATTGCCATCATGGCAATGGTCACCAGTAAAAACAGATATAAAATAGCACCTAAGTGACATAGAATAACATAAAATGTTGACAGTATTAAATACTATGACTTATTTAATTATAAAATTAATTTAAAGTTAATATTAATATGAACAAAGTATCAAAAAAGAATAGTATAAATAGACTCAGAAAGACACTTAAAATAATATTCATAACACATCTAGCGATTTCATTTGTTTAAGCCTGCTTCTGATGAATTATAATCACAGTCATCTTTCTTACCCATGACAATTTTGTAATAACATATTTAAGTAGTGTCTGACGCAGAGTTATAAAACTTACACCATTTTTGTGTTCCAATATTGAGTGGACAGATCTACATTGTTGAGGCTCTTCTACACAGTACAGTGCTGGTCCATTCCTTCTCTCTAAATGGTTCAGGCTCCTTACAATTTTACCGGGCCTCTGTAAAATACTAATTGCTTGTGTTTCAGCCACTCCTTAGGCTGTTTATTTTGGATAATTTTCCTAAGATATAAAGAATCTTTTTTCAGGTTCTTCTTGTAAATGTACAGACAGCAGTAGGTTTTCCTTCAAGATTTGTCTGTACTTTACATCATCTTTTTTGACATCTGTGTTTGAAAGGCTTTAGCTCTTCCATACAGAGAAGCGTCCTCATAGTATGAGGCTGCTAACACTATTCTTCATGGATAGGGTAGTGTTGTCAGGTGTGCAGGTTTGTGTGTATGTGTGTGTGTGTCTTGAAACCTATGACAAGCACAGCATTTCATTCTGAATCTCTTTAGCTAATCGAATCTCCCACATCTTGGTCTCTGGCTCTGCTACATGTGTTCAGTTAAACCATAAGCAAAATCTTACATGATCATTTGTTTTACTGCTCTCCCAAAATGCACATAAGGTTTCCCATCTTAGCCAAGAAACTGAAATTCCTTTAGAGTTAGTGTACATATATTGGAGCCCCTTTTTACTTGATATAAGCGGGATACAGAATGGGTAGATGAATATCCTATGTCCTGTTTGGTTAATATTCACTATTCTATCATATCTTCTCTAGTTCTTTATTATGCCTTTTGTCATTTTTCCTCAACTGCTTCTCCTCAAAAGCTTCATGTCAGATTTGTTTTGAACGTTTATTTCTGTTCTTCAAGTAATTTTATCAAGTTGATCAAAACAAGGGTACATCATCAGACAGACAGGTAGTGCATTTAACTCTAAGCTCTAAGGGAAACCCATTACCTGGTTAGATAATTATTTTTATAAACAGTTGGTTTTCTCAAAAATAATTGGTTGTGCCTTATCAGCAACTTTAAAGTAGAATGTATGGAATCAGCGATGTCCTTATTTTTTATTCATAATTGATTTTGATAAATCTGTAAAATTTATAGTGGCTGCAACACTGAAGGAGACTAAATTTAAAATCTAACCTGGTCACTGTCTTTGAACAGTTTCAACAGACATCTCCTTGTTTGTGTCTGTGTGGCATTTCTTTGTCTTCTCCGGTTCTGCTCCAATATCCAAAAGACTTGCATCTTAGGTTATCTAATAGCTCTGAACTGACCCAGCATGGGTGCATGAGAATGTACAATTTAGTGGACTAGCATCCCACTCAGAAATGGCTTCTGCTTTGTGCCTGATGCTACTGAGACAGAGTTTTGGTTAAATATATGTACAATATATTTTTAGAAAATATATCACTACCTAAAATTAGCATATTTTAAAATATTTTATAAAATACTTTAAGGATAAATATCATGCAGTGTCTTGCAGTATGCTGAAATGTATTGTGAAATATGTAAATTACTGCCATTTTTATATATTGCCACATATTTTTAAAAACATCAAGATATATATACTAGGAATAATAATTAAATGGATAACTATTACAGTATATTTTAAATGTACTGTATATATACATTCTTGTTATAATATACTGTACAACAGCGTTTCTCAACCTTTAAGTATTTGTGACCCGAGTTCCCATAACAGCTTTAATCACACCCCGAACATTTTTTTGAAATGTAGATGCATATTTTATTATACCTACTTAACTTTTATCGACATTTATCTAACTCTATATTTATTGTTCTAGTATCAGAATGTAGTTTAAGTTAATTTCTTTTGGTTTCAACAGATGTTTTTTTCATATTTTTGGTTCTTGTTTTCTTTTTTTCACATCTTCGCGCCCCCCTTTTTGTTATTTTGCCCCCCTAGGGGGTCCCGCCCCACAGGTTGAGAACCACTGCTGTACAATATATTTGAGAGTTTATATTTCAAGAGACTTGTCATTTTTGTATATTGCAGTATAGTTTTTAAAAGATAACAACCTGGCATTGAACATATCATCTAATATACTGTATATCTCCTAGGTGTTTATGAAAATTAAAATATGTTCTAGACCAACTCATACAGGGATACAGCACAAATTATACATTTATTATTACTCAAGTATAAGTAAGTACAAGGGACGTTCAAAAAGTTTCCTCACTTTTTTAACTCTGTTTATTAAGAATTTCAAAAACAATTTAGATCACTTTTCTACATAGTCACCTTCGTTTGTGATGCAATTACTACTCCTCCCGCCTTCACAGTGTCCAACGAAAATATAAAAGTGCGGAAACTTTTAGAACATCCCTCATAATAAAGCCATAAACTGAAGTCTGCATATGCTGGTGGAACTGCTGACTTCTTTTAGTGAGTTACTGGGAGTTTTAAATAAATTGCAGTCACTGGAAAGACTGTAGCTTATGCCAGGTAGAAAGATAAACTTTAAAAACCTGTCTTGTGGCTGGATGGACACACAGTTTATTACATGTCCTATGCACAATTTATCTGGAAACATTTTTGTAGAAATATATTAAGGGAAACGCATGTTTCCTTAAATCTTAAATATATAGATTTAAACTACATATATGTGACATTATATTAAAAGATGTTTTCACATATTTTTGTGTATATTGCAATATATTTAGTTTTTTCAGATAAACAGGTCCAGACAGTAGATGAAAATGACTTGTTTGTATTCTGATATTATTAAGCATTATTTTTTCTCATTAGTCATAAATCTTCAATCTTATTGTATACGTTTCAATGCAATAGTACTTTAGCAGTTACTGTAATGTAAGAAAGAAGTGTTTTGCTGTGCTTTCACAATGCTAAAAAAAACTAAGATCTAAAATTGATGACTTTTTATAGAAAAGTGTATAACGTTAATATCTCATTTGGTTTCTTTCCACTGGCTATTGCTTTATCATTTTTGAAATGTGTGAAACATTTGTGCTACAGAATTCATAACAGTGCTAATAGCCGATAAATGATATCTAATCACTCACTCAACAAGAGAAATAGATAAGCTGTGAGAGTTTATTATTATACTGCATCCTCTTTAACAGATTAAGAAAACAAATTGAAAAGAGAATGAAGTATATAATATTACAATAAAACATGACATTTTCCTTTCCACTTGACATATTTGGGGAGCCTAAAACTGCAGAATTGATGGAAACGTAAAAACAAGCTCCAGGCAGGGCATCAGTCCAATGAAAGGAGTACACATACATACATAACCACATGCGCACCAGGAACGTGCTAGAGTCACTGGTGGTTTAAGTGGCTCCCTCAGGGTCACAAACTCTGAATCACTGGTGGGCACTGAACCAGCAGCTTTGTGGTTTAGAGTCCAATGCCTTAACCACTAGGCCCTACTCCCTCCGACAGCCTACTTAGAACTGACCTCATTAATACTTACATTCTGCACATTTATTAAAACCATGGCTAGGAAAGCAACAAAAAAAAAAGCAGTTGGTTGCATTTTAATTACTATGATTGATAACATTAACTTTATGCATTGATCTTAATTCCTTGCTGTCTTTCGGCTTCAATGTGCAATGCAGCAGTGACTCTGCAAGTGCAGGTTGGTGGGGAGAAGACCACATTTGGTCGCCCACACATCAGGAGCAGTGTTAACAACATCCAGCAGTCAATGGAAGGAATGTGAATACTATGGGTCAAACGGAGCAGGGAGCCATAGGAGATATGCTAAGTGAAGTCAACGACCTGATCTTGAAATTGGGAAATCCATTCTCTTTGGTGGAATGAGAGGGGCAGCACATGCTCGCTTCTTTAATATTTGTTCCTACAGTAATTATTAAGATGAATGTGTAGAGAGGGCAGTTTGAGCATGCTGCTGGGAGCTACAACAGAGATCTAGTATAGTGTATAAATCATATGCATACAATGTGTTCTGCGTATCTGTGGCTGGCATATCAGTCAAGTGGCTTTGAGGAGCAAAGCGGCACTTTTAGGTAACATAGTCTTTCTGGTATGGTTGTTTATTATTATTTAGCTGTTTTCAGCTATGTATAGAATGGTCTCTTTGATTACAGCTTGGTCTTAAGCTGTTTCATGAGGAAGATTATGGAATTGCATTTTACATTCCGCACAACATTCTGCCATTACTGCGTCATTGCTTGCTGAATGCCAAACCAAAGTTCTCTGGTTTCCTGATCTCAAACCAAGTCTGGCACCTGAAATTAAAAAAAAAAAAATCAATCCAATTTGAGAAATCTTGAATAGAAAAAAATTAAGAAAAAGATGCAAATGCTTCCACAATGGATAACAACTGAAATTTTGGCTGATACAAAAATATCATGTAACAATTATAACAAGCATGGAAATTTTCCTTTGAAAGTTACAAGGAAGCAGGAATGAATCTGAAATTCCTCTCTTACAAATAGCAAGCCTTAGTAAACCATACCATACATACATGACATATTTTAATGTTTTCTCAAATTTTTCTTATGGAGTGCAATGTTTTGCAAAACATGTGGCTTTTGTTGTAGGCAGGAATGAACAACAGAATTCCATCAGCAACCACATAAAAGCTCGAGTAATATTCAACTGCGTAAGGGCTGCCTGCTTTGTTTCCTATTTTTGATAGGGCTCTGCAACTAATTAAAGCTGGAAAACAACTGACAGTTCTTCTTTTCGTGATATTTCCTTGTGCAAAGACTAATTTGAATTAGGGGAAGCGCCACACAAACACAATGGGGCACTGTCTTCGAGCTGAAATATGGTTTGCATATTTAATCATGCAGTGATTGCTGGAATTGATAAAATTGCTTCCTAATACTCAACCCATAAGTAGTTCAATTTCAAAACCAAGCTTATTCATTAAGGGTTATTTAATGCTAAGTACATTTATTTAAAAATGCAATATAAAATTAGTATAAACAGAAATGAACATTACTACAATAAAAAGAACCCCCAATGTCTTGTGTTTTTAAAACAACTCATCATTTTGTGTGGTCTACCTTGAAATGCAAAACTGAGTCAATTTGCTACTCTGCTGAAGCACATTGATGTCCTGCTGTGTACTTTTTTTTCAAGTAGCCCTGTGGTAAATTCTTCCAAGGTTTACGTAGGATTTGCCACAAGACTTCTTTTGGCTTTAGCGTCTTTTTGTTCTCATTCCGGTCCAAGTGATCACACGCAGCTTTAATTACAATGAAGTTAAGGTTCTGAGGCGACCAATCTAATACTCTTTGTGTTCCATTTTCAGACTTATACTACAAGTAGGTATTTATTGTGTTTAGTGTTTAGGGTCTTAATTCATGCTGAAAGATAATGTTTTCATCAATAAGTTATTTTCATAAAGGTACAGCAATAAAATATGTCGTGCAAATTCATCTTCTGACATAATTGCAGCTGTTTGAATGAAATATTTTTAATTTAGACCCATCGATCCATAAGGCTTTCTGCCTCCAGTCATCTGAACCCTTTGACAAGTCTAAAGGTGTACTTTTGGTGGCAGAAGACTCTGCCGGAGGCTGAGCATATACTTCACTGGTTTTCCTTCTATCCCTTGAAGAAGTGAACTTTAGGTACTGTTCATCAAATGCAAACAGCTTTTTGAGTTTGCCTTCAGCATGAACCAGTTTGCTTAAATTTGTTTATCACAGCTTGAACAGCACATCTTGAAAATCTGGATTACTGTCATATTACTCTGTGACCATAGTCCTTTGAAATAAAAATATGATCTGTAGACTGCCAAAGTGTGTGCGCTGCTTCATCTAAGTATCTGTGGTTAGCATCGATACACCCATGTATTTGCTAAACTGCAACACTAGCACTCCTGGTTGGGCTAATAACACTACTTCATTATTTGAATTAGTTGTGTCATAGGCAGAATTCAACAAATACATGAAATGGCTGGAGCCCTCAAGGATTGTTTTAGCCATCTCATAAGATGAGAAAACACTAAAATACTTTTTATTATCATTTTTTATTATTCTAATGTTATATAGTGTGTTCAGAATAAAATAAACCTAGCTCAGGTAACAGACATTAAAATAACTTTCTTCAGTAGCCTAAGCCTATTCCACAGTACTGTAAATATAACTATACTGTAAATAAACACACAGTAATAGAGTTAAGGTGACACTGTGTTACTGGGGTACTTCACCCTCACAACATTACACTACTTATTTTTCCTCCATGTAGAGAGTGAGTGGGCCGGGTTTGAATCCTGGACTGTTATTGCCTATGTGAGGTTTGCATATTCACCCTGTGTGTATGAGAGTTTTACTTTGGGTACCTCAGGTTTCCTACTAAATCCTAAATATATTCACTTTACAGTAATTGGTCTAGTAAGATGTGGATGTGTGCATCATTGTAACCTCACATGGACTGGGAGCCCATTCAGAGATGATACTGCTGACCGTGAACTGGATAAGCAAGTTAGAAAATGAATGGCTGGATTGCATGGGGTCAGTTTAGTGTATTGGCTGAGGTGTGTCACTCCAATCTATGACAGTCTCAACAATGACTAGCCAAACTGGGTGATACCTGGGAAGAAAAAATTACTGTGTATAGTATGCAATTTATAAGATTTTTTTTTATATATAAAAGTGAGCTAAATGTCACCAAAGTGAGCCAATTTCCTTAGCATAAAGGTCAAACATGTAAGTAAGAATTTCATGCTACTCTGTACACATGTGAATGAATAAGAACTTGAACTTAAACACTTCCAATGTACTTGATTTTTGATTTTTGATGATTTTGGAGCCTAGCCACACACATATTTATGTCCGTAATGTTTTTTTTAAGGCAAAGAAATAACAAAAGACAAAAGATTAACAAGTTCCCCATCTTTTTACTTAAGGCACCTTTGTTAAGTTATATTTTAATGACTCACCAGATATTTGTGAATATCATTAAAATCACTGAACAAATGTCACAAATAACTAGATTTATTAAAGTATGCTATCTGGCAATATTAAAATTAATAGCATGGATATCTAAATAATCAGTAACTAATAGAGAAGGATACAAGGAAAAGAATGATGGCAACAATTCAGAACACACAGAAAGAATTAAAAATAAAGTTTTTTTGTTCTGCTTTAATTAAACCAATTAAATAGAATCAAAATATAAGAATGTAATCTATTTTACTAAAATAGTATTTACATTCATCTTTTGTCAATTCCTTCAAGAGTTAAACAACACAATACAATATATAGAATTATAACTGTGAGCTATTATTATGAGTGAAATAGAAGAAAAATGTTATTTGTTCATATATTTCCTAAAAATAGCATCTATATTTGTACTTTTCAAATAATGCAAACTGTAATTATGGCATCCTATTGTTTAAAATATGTCCAAATAAGTCTATGGGTGTAATTTACATTCACCAACACCATGAGGATATGCAGACTTTATGAAAAGTCACTGTGGTTTGGATTCAAACTACTTTCAGGCAGGAACGCTAACTGCTACACATTTGTGTGGGCTGCAAACAAAGAGTTAAATAAAGCAGGCTATAAAAAGGTGTTCTGAATAGAGATATGAAAAATAGAAATGACGATTAAAAAGTCAAATGTGAATTAACTGAAGGTTATGATGGTCAGCCAGGTCTACCAGAAGTTCCTCATTTAATTAATGTCCCAACTTCACTTTGTATCACATTATAACATCTGTGTTGCCAAATCTCAAGCTGTGAAATCTACTTGCTTGCTGTTTCTCTCTTTAGGTCTTTTTGGAATATTAAATGTATGAGGTGTTGTTGCGAATCTTCCAACATGACTATTGCCAAAATATACAACCTTTTGCTACCGTGTCAGTGTTGTGAGTATTGGCATGTGTGGGTGAGTGGGCCTTGCGATGACTGGAACCATCACAGGTTGAGCTTCATTTTTTCTCCTAATCCTAAATCAGAATAAGTGAGTTTGGAAAACTATAACAAAATATAGAAAGGCAGGCCAAAAGAGGATAAACATCAATGATGAAAACTCTGAGACTGAAGATACACAGCTAGACTTTTTAGCATAAGTGTGTGCTTATGTGATGTGACCACCACATAACTCCAAATGACATAGTTATGATTCTGAAATGATATTCATCATAAAAGAAGCTAAGTTTTAAAATGAATGTATATTTATGTGAACAAACGGACACCCAACCAGTCAAAGCAAAGACATTGCTCTCCAAGTGTTTGTCAATGCAATCACCATATCTTATGCTGCACTTCCTTTTTAGCTGCTGCTTTAAAATGGTGCTTATGCTACACAAGAGGATGTCTAGTCATCAGTCATCACAAGCTGCAGCCTTACAGATAGTGCAGAAAGTGCGCTTTCGTTCAAATATAAAACTGAATTATCTAAATAAGATGCATAATGACCACAATGTAGACTTTCGGTTGTCTAATCGTTGCCTCCACTGTTATGTGAACACACTCTTGTGCTTAATATCCAACCATCGCATGGTCTTCAAGTAATCTGACATAAACTGCTAACAAAAATGTACTGTGTAGCTTTTAGATATTAAACTTTTCTGTAGACATAGCCATGTAAAGATAACCTTGCCCACAGGAGATTAAACGTGCGTACATTAAGCAACCAAAACTCAATAACAACAAAACATTACCTTTGAGATGGAAGGTTAAATGTAAAGCTTGTACAAGGGATTTAAGCATGACCTCCAGGTCACTGAGACTAAACAGCAGGACAAGTAGCCAGTCAGATTTTAAGGAGTGAAGACAGAGTGTATATGTGTGTGTGTATGTGGGATATTTATTGGACATTATGGTGTGTCGCAGTAATCCCTTTGGTTATTACACACTGCTGAGCTGTGGCATTCAGTTCTTGTGGTTTGAACTGAGGTGGGGTGCTAATAAATAGCTGGCATGAAAATGGAAGCTGATTAAATGAAAAAAGTAAGTTTATGAACAAGAAAGCATGTAAAGTAGCAGCTGTTACTGAAGAGTGAAAGCCATCTGGTGTATTTGTGAATGGAGTGCTGGAGTAAACATACGCAGCTAAGTGTATATTGAGCTCCTCCAAGTGAATGGCAGGCTTTTTCCCTGCATTCGGTTGGAATGCTCCTTGTCGACATCTGACTCATTTGGAAGCCCTTATTTAATAATTCTCTACCTGTTGAAAATGAACAATACCGCAGGGTTATTACACCCATACTGTTCGTGCCAGTATAAGCTATACTGAAGGTGTTCAAAAGTATTAGCATGCAAAAAAAGAGCAGACAGGTCTCACGATTACTTTTTTTTTTTTTTGATTTGTTACTTTTAAAATGAACAAATTCTGATTTCCCACACAAACAGCAGAAAATCTTCAAGATATGTTTTTCTAGCATTAACCATAGAAAATGGGTACACTTGTGACTTGTTCTTACTGGTGAAAACCTGCATGTCAAAACATCCATGGTGGTGAATACTTTTTATAGGTATGTAAATATGACCAACATACATTAAACTTACTTGTAACCAAAATTGTATTTAATATTTAAGTAGTACTCTACACTGAGAAAAAAAAGTTTGAGCTAAAAAAAAATACTTTCCAGCTGTAAACAACAGGCTTGCTTTAAATTTCCCCCATTTGAATAAAGTGGGCTGGTTACTAGTTCAACATTCTTTGTAAGATTGATTTCTGCCTTGAACCTGAGGCCGTAAACTCACTGCTATTCTGTAAAAGAAAATTTATATTTGGAAATTGCATGGTGGGAGGTAACACCTTTTTTTTGTGCTTCATCCACTCTGTCCCTTAAGAAAAACTCGAAGTGTGGCTAACAATAATTTTATTTTTTTTACATTTCCTTAAGTAAGTTGTCCTTTTATTTTATTTTTTAAATCTCAGTTGAAATGGCCACCCATTCACAGTGTCAAACAGGTTGCTTGCTCTGGATCACATTCTAAAGAATCCAGCTCAAGACATGGCTTGGTATGGCACTCCTGGGCAGGACACACTTCCACTCTCCAACACATCAGGATCATGGGGGTCCGAGCTGACCTGACCAGCAGTGAATTACAAGACATGAGCCAACCTTGAACAGCATTTCAGTCCAATGCAGGGTGCAGCCGCTTGCTAACCCACACTCAGTCATAAAGGACTCGGCTATCCTAGCACGCATAGCTTTGGGATGTGGTGGAACAATAGAAAATCTGGAGGAAACTGACCTGATGATCATAGAGCACATAGCAATTACCACATACAACCTAAGATATTCAGCAGAATATCCACATCTTTTTTTGAAATGCCAAAAAATGACAAACGAGTCATTTTTCAGCAAAATTTTAAGGAATCATTTATTCCAAAATGAAATTACAGTATATAACTTGTAAGGATGAAGGACTAAGTTAACCACCATAGCTAAAGATAGTTCTTTTTGTCTTCTGTTGTGCATTAACTTCAAACTAATTTTAATTGCACTCATATTTACTTAAATGAATGGTTAACTTGCAACAGCATCTGCTGGAAACCAAAATAGATCAATGTACAACAAATTAATGAGACTCACAGCAAGACGGAGATTAATATCCTCCCATTCCAAGACAGAGATGTGGGATTCTGCCAATGGGACAAAACGCCTTCCTGCTATGGTACTGTATACTTTAGCCTCCAGGCTCCGAAATCTAAATATTTTCCAGATGCCAATCATCATTATAGCAAAATCAATGGAGAGGAAGAAAAGAGAAAACTGTAAAACTAGCAGTATAAATAAAACTGGAGAGGCTTACATAAATAAAGCCTGAGTAATAATATTTAACTCAAGGCCTGTGCTTTGTCAAAATCTGAAAAAGACAAGTAGGGTGCATTTGCCTTAAAAATTGTTTGGTATTGGACTTTTTAGTGATCAATAGTAATTATATACTGTAGTTCTTTTTGAGTTTGCTTCTCATGTTTTTGCAGTGAAATGGTGCTGGCTAAAGCTCTCCATTTGCTCTCATTTTAGCCAATGCACTCAGATCTTGATTCAGCATGATAGAGAGCGCCATATGATAATTAACATGTTATTAATAATTTCACAAGACAAACATAATGCTGACTTTGAGAAGTAACAGGCATTCAGATTTGAAGGTGGAATTAAAATTCCATCCATCCATGTTCTAAAATGTTCGTTCTGTTCAGGGTTTTTGGGGAGCCAATGCCCCCATATTTTTGCTTCTGTTTAACATTTACTGTAATGGGCTCCGACTTCTTCGTAACAACACATTCAACTGTGAAAAGCTTTTGTTCACAGTGAAAGGACAGGCCATGACAGACTGAGTGCACCACAATTCTAACCTTATCTAAGTTCAATATTCAGTGGCTTGGAATTAGGATCTTGGGATTAACGTTTCGTTTTGAAGAAAACATTTGGCTACAAGGTGTAAAATTCAGCAACATGTTGTTACTTGATCCATTCTTGGCCTTCTCCTTAATTTGCTGACTTTAGCAGTTGTCTGGATCCCATTAAACTCGCATATGATTTTTAGAGATGGCTTATAATGATTTTAAATTTTAAAACCTTGCATTCCCCAACAAATGCCAAAGACACTTGGAGCTGTACTTGCTTGTCTGGTACCTGCATGAGTTTTTGATTAACACACTATTTTTAATATTAATAGTGAAATAAGAATAGCAGTCAACACACTCAAGGCTGAAGGCCGGGATATTTTTTTCACTGGTCATCTGTCTGCCTCATGCCAAGCAGAGATTTGGTAAGTCCAGGCTATTACTAATGGTCTGGAAAGATTGTGAGTTGTAAATATTTAGGTAATGTACAAGTGAAAGGCAAGAAATTAAGAAGACAAAGAGAAGTCCAATTTTGAGATTTAGTTTATTTTGCTGTGTGGTGCATTTCATATTTTAAGTCTGATTTGATTATTTTTTAATCTGTTAATGCAATAAACAACAGCACTTTTCATACCAGAAGTCAGTGTTTCCTTTACATTTGCTGAGAAAGGATAAACTCATTGAAAAGGACATCCATGTGAAGTCTCTTTTTCCCTAATTCTTTTCTATTATACCGTATACGCGCAAAAAAAGTCTCAGAAACACAGGGGGCATAATCTTTCTAGTAGATGTCCATTTGTTCTTCAGTAGGTGCCTTCCATTTATTTTTGATGAAGAAAAACTTCATGCAGCCCACCAAAAACAATCTGATTTATTTTAGTGGTGGACAGCAACTAGCTTAGGTAAATCACAATGAAATGGCCATGGAAGAATTGGCAGCCTTATTGGTCTCTTCACAATTTATTATTTTACTCTATGGCAACTCAGTTAATCTACTTAGAATTGTGGGACATTGAGAAAACACACAAAACCACACATTTCATTAGGCCTACGTACGTATAAAAGTGAAATAACTTATAGCTTTTGTTTTTGACTACTTAGGCCTTTGATTAAACATCTTTGTATAAGTTATTACCTCTCTTTTTCATTTATACATTCATTCATTCTTTTCTGTATCTTCTTATTCCAGTGCACGATTAGGTGAGATCGGAACCAATCTCTACAGCATTGGGCAAAAAATGAGGACCCACAACTGAATGAGATGTCATTCCAATGTGGGCCCACTCATGCACCCACCCACACTCACACGCCTAAGACAGTTTGAAGTGTGTGTAAATATTGCATGACGTTTATCACTTTCTGTTGCAAAATTATATCTTGTGTTAATGTTAAATTGAGTTTTTCAGATTATATTAGTAATTACAGTATAACACATAAATAGAGGTGTGCTTAATAGGGATGAATTAAATTGAATTGAATTGAGCACCAGCCACCCTGACCTGTACATGTAAAGGATGTGGGAGAAAATCGGGCCCACCAGCATAGCAGGGTGCTAGTTCCAACAGGCAATGACTCGGGAAAGATTTGGACCAAGGACTATGGAGCTGTTAGGCAGCAACCAAACTGCTACTCCATTATATTGCTCTTTTATTTATGCATACAGTAGGACAAATGTTTAAATATTCTCGAAAAGACCAGCAAAACAGGCAGGATCAGAAGCACATGAAAATTTGTAAAAGCGCAGGTATGAGCCATACATATCATAATGTGAATAGTTCATTTGAAATAAATACATATATATTCACACAAACACACACTTTGGTCAGAATGCACATTAAAATGACTATAAAGCAAGAAAATGAAAAGGAAACAAATATTCTGACTTGGCTGGCACAGTCAAAGTGAGGATAGATAGATAGATAGATAGATAGATAGATAGATAGATAGATAGATAGATAGATAGATAGATAGATAGATAGATAGATAGATAGATAGATAGATAGATAGATAGATAGATAGATAGATAGATAGACAGATAGAACTTTCTCATTTAAATGTAAATCTGATAAAATAATGTAATTATAAATGTAATTTGACTTTAAAATTTGTATAAATACAAAAGCATGGTAAAATACCAGTCCCATGTTACATGATTATGACCGTTGTTGTTGTTGCTAATGTTTATATTGTTTTATTCTGTTAAAGAACAAGAATTAGCATAATGGAGTGCTTAGTTCTGCTAATTCTAAGTGATTGGTATCGAATCACTTCCATAGGTCACTCACTGTCTGTGTGAAGTCTGCATGCTCTACTCTTATCTGCATTGGAATTCTGATTTCCCTCCCACATCCCAAAGGAGTGCAGATTGATATACAAGTCTTGATATAAATTGTACAGATGCTTTTAAAATAACTATTAATAAAAAAAACAGGACATGACAACAAGCTATAGTGCAACTAACATAATTTTTAAGTGGAATCTGCCAATTGGGCACCAATTTGGTGATACAGAAACATTCTCATACAATAATTGATGAGTTGGTATGAGTAGGTATCTATATCTCCCCTTAGTAATCAGCAACATACAGTGGAGTACAGAAGCAGGGGTTTTTAGATTTAATCAGTGACTTTTTTTAACACAGTATGTTAAAGCACCAACAAGGGAGAAGACATGTCTAGATTTAGTTTTCTATAATAATCAGGATAGAATTGAAGGGGTAAAGGTGATTGAAGCATTAGGATCTAGTTACCATAATTTAAAATAGTTGAAAAACAAAAATAGTTAAATATAATTTTAGTAGGGCAAACTTTGAGAAGATGAGGCAGAGCCTAAGTAAGAGAATTTGGGATAAGCTTTTAAGTGTAGAGGCAGTTGAGGAGATGCAGGGCATTTTTAAAAGTGTTTACATATAATGAAAGGCAAGCTTATCCAAAGATTTAGAACAAGTAACAAATGGAAGAAGGCTCTGAGATGGGTAAATAAGGAGCTAACAAGTTAGAAATGTACACATGGAGTAACATTCAGGTGCATTTGGTGACTAATGTAACTATATGAAAGTTGGAGCATTTCATACTTGTTTACTTATTTCATCCCAAAGTCAGTTACCACATTTCTGTTTATGAAGTCGGTTTGTTGCAGCCAGTCACATTCAGAAATAACAGTATTAATAGTATGCAATTACATGTGTTAGTAGACCACATTAAATTAATGCTTTTTAAGAGTACTTTATAATGTCATGTAGTTAAATGTGTAGCCTAAATAGACTTGTGGGGCTCAATAGCTCCGATAGACAACAGAATTTAATTCAAGTGATGTAAAATATAGCATTGATTGATGTGTGTTAATGGTGGCAGGTCTGTGACTAATTTCTTTCCAATAACCTTAAATTTAACATTGTTGAAGGTATATCCAATAGTGTAGTACCCAATAATTAGCAAAAGAAAAAACCTATTAACACAAAATACCCAATGCTAGTATAAAATCACTATAAAAGGGGAAAAGCAACTGAAACAATTGTGCATCTAGTTATTAAAACCTATAAATTATCTAAATAATCAAGAACTTGGAAAAGAACCTAACTTACAGTATAACAGGAACACCAAAGGTGACAACTATCTTAAAGAGTACGTTCTACCACAAAGTAACTTTTTTAACACATGCAAATTATAATCCATCTCTGTCCTTGCTATTTGTGGCACAATCAGATTCTTTATGCACTGTAGAAATTGTATGATACACGACGGTCTTTGCTACATGGCTTACAGCTGATAAACTACAGTTCCCGTTCTAAAATTGTTCTATGTCTATATCACTTAGGGAAGCTACAGCTTTCCCATTTAATGAATTAGTTCAAACACTGTTGATAATACTGGATCTTTACAATTATAATCTGTAAATAGTATTTGTTCAGTCAATTCACTGTTAAACATGCACACATAATTGCTTTCCTCTTCCATTTCTCTCCAGAGAAGTGACTTTATTTATTTATTTATTTATTTATTTTGTACTTGAATGATTGACTTACCTAAAGCAGCAGGACAAGACTGCTGCTGTATGAGTTGCTTGTGCGCGTGCCTTTCCCCTGATCTGAGCAGCTGTCGGATGAGTAAAAGAGGAAAATATTCCAAATATACAAGTTGAAGTAACCACTCTCAAGGTAACATTGAAACAATAAACTGATTTGTACTTGAAGTCACACAGAATGTTTCTCTTCTTTACAAGAGATTAGTTTACAGTTTTGCCAATGCTTTTCAATGGGAGATTTTGACATTTCAAAGCTTTGTACTTATTGAAAAATAAGTGTGCCAATTTTTTATCAAAATTAGTCACATGAGGGCCAAGTTGTTTCATGCAGACAGACAAATGGATAGATAGACACAGCTATTGCAATAGGACTAGTAACTAGAGTGCTAAGACAGATGAAGAGATATATTGCAGAAAAGACAAAAGCAGATAACCCAAATCAGGGAGTCACAAGAAAGTCGATAATGTGATTAACTAAAAAGAAAAATAAAACTAAAATCAAAGAAAGAGAAAAACCATCCATAACTAGAATTCCAGTAAATGGGTGTCAAAAAGGAGCTTATGCCAAAGCAGAAATTTCATATAAGACTGTATTGTCAAAAAGAATGTGTGGCCTCATGACATCAATATCAAAGGAACATTCAGAGTAAATTTTGAATAGTGTTACTAAAAAGGACCAATTAAGGAATAGTCTTGAGAAAAGTGCAAAGGTATGTCCAAATGAGGAAACATCATATATCTGTAAATTTGGATATTACAACCCGATTTTACACAGAACATAAATGAGTGAAATTGACTCTAGCATGGGAGCTCACCTGATTTCTGGTGGCAACATAAATGGAAGCCATAATCTTTACAGCTATGCTGGGAGAAAGAATGCAAAGGGTGACAAATTAAAGAATCTTCTGTTTCCACTTTGAATTTCATTAAAGGTGTCTTAGTAGAGTTTTGTTTTCACTTTATCATTATAGCGTTAAACCAAACCTGAGTGATACGGTTTAAAAGACTTCTAAAAACAAACTTGCTTTGTGTGTCTATCAGAGTAAATTAACGTCAGCCTTGTTTTTGTGTTAATTTGTTCTTCATATATATATATACAGTATATACACGCCAGGAGTCACTGTGGCCATGTTAAACCCAACAGACTAATAAACAGACACAGTGAAAAAGCACAAAGAAGCTCTTTTATTTGTTTCTCCTTCTTCGAAGTGCCTTTTAAGCACTATAGCCACCATAAACAAGTAAATAAACAATAAATCTCCTCAATACTCTTTCCTCCACACCTCCCAGCAAGCTCTATCCTACTCCTCCCAACTCTGGCTCACCTGCTGGGTCCCCAACAGTCCTTTATATAGTCCTTCTGCCCATTTGTCCATGTGACTTGCTAGCACTTCAGGGTTAGGTGGAGAACTGGCTTTTCTTCAGCATGGAAGTACATAAGACCTCCCATCCTCATGTCTTGTGAGTATTTCTGGGATATGAATAGGGCATTGTTCCTTTGTTCCTGTTACAGCTCCCCCTGGTGGCATCCACGGTACCCAACAGGGATGAGAAAATGCACTCCAAGTCCCAGGATGCCCTGCGGGAATTCGGGACACTATTACATTCCAGGGGAGCTGCCATCTAGTGTTTTGGGGGAAGCAGTGTCCCCATCCTAAGGGTGTACCGACCAGGTTGAGCTGCCGGCATATATATATTATGACAGATAGGGGGCGCTGTCGTCCCCTTGAACCCTCAGACTTGACGCCAGACACCAGGTAAAAGTCCAATAATTTGACTTTTTATTAATATATAGTGCACAAAGCACCCTCCTCTCCACAATACTCATTAACAAATACAATACTCAATACAATCACAATCCTCCACTCCCAGACGCGTTGCCACCCTTCCACCCAGCTCAGCTCAAACCCAGAAGTGTTTCCAATCCTTCAGTCCATGTGACTTCCTATCACTTCCAGGTCAGATAAAAATTCCTCTTCTTCATCCCGGATTTATGTCATTTCCCCTGTCGCTTTGCCTAAGACGTACTTCCGGGTTATAGGGCACATAACAATTCTTGGGTTTCCCTGCAGTGTCCAGCAGGTCTGTGGATGAAAACTCCAATGTCCAGAATTTTCTGCTGGCATTCGGGGCACCTGCATGTTGCAGGGAGAGCTCCACCTGGCGGCCTGGGGGCAGTGACCGGGATAACTGGCCGGCCATAGTCCACTATATATATATATATATATATATATATATATATATATATATATATAGTATATATATATATATATATATATATATATATATATATATATATATATATATATATATATATATATATACACATATACAGTATATCTATACTGTATATATACATATATATGCTAAATCAATGGTAAAAAAATCAATAAATTCTTTTTATAGATAATATATCTGCTTGTTTTCATTATGAGAATAACAAAATAAATATCATTTTTTAATTATCCAAAATAGTGATTTTGAGTGATTAACGATTAACACTGTGCAGACTTCATTATCTGGGGACAATGGAAGGGAAACCACAAGTGAGGTTGCATTAGCTGATGCTCACCGGTCTTAAGTAGAACTGCGCAAACAAATGGAAGGCAAACACACCCACTTAGAGGACTGAATTATTTTTAAAGATATAATAAACAATGCAACGGCATTTCAAAGAATCAACTTTAGCAATGAGCTCATCTCCCTGACTAGGTGCCTCCTCACTGGCTCCCTCTGAACTCTTTTGTTATGTGATACAAGGATGGTGGCATCACATGCACCTTGCTTCCCAGCAAGATCACATATGATAACTGTTAGTATACATGAAACTAATTAGAAAACAATTTAGAAGTCCTATTCAGACCAGTATCTTTTCTTTGTTTTTAATTTAGACAATTACTTATTGTGTAAGAGCCCAGTTGTAACTAAAACCAGCAAACCCAGGGTTTTGCCAGGACCAAGAATGGGAAAGGCAGCCGTAGAAATCTCTAATCCCCCTTATAAATTAAAATGCATGATGTTGGAAAGAGCTGTGGTTTCTGTTCTTAGAGTAGTAAGCCTGGGTGTGCATTTTTGCCATTCAACATGTGTGAGGATGAGCAGAATTCTGGAGTCCAAGTCTTGTATCCACCACAATGAGCTGGGATAAAAAGATTTATGATATATAATTCTTCTGCACTGTTGAATCTAACACTAAGGTAATGCAAAGTTCAGCAGAGTTCTTTTTGTACCCAAATCAAGGCCACAATAAGTAAGGCAGAGAAAAAATTTCAAATGACTCTCAAATTACTCAAATTATAGATGGATAAAATTTGTCCAAGAATATTATTTCAAGTAGGATTTTATTCTCTTGTGTCTGTGGTATACAATATTGTTGCATTTGTTGTCATCTGAGTTATCATATAATCCTTTATTCATCAAGTAATTGGTGTGTCTAATCTACTGTTTGCCAATTTACTACAATTACAAATCATTTCTTTCCTGGGTGGCACAGAGAATGCTGCTTGCTTCGTGATTCTAGAGTACTGAATTTGAAACCTGGGCTGAGCATTGTCTTTGTAGAGTTTGCATGTTCACACTCTGATTGTGTGATTTATTTGTTTTTGGCCAATCTATTTTTTTTTTCTCCACATCCCAGAGAAGTTCATGCTAAGTTACCTGGTGACTGTATTTAGGTCTTCATAAAGGAGTGTGGCCGTGTGCCTGAGTGTATCTTGTAACAGACTGGAACCCGAATCAATACTGGGCACCTGATGTGGTCCCAGCTCCCATGACCTTGGCATGAATATACTAATGAAATGAGAAAGGTTTCACTCCTATTGTCATGTCTTGCCACATATGTTATGTTAATAGTGCACCTTGGTTGATGATTTTAGAATTTCTGTATCACAAAATCATGAACTGCTTTCTGATACGCTTCATTGACCAGCTTTCCCTCTAGATTTACTGTACATATAAGAAAAGATAAGTAGTCGTGCACCCGTTATGGGTTGTGTCTTAAGCTCAAAGGACTGAAAAAAGATCATGATTTTAATTTAAAAAAACAATGAAGAAATGGCATCAGGCACTAAAGCACCCAGCATTAATGGATTCATGTGGTAACCTTATTCTCATCTGCATTTTATAAGCATTTCCAACACACACAGCTATAAAAGCAACTATTCTTAATAAAGGCTTCCCAACAGTGTCCAGAGCACTGAATAGCTTTGCCATAGGCAACACTTTCAGAATATTGACATTTTTTTAATAAAAGCAACAATAATGGGGATGTTAAAACCAAAGAAGCATTTAAAATCCAGTAAGGCAGGACTAGCCAAATAAAGACTGAGGGCATCATTACAAGTTTTATTTCTGAGCAAATTACTTCTTTGTAGTGAAGTTATCTGGTTACATTCTTTCCTGGGCATCTAGAGGAGAGGATAATCTTCTAATCCACCTCATTTCACCAATGCTACACCTTCCTTTTGGTGTTACCGCTCCTCCACTTGACGGTAATAAAGAAAGCTTTAATGAAATCTAGCCACCCATCCCACAGTGTCTGTCTATAGTATTAAGAAATGAAACATCTGTGTAGTCAGAAAATAAGTAAGGGATTAGTGCTTGTTGCAACAAAGAGGAATGAGACTTTCCGATATTCGGCTAATCTCACAATGAGAACACGTTCCCCAAAGATAATTCTAAAATGATAGGCATAATTAACTTAACGACAATTGGTTGTTTATGCAAATTGATACACCAATCAAAGCCGTCTGGATTCAGCTACTAGTCTCTGCTTGTGTGGAAGTTAAAATGTGTTTATATACACAATTTATTAATTAGCTTTATCTTAAAAAATTCTTGTTATCTTTTTCGCAACTTCTTATTTCATAGGAACCAGTATTACTCTATGCAATGTCTGTTCTGAGCATTTTTTAATATTTACTGGTTTTCTGTTGCATTATATAAATACTATGTAATGTCACTGCAGCCATCCTCTTTCTGTATGAACATATGTGAGCACAACACGTACATAAGAGTAATATTTTCAAACACAGAGTTGAGAGTTTTGTAAGGAACTGTTTAACATCCTGCTATTTAAAATATTGATAAATGAATATCAAAATGTTCAAAAACATACAGAATTAAATTTTCTCTGTTTTTTTGCCCCAATATGAAATTTTGCTCAAAAATGAATTAGGTGCTGCAAACAAAAGCAATCTATGTAACAGGTAAATTGCAGTTTTTGTAGGTGCACATTTCAAGATTTTAAAGAAAGATAAGTTAGTTGTAAGACATAAATAGAAATAATCAACAGCATATTAAAAACAATCAATTGAAAGAAATTAATACTATAATGATGAAACAGTTTCCAGCAGTCAGGTGAACTGAACGCTTTGACTGAGGAGTACAGAGTACAGGAAGCACAGATACAGAACCCCTCTTTACACGAGACACACACTTAACCTAACTTCCTCCCAGGTCCCAGAAAGTGAGGCGTCTGCATGTACCGTTGAAAGTATAACAAAAGTACAACACAAAATTCTTTAGAACAAAAAAAAAATTTCCTTTAAACTACCCCAATATATGAAATGTAGACAGTGCACAACACAGCAGAAGACAAAGAGAGGCAAACAGGGGTGGCTTAGCAGCACAGGATTGCACCATACTACCTCTGTAAAGTGTAGAACTCAAAGACTTTTCAACATATGCACATACTCATCAAACAGAAACACTTTGACTGGAAGATAAAAACATTCTTTGCTTCTTTACTGGTCATTCAAACCGCATTTACAAAGGCAGTGATCATTTGCTGTAAATGCCTTGTTCAGATTATGTAACTTTAAACAGAACAGCTTGCAGGTGAAAGCATAAATAGCCATGTGTGAAAACAGTATACTATTCATTACCATAAGATTTATTGAATTTTGGAATTCTTCTGCTCTGGCTCCCCAAGACACACCTAATTCTGTTGAGAAGTTGCTGCACATCATGCATAAAAAGATAGAATACTACTTTGAAGAACTGCATTTTTGAGGCTGAGGTTATATTATTGATGCAAGGTGCCAGTGGTCTGGTGTTGGGGCTCCTTGAACTTTCAGTGATACTCCTTGGAGCTCTCATTGTCACAGTTCAGTGAGTTGTGTTTGAAGTTATGTTAAGGAAGGAGCTATTTGGGAAGGAAAGAGTAAAATGAGTGATTGAATACAATTGTAATGCTTTCTTCTACATAAGAGGAAGTTTTTCAATGCACAAAGAACCCTTCTCCAAATTAAATGGTGCTTTGTCAAGCAATGTTTTTCAACAAGGGACCACACAACCCAGTAAAAAAGTATAAAATGCCATAATCAAACTATTATTTTTAAGAGTATTGGATGAAAGACAGAACAAATCTCTGGACAAGGCACCAGGCCATCACAGAGTGAACACACAAACACACATCAGAGCCAATTTAGCAGCAGCAGTCCACATAACCTGCATGTCTTTGAGCTGTGGGGGGAAACTGAAGTACCGAGAGGAAACCCACTTGTAGAATGTAAAAACTCCACATAGGGAGCACCCAGGACTTGAACCCTAGTCAACCTGTTATAAGGCAACGGTGCTAACACTGTGCTACCATAATGGGAGATATATAGTAGATAAAAAGGCATATACTCAAGTGAAATCAATTTTTCCCTTAGCAGTTTCTTATGTTAAAAAGCTCTGACCAATGCAAATAATTAAGTAGAATTAAAAAACAGTACATGCCACATGCAATGAAATACAATGAAGTATATAATAATAATAATAATAATAATAATAATAATAATAATAATAATACATTTTAATATATAGTGCCTTTCCCATGTTCATGGTGCTTATATATAGTATAATCTTGTCCTATACAATATATGTGGATAACTCATATGTATGAAATATGCATATACTTGCAAACTATATGTATATATTAATATTGCACAAATTTAATATTTATTTAATATATATTTATATATTATATATATACATATAGTGCTGCTCCCTCGCAGTTAGGAGATCTGGGGTCATTTCCCAGATCCTCCCTGCGTGGCGTTTGCATGTTCTCCCCGTGTCTGCATGGGTTTCCTCCGGGTACTCCGGTTTCCTCCCACAGTCCAAAGGTTAGGTGCATTGGCGATCCTAAATTGTCCCTAGTGTGTGCTTGGTGTGTGGGTGTGTGTGTGTGTGTACCCTGCGGTGGGCTGGCGCCCTGCCCAGGGTTTGTTTCCTGCCTTGTGCCCTGTGTTGGCTGGGATTGGCTCCAGTAGACCCCCGTGACTCTGTAGTTAAGAGATAGCGGGTTGGATAATGGATAGATGGATATATATTTATATATATATATATATATATATATATATATATATATATATATATATATATATATATATATATACAGAGAGAGAGAGAGAGAGAGCGAGAGAGACCAAGAGCAATGTAAATATAATATATTAATATGTAAAAGTAAACCCAGTGATCTGGGTTTTTAAATGGAACTGAATTATAATGAAGACACATAATACTCATGTGCTTCTTCATCATAATTTTATCACATACTGATATTAATGTTTTTTTTTTGTTTGTTTTTTTTTTTTTTTTGGTGGGGGTGCAATAGTTTTACAGAGGAATAATAAGAAAATATCCTGACATAATGTTCCATAGGTTTTACTATCTAAGTTTTTGAACTTTTTTCTACAACTAATTAATGGCAAATGAACAAAACAAGGAAAGAAAAGATAAAAGGCTATGAATAAAAGTTTTGTAGAAAGTGGTAAGGATAGTGAAGTTAGCATTATTCATTTTCATAATTCAGATAAGATATGGCCAGTCATCATTGTTCTCTTTGGTTGCACGGCGCCAGTGTGCTGCTGCTTCCTTTGAATTTCAGGTTAATATGGGTTTTCAGGGACCTGCATCAATAACTTGGTTGTCAATTAGAATTCAGTTGTGCTAACGTGTTGCACTCGAAAAGAAAAATCATATTCTGAGTGAATTTGACTTTGGTTAGTAAAAAGATAAAAAGAAAATGTAAACAGGACCGAGAACACGTTTCCCAGGAATATCACACGTCCCCCTAGGACCGCTGGTGACAAGTGAGGAAGGGAGAGTAATGGAAACAGCTTCAGGTCTTACTTATGTGCCTTACTTTCTGCAAAATTATATGAAATGATTGAAAAGAAAGAAAGTTTAAAACGAACTTTAACTTGTATACTAATTTTACACCGACGGCAGAGGAGGCAGGAGACAATTTCTTGAATTTCACATGACCACGTGACTATTGATTAATTCGGCACTAGCAAATTTTTTTTAAAAAAAGGTCTGTGCATTCAGTAGCCTTTGTGTTCTCTTGCTTGAAAGTACTGAAAGTCAAAGACCACTAAAATAGAGTAAGCTGCTGTAGATAGATAGATAGATAGATAGATAGATAGATAGATAGATAGATAGATAGATAGATAGATAGATAGAATTACTTTCGATGTATTTCTGACACGATTTACACCTTACACTGATCTTATATAAAATTATATTTCAAAGGATTTGTGATTTTGCACAAACCGGTAATAACAATCAGTTCTTTTCACTGTTTTTTTTTTTTTCGTTCTTTCATTAATACAATATTTGTCTAATAGTAAATAAGCTTTCAAAAAATGAATCCATAGTGCAGTCTTTGCTCTCCACGAAGCCTGCGGTCTTTAGGAAACTTTGTGCATTTCGCAAGCTGCAGTCCCTGCGCTCCGACACCGTTAGATCCGTTTTCATGTGGTCTTTTGATGTTGCCTCGCAGTTTTCGATCTCGTGTACGTGTGGTGTGTGCACTCTGACAGCCAGTTCGATGAGTGTCAACTGTTGTATTTCTTTAAGCCTGAAATCCTCTCTGTTTGAAAATTTTGAGAAATTATTCTAACCGGGGAAATGCATCCCCTTAACAGTGTGACTCACAACGTTTCTACCTATGAAGACCACTAAGTTTAATTTAAGGCAGTGTTATACAGATTTTGCTTAGTCTGAAAAATGAAATGCTGAAAAAACCTTCCCGATTGTTACTTATAACATGTATCGGTCAAGAAGAATAATGCATTAATATTCTTAAACCCAATTAATCCAAAGACCAAAACCAAAACCCGTCTATCGATTAATGTAGTTTAAATTTCAGATGCCGTACTCATAGTATTTTCTACTGTCTCAAACATGCTATATGATTACTGTTAAACGATATAATGGATAGGAAGGATACTTGAACTTCACATCATGCTGATATTTTCTATCAGTGCTCACAGTTTGCAGATATGGAAAAATAACGCAGTATAAAGGCTGTATGCTTAGTATTAAGTACTTGATGCATTCCAGTGCATTCGTCTATATGGTGTAAATAATAATAATAATAATGATAATAATAATAATAATAATAATAATAATAATAATAATAATAATAAATCATTGTTATACTCTTTAAAATAATTAATATTTAAGCATTTAATAGCTATTAGAGTACAAGAACTGCACGGTTCTTGCATCACATGCAATTAGAAGCAAAAATGGAAAACAATCACGAAAAAATGCGAAAACTGAATATCCTTCCATTAAAAGGGAGTTTTCAAACACAGTTGAAAGTGAACTATAATTAAACAATGATTTTATAGGAATGGGCTTAATCTAATCTAAAATCTATAAAGTGTTACTGCAGAATTAAAATTTAACCATAATCAAATCAGTTTTAAAACTAACGTCTGAAATAAAAAATATGGCATAACCAATTTTTATAGGAATAAAAAATGGCATAATTATATTTAAATGTTTCATAAACTTTTATACCTTTTCATTCCTAAATATCATTCGTTTAAAATGAGAACGCAGTTGCATTTTATTATGGTCTTTACAACTTAATGCCTTCTCTGATCCTACACTCAGATCACTTATTTTTCTCATTTAACGTCTATTTTTTTTTTTTAATCTGCGTGTCTTGCAATTTTGAGAAAAGAGGACAATGTTTAAAACGTCAGCCTCAAAAACATTACTTATGGAAAAATTCACATTTGACATCATGTGCATTGTGCTGTCCAGCGTCCAGCGTATCCAGCGCCGTTTAATTAATTGATGGTCATCTTTATCGGCTATCGGAACACAGCCCCTGCAACAGAGTTCATTCCAGTCACAAAAGACAAAGCAAGATGTTTCAAGATCAACGCATTACATAACCCGCTGCACACACCCCTAAACAACTATACCCTTTCATAATTCGGTGTCTCCACAAACCACTTGATCCACCCATTGGAACCGCTCACTGTAGTTACAACGGGGTTACTTACCTTTCTGGTAATCTTCTCTTTCAGCAAGACTTTAATCTGGAGATGTACTCACAACATAAACATTTGTTTTCAATACAATTAAGTGAAAAAGGGGGAGGAAAATAACGTTTAGAGGGGACGATGAAGAGTGCAATGCTGCGTCGGTTTTAGGATTCCCATTTAGCAACGTCTCCTTATGTACCCCAAACCCTGCAAAACGTTTTAAAATGTATCTGGCAAATCAGGCGCCGTTAAAGTGTAATCATCAATATGAAGTGGATTTTCTCTTCATGATATAGTGCCTTTCATATCTATCTATCTATCTATCTATCTATCTATCTATCTATCTATCTATCTATCTATCTATCTATCTATCTCTAAATGCTAAATCAGTTTTATTTCTTGCTCGCAATACTTTCATTTTAAACTTTCTGCAGCTTTAGCAACAAAAAAATTATCACTAGAATATACTTATAAACGCACAAATATATTCAAATTTTGAACATCTTGATTTATTTAACACTTGGCTTAATATGCAAACGCTAAAGCGGTAAACAGTGAACCATTTAGCATTACAAATAAGCGTTTATGAAGTTTTCTTTCTAAATAATCTCTCTATATATCACTTTATATAGCATTTTCACGTTTTAGCTTTTTTCCTATTAAGTCGCATTCAGAGTGCTAAATGTACTAACTTCTGTATTTACAACCAAAGTGAAATAGTACATTAATAATTTCAAGGTATTAATTTGTATGCTATTAATTTAATAATGTAATTTTATTCAGCTTACAACGTTTCCTTCAAAAATGTCAAAGCGATTCACAGTACAAAACACTCTGAGAAATAGAACTGATAAATGCTATGGCATTCTGTTAGTTATAATTAATTATAATGAAATTTAATCTGAACATTTTGAAAACGATCGTCACGCCATCACATGCTTATAAATTTATATGTCAAAGTTTTCATAGCATTTTTCTTTCTTTCTTTCTTTCTTTCTTTCTTCTTCTTCTTCTTCTTCTTATTATTATTATTGTAATTTTTTTTTTATTATTATTATTGTAATTTTATTATTATTATTATTGTTGTAATTTTATTATTATTATTATTCCTAGTGCATTAAAATATTTTGATTATGACTTTAAAAGCGCCCGATTTGCATTCAGGTATTTTTTTTCTAATGCATTTCAACATCATCGTGCTCTTTGAAATGACAAATGCGCTCACTAGCGGTCAAACTTAGTTAATGCTGTGAAATTCAGAAGTATTCTAGGGTGTGGCAACTGTTCCCAAATGCAAACGTTCCGAACATTTTAAATTTCAAGTGAATATTTTTCTAAGACGGATAAAAAAGTATATATCTTGCATTTCAAAGCCTTGTGCTGATCAAAACCTAATTGTGTATAAAAAGTAAACTGGGATTTAAAACTTAATATACAACGATATTTACTTAAAATAAAATAAAGAAAAAACAACAATTATATACTACTTAACAACTGCAAATACAAGTATTATTTAAAAATGTTAAAAGAGCAACTTGAGTTAATTTCATAATATTACACATTAAAATAAACACAGACACCAGAAAATCTTTCTTTCTTTCTTTCTTTCTTTCTAAGCGTTTATTCTCAAACATTTTACATATATGCCTTCTTAAATAGATTTACTATGGCTGCACGAGCAAGGCGCTGTCTATTCCAAGACACCGTTAAACGTGCACGCGTACATATATCCATACATGCTGTATGCATCATAACGGATAATGCAGAAGTGCAACGTAAGATCGGTTGTGCATCTGTTCATTGTAATATATAATAAAATGTACGTTTCTCAAGAGGTTTCCACAAATCTTGGAATACACCTGCGTACCAAAGTGAAGCTAATGTATCAAATTTGAGTATCGACTTGTAAAAAGACCAGGGTGGTTTGTAATGAATTTTTGTGGGTATTTATCTGGTCTGGGTTGCTGTTAGTTTCACGACACATACTGCAAAGTAGACCTTCGCCTGAAAAAAGTCACGCTAGCATAATTTTTATTAGAAGCCGCAACTATCAGAGAACCATTCATCGTGGGCAACCTTGGAATTCCTTTTTAAGCATCGGATTATTTCGAGGTTTTGTGACTAAATCGCTTTTGAAATCTGATCGTGCCACACTTTCCACAGAGTGATGTAAAATAATGAACTGTTTTAAAGTAATTATAAATCAAATACATTTATACTGATGTGTGAAATGTTGGCGCTAGTAAATCCCTGTATTGTTTTACTTGCGATATTCTTGTTTCGAGCATAATGTCTTTCGTTAACAGTAAATAAAAACACAAACGTAGCTTAAACCGGAGAAGAAAGAATTGCATACATTGCTAAGATAGGAGTTACTACTATACACTTTTTACGTTTTTTTCCAGACTAAAGTAAAATTAATTTAGGTTTTTTCTATTGCATTTCCTCCAAAAAATTTTATTAAGTGCATAACTGACCCAGCTATCAAGCGATGAAGGAAACCTGAATGCACAATTCGCTCGTCTTCCATTTAAATAGGAAGTTTTGATATAACTTAAGCCTTCAGTTTAAAAGTTTGTGTACAATTAAACTCTTTGAAAAGATACATTATTAAAAAGCTAACGGGCACGATTTGGAGTCAATTTAAATGGGTAGTAGCTCTAATTCTGTTTTTGCACTTTTATTTCATTTCCGGGTGTGGTTTCATTCATTTCTTTTAAGCAATACATATTCATAAAATAATAGTTAAAGTTGCTCGTAATTAACACTCTAGATAAATAAAAGATGATAAAATGATGAATGATGACCAATCAATTTGCTGATAAGAAATATCTTTTAAATGTATTAAGGTGGATTTGACATTTAAAATGCATTATGCCATACAACCCTGGCTAATCAAACGGCAGTGGATAAATACCACAAAATCAGCATAAATTGGCTGAGAAAATATGCGATACTGTCGCTGGTGTACCTACTTTCACTTCAGTAAAATGTTTTGTCATTCATAGTCGCCAGCCGGTTTACTAAATGCGCAATAATCTCTGACTCAGATCACGCAGGAAGAAACTCCGATGTTATAACACTTAAAAGTTACTAGTTCTGCTTTTAGGGTCTTGCGTGCGAAGATTCCCTAATTCCGTCTTTCATTTCTCTTCACAAAATGGGAAAAAAAATCACACAGGCGAATCACATGAGAGAGTCGCTCCGGACCTCGGAAACTAATATCCCGCTTTACAATAAAAAAAGAAAAGACTACAACATTATTGTTTCCCAACTGTTTTACACGAGTTTTTTTTTCTGCTGTTCTGTTTTGATAGCTCTTTTGCAGACGGCCTGATTTGCCAGTTCTTGGCACCGCCCACAAGACTGATTGGTTTAAAGATCAGTCACTCATTAGCTCGCTACCCTAATCTGACTTGAGTAAATAATTTGTGGCACTCTTTCCTTCAGCCGAACCGTAGTAGCGCTAAAAAGAGACTCTTTTTATTTTATTTGTTTTATCTTGTCTCGTTATCGTCAGAGGAGATTTCAACTGTCAGCAGGTTTTGGAGGGGAGGAAGCAAAACCGAAAAAGAAGTCCCTTTGAAAAAGAGACGCTTTGCAACATTTACACGGCTTTATCGAGTTTTACTTTTTTCAGTCTTGCCACTTTTCACAATCAACTGGTGCGAAGACAGTATTTTTAAGAGAGAAAATAAAAAAACACCGTTTTGCATCATGATTAAACGTCGGTGCTACTTAAGGGAAACACGCTGGACATCAAGTTCTTGAGGGCGCGATATCTTGTCAAAGTTGTTCTGGACTTGAACTCTTTCCAGTTTTGCGCTGGGAAACCGAGACGGCGCAGATCTGGAGAGAAGCGAGTATTTGTAAACTGTCATTCACGAGGTTTGTGGAAGAGGATTGCCACCGGCCGCAAAACCCACTTTGAACCCGAAAAACAAAGCGACCTTTCTTCGATAAGCTCATGAGTTAACCTCACCTTTGGTGTTCCTCAATACTTAAAGATTTATTTGCTTTCGAAATTAATGTCTCGAGTGGTTTTCGGCAAAGGGCATCAGATGAGTATTTAACATACAATTGCTCACGACTCCAATTTGCAACATTTCATTACTTTGTTCAAACTGTGACTTTTCAGTAGAGTCCATACTGTCAGGTGCAGCAACGAAAGTGGCTTTCTGATTTGCATAAAGTAAGCGACACTGCGAGAATAAAGGGGACGGCAAGTTTTGCGGTTTAACTAAGCAGCCTGTGAACACTTTGAAGATTGCACCCTGAGCTCCACGAACAGACTGCAGCCTCAGAAGTTTAGTTTGTAAGAAAACAGCTATAAATTGTGACTGGATGTGTTTGTAACGCCTTGGCATAGCGAAGGCACCCGGTGAGTACACGAGGCAAACCTCTGCTCACTACGCTATTACAGTCGGACGGTAACTGAGACTGCTGAAACAGCCTGAACGCTGATTTTAAAGTACTCCAGTATTATTCCGAAAAATACTTCTTAAACCATTTCAAGAAACCACCGTGCTGTTGTGCAACTCTGACCAGGGTGCTGTGATGCGTATTCCTGTAGACCCGACCACCAGCAGAAGGTTCACACCACCTTCGACGTCGTTCCCTTGCAGCAAGATGGGAGAAAGCAGCGGGCCGCTAGGTGCCCCCGGCCCGGGGAGGACGCGGCCAGAAACGCGCACCGTGGTGGAAGTTCTACAAGATCACGCCGGAGAGCTGGTCCGGACTGACAGTCCCAACTTCCTGTGTTCAGTTTTGCCTTCGCACTGGAGATGCAACAAAACGCTCCCCGTCGCATTTAAGGTAAGGATTTTCTTTCTTTCTTTCTTTCTTTCTTTCTTTCTTTCTTTCTTTCTTTCTTTCTTTCTTTTTAGGCGGTCAGGTTATATGAAAGTGTTAACCTTCATGACAAACAGGCCTGTGTTCAAAGCTACCTTAGTAATCTTAAAAATAAGAATTTAACACATACTAAGGCCTTAGTTTATTATCTAGAAATGTTTGTTCAGTCTATCAAATAGCTGGAATATAAAGCCTGAACGTTGTAATGTGTTACGATAACTGAAATTGTTCGATTATTTTGCACTTGTTCATACGCTATGTGTAAAGAGTGACTGTCTATAAAAATGTCTATCTATCTATCTATCTATCTATCTATCTATCTATCTATCTATCTATCTATCTATCTATCTGGACGGCTTTGATGGATTGTACAGTATTACAGTATTAGGTGACATTTTCAGTCATTAAATGAGAGAGTTCCTTTCCATATATGATACGAATTTAAATAAACGTTTACTTTTTATGAAAGCCTTATGAATACTAGATATTATATATACACCTTAATTGTTGATTACGAGGTTTATTTGCAAAACCGAAGTTTCCGAAAAAGCATTGTTTTGCAGGATTTAATTGGTTTTTGTGCACCGATCCCGTTATTATTTTTGTTCGTCCATCAAGTTGTCTTTTTTATTCACAATGGGGTGTCCAATAAATGGCAGTGCGAGGTGTACAAAGGAAGATCCAAACCTGGATGGGACGCCAGTCAATATAAAATGTTTTAAGTACTCAGTAACAACTCATAGAAGTGTTATGTGCATTTTAGGTTGAATCTGAAACTTAGTCAATTTTAATATATACAGTAATTGCAGGTTAACCGTAAGGCTATATGTATTGGGGTTTTCCGTTATGCATTTACCAAAATATTAATAGGTTAACAATTAAATATGCATGCGCCAACTTGGCATATTGTGTTGACGCATTATAAATCGCTTAAACAAACTTTTCACTGTATATTTTAATGCGTATCTCACCAGATATTAATGGTGGGTATTTAGAAATCGGTTTATGATCGTGAATGATGAAAAGAGTTTAATTCATTATTAAGATTTCCCGTTTGCTAAATAAACAGCCAGATAAAGTAGTAAATAGATAAATTATCGAGCAAAATGGAGCAGGTATCACAGCTCTCGAAGTACTTTTTCGGACTTGCATGATTTAAACACTGCTGCTTGAAATACTCAAAGACTGGTTTTGAACGTAAAAATCAAATACTGTCGAATGTTATTGAAAGGCTTTCAGTTTCCATACAAAGCGTGTCTATTGCTCCGCAAGTGCGATTTTTTTTTTAATTTGCAAAGGAAAATAATGATAAATTTATCAGCTTTTTAGGCAGTGTGTTTAATGTTAGCGCCAAGTTAACGTGTTGCCGGAAAAGCACCGACTCGAACAATTCTTGGAATTAAATAAAAAATTAAGCCTCTGATAAAATGTATCAGGTTGACGCTGGTTCCTGAAATTGGACGATGAAGGTAGAGTTACGGAAATGTCAATCTGATTTTCAGTTTTCTGCGGAGTTTATATTTGTTTTGCAAAATAGCGATTTGTATCTGAAAGTGAAGCGAGGGCAGGAAAAGTGGTGCTGATTGAAATCCCGGCCGAGTTCATTTTCAAAACGGGGTATCTCGCATGTGGTAGCGGTATTGGTCAATGCGGATTTTTTGGTGTGTGAAACATCAACTCCTGAGAATTTGACTGCGGTCTAGTAGTAGCGGCGCACGTTTTGGCAAGTCTGTCTACACGTCGCAACCTGTCTTTACCTTCCATGCATCCATTCATCTGTCAATCCATCCATTTATTTTTCTGTCCAAGGACCGTTGGATTTATTTAGCAGAACTGAAAATGAAGAGAAAATCCACAAAAAAATACATCAAACCCAGATCCAACAAGCGTGCACAAGATCAAACATGGAAAGTTAGATTAAAGCTTGGTCAGCATAACCATTTTTTCCAATTTATGAACAACTTTCTGCTGCGCTTGCACGTGTAGAAATAGCAGCGAAAATATTGTTCAATATACGGAAATCAAATTGGTATTTTTTAGTAATCTTTGAGACGTACTATTTTAAAAGTTTTACTTCAATACAGATTGTGCTTTTGTAACAAATGAACAACGAATAACATCACCCATGTCGATTATTTGTCATACTTGGTCCTTGTTCAGTATTTCAAACTTTCTTTTGTATATTGTAATAGTGTGATGGAAAAAGGGACAACGGACAATACTAGATGAGTAATAGGCGAGCTGGAGTATGAGCGAAGTGTCATCTTTACAATTAGTTTTTTCTTTTTCAGGCACACTGCATGCTTTCATGCTCCAAATTTTGCTTTCTGACCACAGGTAGTTAGCTTGGGAGATGTCCCAGATGGCACTCTGGTCACAGTGATGGCTGGAAACGACGAGAATTACTCTGCAGAGCTGAGAAATGCATCTGCCGTCATGAAAAACCAGTGCGCCCGTTTCAACGACCTCCGATTTGTGGGACGAAGTGGCAGAGGTGCGTAATTTATCACTGTATCACCACTCAAGCACACATCCTGGTATTTTTCAGAAGCATACTTCTTGTGGGCTCTGACCATAGCATTCAGCAAATATAAGTCCGTTTGCACAAAATTAAAATCTGACCGCTGTTGCTCTGAAGCGATAGGGGAAGTGCTGCTGATAGTTTTGACTGCTTTAGAGGTTTAGTATTAATAAGTCATGTGTAATCATCATCCTGTAATATACAACACATATACTGTGTATACAGCTAAACGTATACAAGTACATTGACAAATATTGATGCACAATCTTTGCACATATTGAGCTGGAATTGTTGAATATAATTTAAACCTGCATTAAAATGTTAAATCTTAGTTTATTTTACACTCTATAGGAAGGATATACACAGACCTAAAGTATATACAATGGTTATTTACCAATCATATTTAAATTTGGTATTCTGTTTTTACAAAATGTGGGATTATCAAGGAAAAAATGCATAGTTTAGGAGTATATTTGTTTCACAGTATTCATCTACTAAACACAGTAAGAAGTTAAATCTCTACTATTAACTTAATTTAAAGCCACTTTTTTCAAGGGGGAATAAATCAGAATTTGAATTTGATATAAATATGATAATCAGATTTTTAAAATTGTCAAAATCAATGACACAGTAGTATACATTTGGCAGGAAAGTGGAATTATTACTAAAATATGCTTTTTTAAATTGGGTTTTTGAAATTATGTATCTAAATATTGCTAAAGTAATTCCAAAATAATGTGAAAATAATGTGAACAGATGAACTGCCATTAATGGCAGTGTGTGACGAATTTAAGATTGCCGTTGGAATTTTCAAAAGTTGCTAATTTGAATATTTTTATGTTATGCAAATAATCAACACAATACATCTTCAAAAACACAGAAATATTATAAGTGAAACAAGGAGCATATTGTTTAGTTTTTCCTAACAAAAGCATTGAAGTTTCATATTTGCCCGTCCATCTGTCTTTAGATTACTGCATGTTTAGGTCTGCAGTGACATCAAAAACGTCAGGTTCTGGATTCTTAAATCATTTTTATTAGAAACTCTAATCAAAGTGAAGAGTTTTTTTTTTATATATATATATATGGACATCTGTAAAGCAGGTATGGTTTTAGAGATCATCCCACCGCCACAAAACACAACTCCATCTTTTTGATACAGAGCACAGCTGTTTAAAAAAAAGGGAATAAGTCAACTGTGCAAAAGGAGGTTTTGCCTAAACAAATATAATAAACCTTTTTCTGAGCCACTTTGTTTAGCTTTTGTGCAGTTTTTGTGCTACTAACAAAATCAGCTTTCTGGGAGCATGTTTGCATTTGCTGTTCTGTTTACTTAATGCTTTTGTTTCATGTTATCCCAAATAGTTTAAATTCTTTTGGACTTTTTATATTTTTTTTCCTTTTGGCCTTAATCCCATGTCAGCATCTCCTTTCATTGTTTCTCTTAACTAGCTGCAGGGTGATAAATGGAAAATATACATGTCTGTGATTTAAATGCTTCTCTTCTGTCTGCATATAATTATTTCATTATTATTACTCTTTGGCAATTTCTTCCAAAGAGATTTTTGTCTCCTGTAATAAAAACGATATGAGAAAAGTATATTTTTTATTGCTTATATATTAACCTCCAGGTATGTGCACTTCCTCAAGTATGCATCATTGACCCTGAGCACATTGTGTTTGAACATTTTGTGATGAGCTGTCACTGGCTAATCTCACTCTTTCTGTTTTATATAGGAAAAAGCTTCACGCTCACCATCACAGTATTCACAAGCCCACCCCAAGTGGCAACCTATCACAGAGCCATAAAGGTGACTGTGGATGGACCAAGAGAGCCGAGACGTAAGTAGCACATTTACTGAAATAAAAGAATACTGGCATGCTTTATAATTTCAGATCTAGTCAGAGCAAAATGATGGTAGTCATTTGTTGCTTTTAATATGCAACGTTTCATACCTGCCGTACTTCTGTTTTGAGTAGAAACGAATTCCCATTATACTAGGTGAGTGTTTCCCTATCCTCCTCATGGTGAACACTGTTGCGGCTGGGTTTTAATCAGTCAGTTTCAAAATTGGTGATGAGACTCTGCCTTTAATTTTTAATATTGTTTAGTTTAACTTCTCATTTGTCTTATTCATCCTTCAGCATTCTATATTAGAAATGTGCCGCGGAGTGGCCTTCACGTTTTAGGAAATTGAGTTGTGGGTTTTAAAGACAAGATTGAATTCTTTGGTCTGGATTTGGCTGTGTAAACTTTTCTGCCTTGTCCTGTTTAAAGATTCCTTGAAGTAACCACTTGATGACGAGCTGCCACACATCAAATGACTTTCTCTTTTGTGCTTCTCCCTCTAAGCGCACCTCATTTGCTATGGTCCTGAAAGTAAGCTAAGGCAGAAATTTAAAAGTAAGCTAATAAACTGTATCTGAAAAGCTGTCATAGCAATACATATCTTCAAATAGTAAAATGCACATTTTTCTGTTCTTAAATTTGCGGAAAGGCTTTACACACAGTCAAATATTAGTGTTAATTAAGTTTTTGTTTGTTTACTGAAGACCTATGATTGAGAATTCAAATGGATTAAGTTCCAGCAGCCTTAACATATCCCAGAGACCAAGGCTGACAAACACTTTTCAAATAAAATAAATAAAAGGTATTTTTTCTACAGCTTATAGTATCTTGCTTTGTTTTTGTATCGTAGCACAAGCTGAAAAAGGCTCTAAAAAGATTACGTGTTCAAGAAAATGTTTATTGTGCAACTTTGCATTTTTAAATGCAAGATTTTACAACAATGTTGTGTCTGCCTTTATCGGCTCAAAAAAGCTTTAATTCTCAGTTAAAAAGCAAATGACTTTCACAGGCCGTTGACCTTCTTCAGGCACCATGTTGTGTTGTGCAGCACGTGCTGTATACTGTACATGTCACTTGTCTTCGTTCGGACACATTTAAGAATGATTCACAGAACCAACAGTAACTTACTTTCTTGAAGTGATTTGATTGAGCTTAGGCACTTTAGTTTTGGCTTTCGACCTGAGCAGATCTTGCTGTATTAGTGGCCTGTATCCTCCCTCTTCTTCACTTCCAGCAACAAATGAAAAACAAAGTACAGTCAGTCTGCAGCAGAAAGAGAAAAATAATGAGACAAAAATGAGTCATAATGACATAATGGGTGGGATGCAAAGATGAAAATCCTACTCAACTGAGGTGACCCTATAACAGAATATATCCTTCTAAACAAGACTGTTCTGATGCAAGTTTAGCTGTGAGTTGTTCTGTAATTTAGTATCATTTACTACATAATTCAAAAGACATGGAGGCCTGTTCATTTGTACAGCCAATGAAATTCCAGTAGCACTGACACCTGTATTTGCTGTCCATCAGCCTTAAGTCTGAGCAGAGCAGGTGGGAGCACTTTGGGATTTGCAGATCTTTGGGGCGACCTGGTTACTCTGAATCAGATTTAACTGGTATTTGTAACAATATAATAAAGTTACTCAAGGGTACCTCTGGCAGCCTCCAAGGACCCCTTACTTAAATAATTTAATTGTGCTTCTGTTAATAAGCCTGGTGCCTTCTCTTTCTGGGAATTTGGACTTAAGTAAACAAGGCACTCCCTCCAGAGTGCTAACATCTTGTGGAAACAGGAAGTAATAAGCTTCTGCTTAAATTTCCTGATTTAATTCGGTGAGTATTTCTTTTGTCTCTCTTTCTCTAGCTAGATTCATGAAGGCAGTGCCTGTAATCCCATCATGATTATTCAAAGTATTCCAAGACCAGCAATATTAGAAAGGCAATATATAAACTTTGAAAAATCATGGATATGTCAAGGTAGCATTTTTAGATCATTTTGGAAGTATGTGCTAGTTTAAGAAAAGAAAAGGATGCCTGTATGTGTGTGTGTCTTCCACATTTCATCCCAAGGCAGCACCTATCGAAATATCAGATGGCAGCAATCATCACTATTTAATGTCTCATAATCAGCTGTTTGATTGGCTCAATTCAGGCATAGATTTTAAGAAGCAAAACCATAATAGAAACACAGTTTATCAAGAAATCCCACCCATACTGACAACCTACACATTGCTGAGGGGAAAATGAGTAAGTGGCAGCAAAAGGAAACAATTTAAGTGCATCTTGATACATTTCTAGTCATTAAAAAATAACAAGGTCTCTGATGCCAACCAAGGAATTAAGGAAGACGGCCGCCTCAATAGCTGTTTATTTGAACTCCAGGACCAATAAAAATGCCCTGTAATGGCGATACAACCATTTTTCTAATTTATTGAAAAAATGGCTTTACCTTTCTATGTTAAAATTTTAATTTTCAAACTCTATGCTTTTTAAATGAAAAACATATTTTTGATGGATTGCATAATGATAAGCACTGCTGCCTCATGGCCACAGGGAGCTGGGCTTAGCTCTCAGCCAGTTCGTTGTCTGTGTAGGGATTTGCTCCCAGTGTTCTGGTCTTCCTCACATCCAAAAGATGGACATGCTGGCAATTGAATGACTATAAATTGTCCCTTGGTGAGTGTGTCCTTTGACAGACTGGCATTTTCATCTAGGATTGGTCCCTGCTTTGCAGCAGATACTGCCTCATACCAGAGATTCTGGTGACACTGCCGGTATATCCTCAGACTCTATGACTTGATGATGGAACAAGTTCATTCAACAATAGATGAATTTTGTGTTACTTTGTTATCTTATTGGCATTGAATCCATTTTAGCTCATTTAATAATGTTGTGTATTTGTGGGGGGCTGGTACCCACAAATGTGGGTGCAAGCAGGAACCACACCTGTAGTCCATCACAGAGTACTCTGTCTCACTATCTCTGGCCCAATGGGACAATTTGATGTCTTAGGATGGAATAAGAAAGCTTGTAGAACCACACCCTCCGCCCTCCCCATACCTCAGGGGAAAACATGACAGTAAATTCAAACCCAGTCTTCCTTTGAGGCAGCATCACTAACCAATCAACCACCAATCCACCTTTGCTTCATCTATCTTTATTCCTTTCCATTTAAAAAATAGTTTAATATACAGGTAATATAATTTTCTCAGCTGGATCATTTTCAAGGTCATCAAGCACATGTTAATAATGTTTTATTTTATTGCATTTCAATGCATTTAGAGAGTTACATCTTCATGCAGAAGACACACAGGGGATTGTGGTCGCCTGCTAAGTTAGCCAGAAATGGGTCTTCAGCTGGATGCAAGCACAGGACTTAAATTCTACCTGCTTTGTCAATTACATCTTTGTATTTGTTTGTTTTGTTGAATTTCAGTTTCATTAGATCAGAATTTGCAGCTTCATAAAATCAGAAAGTATAACCCCGAAAGAAGTCTGAACAGCTTTGCTCAGTTAAACTTTTTCAGTATTTAATCTTTGAATCTGGGTGTTCTGTAGTTTTTTTCATATCTTGTTTGAGAGCTTACTGATGTTTTACACAGGAGGAAGAGAGTAAGACATTTATAAAATGCAAGTTGAGGCTTTCTTACCATGGTGACCATCTAACAGTGTGTGGGATTTATCAATTGTGAACTCAGAAACCCACTCAAGATAAATTGAATACGGAGCTATACTTTGTTTTACTTAAGTACAACCCCATGCCTTTTTTAACAGGATGTTTAGTCGGAACAATTACATTTTTCGTTGGGAATGTCTCTTTCTGTGGCATCTAAATGCTAAGGAATGCTTCTGTGCAACACACTGTGATTCATAGCTGCAAAATACAGAACTCATAGAAGGATTGCTTTATGCCTTCTGAGTAAATATTTCCCTTGGCAAGGTGTCAGTCGCACCAAAAAAAAAAAAAAAGACAGGTCCAAGTATTGTGAACCTTACAGCTTAATCAAATGCACTATATTTTAGCAATCGTCACTGGTTCAGCAAGCTTTCTGACTAAGCCAAGTTAGCTTTTTAATTTATTACTAGGCTTTTTTTTTATGACGATTTGCATTGCTAATGAAGTAGTTTCTCTTAAATATGATTTTTCCTTTAAGTCTACAGATATAATGGAAAACTGGACTAACAAGGTTGTTTCCCTTTAGCAAAAAAAAAAAAAAAAGCAACGCCGGCAGTTTAAAAAATCCTGCTATCCAGATACAGTATATTACAGCTGTACAGAATTGTGGTGTGCTGTAGGTTCTTTTTCTTACTATTGATGGTAAGTGTTTTCAGCTTTGGCTGTGACTGGTATGGTTCAGAAGTAGTATGATGAAAGCACTAAAGTAAACCACATTGTGAAGCATAATTACAGAAGTGAAATTAGGATGAAAGTTTGTAAAATAAGACCCAGATTGGGGAGTCAGGCCTTGGCAGCACACAGCCAAGGCAGGCTGCAGTGCTGTTAGTAACAATGTGCGTCCCACCACAGAAGTAGCTCTAAATCCTCATTGCAGAAAGCGCCCTGTTGAAAATGTATTGTGGAAGACTTTCGGTTTAAAAATTGAGGTCATTCTTCGGAAGCGTAAAGGGACAGAAGCGGTGCAGAACAGCTGTGGTTAGCCAAAATATCAAAGCTGTAATGCAATTTCTTTTACCACATTTGATTTTATTGTAACTGTGATACAAAGATCCAAGTGGACGGTGTGTTCTTACACCTCGACTCATGTGCCTTCAGTACGGCTTACAGACTGTCTGTCCATCCATCCATCCATTTTATGAAATGTCTGTTACCATGGCCCATTACTAATGTTATGTGATAGCCTCATGTTCAAGTATGTGATTAACCAATGGATTTGAGTAGCTTTCATTTGTATTAGGTCAATTCAATTCAAAAACTTAACACATCTCCCCATTATCAGAGAAATCCACGTGGTCACATTCAAACTTAATCAGAAAATACGTAAGGGTAATACAGACTCTACATAGACTAATAATCATACCTAGATCACAAAAGCTACAAAACCTCCTCATTTACCACTATACCATTTTATGAATGATTTATTTTGTTTTGCTCGTGTTGTTGCTGTTAATGATGTAGCATTTTTTCAACCATACATATTATGTAAGTCTTTTAGTAATCCTGTATTCTCTTTTAACACAGCAAATGATTCCTGTAATCTTCTTTAAAACAGAATCTTCATGTGAATTAAATGTTTTTACACATATTTCCAGGCTCTGTCACAAACGAAAATGGCGTCTCTTTTTGTAAATGAGTTAATCCATCATTGCATGGGTGGAAAATTCAAAAGGTAAAAAAGTAATTACAAATTACAAAGTGTGGAAAATGCTTGTGTAAAGAAAAAGGAAAACATAATGTCAGGAAAAGAATCCACCTTTCTTTTCAAGGCAAGTTTGCTATCAATCATGCCACTTGCATTATGCTGGTTCTTTGTCAATCGATCACAGTGTAGTGTTCAAAATACTTGCTATTTTAAAACGTTAGCTGTGTTTCAAAGCTTTTACCAGGTATAATTTCCAAACTTCACTGTAAATATAAAGTGGGACAGAATTATTGTGTTTAGACTAAATACCCGTGGTCATCCCAATTTGTTACAAAATTTGAAGCAGCTGTGGGGAAATAACCATTTCTGCAACCCTGAGGCACACCCACCACACCCCGGGAAGTGCAAGGAAAAAAGTCTCTTGACTTACTTAGCTTAAAATAAGATCCATGCAGGGTAGGTTGGGATGGAGGCATGATGGTGAAAGATTGTGCTTACATCCCCATATTGCAGTATGAAATACTGGAGACAATATGGCCCCAACGGGGTAGTTTGTGGCAATGAGAAAAATAGTAAGGGAAATTAAATTAAAGAATTATACATAGTGGGTAGGAAATAAACGCACATTTCTTGATTGAAAATCCAGCATGCTTGCTATGACACCACCATCATAACCTTTAGAATGTTGTTTCTGTATCGGTAATTCACACTATAGTATTTTTTGCCACTCGCTGTAACATCAAGTCATCCCCACCACCCACGGAGGGGAATGGCCAAAGCTTATATGTCAGAAATTTGGTTTATGACGAAAGTATCTATATGCCAAATTTTCACATCTGGTGCTAGAGCAGCAAAGCTGTGCATAAAGAGCAAAGAAACATGGGTTATATTTAAAGGGTAAGCCTAAAGATGTAGAAGTGATACCACTTTATAAATTACCCATAAACGTAAAGAAATTTACATGTGCAGTTTTGCGTGATCAAAGTTTTGAATTTAAAAAAATACTATAGACTTGGAAATGGAATTGAATTGGGGCGCAAGTTGAAAATCACACTAATCTCATCAATACAGTAAAGATATAGTATATGTAAATTAGTCATTTATAGAATACTAAAATAACTAATGCATGAAAATAAATAATAGTCTCAGGACATGCTGGTAAAGGCCTTAAATATAGCAGAAACAAGCTGACCAAACTCCATTTCCCAGATCACACATTATCAAGCACCAACAAACCGTTTATTATCTAAAATACTATAGACAATGTTTAAATTCTAACTGTCTGTAGATATAACAATTTCTGTGTTTGTATGGAGGTATATTTTTTGTAAGTTAAAAACTAATAATGGGTATTTGCATACTGAAAAGTCTTCATAATGTGCATGCCTGAAAAAAAAAACAGTTATGATATATAAGTAGAAATGGAGGAAGAAAGCCAGCAAAGATGAAAGGGGCCAGACCAGAGTAGGCGCCAAAGGTAGCCATTCGAGAAGATGAAGGTATTGATTAAAAGGTTAGTCAGTCGTTTATTTGTTAGTGGAATCTGTGATTCAGGTACAAAAAGTTGCGCATGCAGTTGATTGAATGGCGCCTGACTGATTTTTCTCCCAATATATCACATATAAATGTAAAAATGTGCATAATGTGGATTTAAATACAGCTAAAGAGTTTAAGGCCGAAACATTACCATAGCAGTAGAGTCACCCATATGTCTGGCATGTGGTCATTAAGAAAACGAGGTCAATGGGAAATCGAATTGCATAGATACAGCGTCATTAATGCATGTGTGTGAGTTTGGGGAGATCAGCTCAGAATGATTACAAAACGACTCGAGAGAATGGATTCTTATACAGCAACTCCTTTGAGCAAGTCACTTACATGACTTGTACAAAAATATATATATGAAAACCATGGTAATAAATGCTGATCTTGTCATCCACCCTAGGTAAAGGTGTCACAGTCAAATTCAGTTTGGCCTGCAGAGAGCCAGAGCCTGTTCCTACAGCTTTGGGTAGAAGGCAGGAGTAACGTATCCCATGGCACATCCATGACCACATGCACATGCCCACACATTTACACAGGACGTATTTAGAGTCTCTAGTTAGCCTTACACACATGTATTTTAGATGGGATGAAACTTTGTATTGCATGGAGAAAACCCCACACAGGACAACGTTTAGAATCTTCTCAGATACGGACCCCAGACTAGAATTCATTTCATGCTCCATTTTTTTTCTGATATAGTAGCTCCCCCTTGTCCCCCTATATAGACAATGATAAATACATTATTATTTTTCTTGCTGATGATGACTTCAAACATGTACCACATCAAAAATAGCTCATCCAAAAAATACACACAGATTACCGAAGTGAAGTTTTGTCCATTCAACTGTCTGCATTTCTTTTTTATTTCTTCTTTATTTTAATGTGGTTCACAGTTGCACCCACAGTATACCTTTGTAGACAATCAGACATGATTCCTGACGATAAATAATAAATATTCTGCCATAAGCTGAAAAGGGCTGCCGTGGCACCAAGTTGCATTGACCTTCTAGTGATGTGCATTAGCTGATGGTTGCATCCAGCTACAGATTCTTTTAAATAATATTAATTATGACTATAAAAAAGACAACACTGGTCAGATTCTCATATTTTCAAATATGGAGATATTCTGTTAAAAACCTACCACATCGGTCTTCAATGGACAACAGATACATTCTTGTTTAGGGATGAAATTCTTGCCACCAAAGCACTAAAGGCCTCTAACGCTGCCCTCCTAGTACACATTTATGCTATGTTTTGTTCAGCAGTAGTATTGTAATGCAATTTCAAAACTCTGCATAGACATTTTAGAAATTATGTGCTAGTACTGCTACACAGACATCACAAAACACCTGCAAGCAAGTACATGCATAGGTAAAATGGAATCAGAAATATCCTGTAAGCATTTTGTGTGCCGCATGTCTTTAAAGCTTTTCTGCAGCTATTTGAACATTGTGTGTGGCGCATGTTTTAATATCTTGTTTACTGCTGGCTGGCACATATAGTTGAAAAGAGTATATTTTTACACCTTTTTGTTTCGATTAGCTTGGGCATGACTTCTTCATCTGTCAATGTGTGTACATTATCGTATTTTTATGTCAATGTTGGGCATTAAGAGAATAATGGTCTCTCTCGATACAGTTATGCTGACAGTGCAGATGCTTCTGCAGGGGAAAATGGATGAGCAACATTGATTTAAGCTGCTCTAAGTGATAAAAGGTGCATTTAGTTACATTTTATTTGTATTGTTGTTAGAAGTACATTTGTTTGTGCATTGATTGAAGAACACACACCTTGTTTGTGCACCTTTTGATGGAGTCCCATTTGGCGTTCACATGAAAATGAAAGAGAGAAATGACTTGATAGGAAGCCACTTACAGACATGATTGCACTCTGATATCAAACCATCGCTCCGTAGTCTGACTCATCGTTCACTATTGCAGCGACATCTGGTGCAAGGAATGAGCCCATTCTCTGCAAGGCACACTCACATGGGACCCGTTAACAGTTATAAGTACATCTAATGTCTTTAGGATGTTGGAAGAAAATAAAGTGGCTGAAGAAAACCCACGTAGGCATGGAGAAGACATGCACATTCTACACAGACACAGTGACCAAGCCGGTAGGCTCCTGAAGTTGTGAGACAGCAGTGCTAACCACTGTGCCACCCACGATTCCTTAAATATTTTTGGGTGATGCCTCCTGTCAGTTCTGCAAGGATTTAGGATTGCATTTTCTAAATGCGTGTGAAAGAAAGCAGTGGAAATAGTAAAAAAAGAAAAAAAAAGTAGCTGCCTGCAAGGTATTGCACAGTCACTTGGGCAAGATTTTTAAATCTCACATTCAGCACATTACTCCAAACCACATGCACAAATGTGCGAGGTCATTCTGTCTTCCTGCTTTATGTCAAGACAGTTTGAAGGAACAGCAAATCAGAATATCAACTCGCAACCGTCAGAATAGCATTTATGAAGAAAAAAAAAAAAGAAAAACCATTTCCGAAGTTAAACCATATTTTATTTCTTAGTCTAGGCAGCTTTTTTTTTTGTCCTGTTTTCACCCTCATTCAATGGCCAAGAAAAATACCCTTTTCACTTTTCAACAGGTTCCAGACTCAGAAGAGTTTGTTTATTTAATGGCCACTGTTTTAAAGATTAAAATTAGGCTTCCCCAGGCTTTTTGCTTGCCTAAATGAACTCTAGCTTTCAGAAAAATTGTGCTCTTTGTAACTTTATTTCAGTCTTTTACAGCATGATGGCATGTGCCCATGGGTATTGACATCCTCTTTTAATGACTAATAAACTAGCTAAGCGATTTAATAAATATAGCAACAAATATTAAAATGTCAGCATATTCAAAAGCCTTCTTCATATTTCTCAAACATATTATATGTGAGGAAACTTTACACCCACCTTTGAACTGCATATTAATCAGTTATTTAAATTGCAATTTCTTTTAAACTTATTAGCACAGAACACACCCACTAAGAAAACAAAAACAACAAAAGCTGATGTCAGTTATTCCTCCGAAGGTTACAGTGGCTGAAATAAATTCAATACAAATGACAAAAAGTGCCATGTATCATGTGAGGGCAACCAGTTACTGTTACAGTATACCAGCGTTTTATCCTAACAGACTGATATTTGCACTCCTGAAAGAGGTGGTAGAGGCAACTATTCATTCTCTAACAGCGACATGGAAAGCTTCTTTCACTCGGAGTCCTGTACGGAGCTTTCCACAATGCTGATTTCTTCCCAGACTGTCTACCTGTGGCGTCTCAGTCTCCATCCTCGACTGAGCCATTTAAACTATAAACACTAGGGCAGGGTGTGCCTTAGTCCGTCAGCTTTGGCATTCAGGTCTCCGTTTTGAAATAAGTGCCTGTACAAACAAAAAATGTGTCAGCAGAATAAAAGGAATTTATCCCATGAATGGGAAAATGACTGGGGGTGGCGAGCTCAGGGATTTTTTTTTATCCTGAGTTACTGCCAAGGTGTAAGCAGCATAAATACTCTTCTGTGATTTATCAAAAATAGCATTCAAAGACAAACCTTACATTATATTTAGTAGATAGAAAATATTTATATATGTTATGTGTGTGTGTGTGTGTGGCTGTATATAGGTGTGTGGGGATTCAGCAGTCAGCACTCTAGCTCTACACCCTCTGAGTCCGGGGTTCAAATCTTAGTCTTGTTGCTGTGTGTATGTCATTTATGCCTGCTGTGTTATTATAGTATGAGTTGCCCAGATGCCCTTTACATCCCAATATGTTTGGTTGTTTGATAGCTCTGAACTGGTCCTGTATGGTTAAGTTTGGGTGAATGAACCTATAATGGAGGGATGTTATCCGGGGATCATTATTGCCTTGCTTATGATACTGCCTCCTGCCAGGATAGATTCCACATGACACAGATTTGATAGATAGATAGATAGATAGATAGATAGATAGATAGATAGATAGATAGATAGATAGATAGATAGATAGATAGATAGATAGATAGATAGATAGAAACTTTTGTTCCCAAAGGAAAATGCAGATATAAGGCAAAAATATATTGCAGATAATATGCATGGCATGGCCAAATGGGCAAAGTCAACTTGGGGATATCTGGAAATTCCTGGTAAGTGTTAGAAGGACCTACTGAGTACTGTGTGCTGCTACCACTACACATATCATTAGGATAATTGGCATGACAGTAATAATGCTGATGATGAATTAACAGTACAGTCCTAAACCATACATTTACAAACATAAGCACACATTAAACAGAACCAATCTCCATGATGTCCACAAACTGCACATTCATTTCCTGTTGTTCCTATTGTATTACTAGGGATAGTTTGTGGGATACATTTAAGTAAGAATTTAATTGCACTATATACACAATAGTAAACATAAACCTCTACTGGACTGAATGGCACATGTATTTGTTTAGATAATGTAAAAACGTACTGCAGCTGTAGTAGTGCAGTATAGTTACTTGAACTAGGCCTTGACTTCTTGTCTGGTCAGGGTCAGTGTGGAGTTCGACAGTCTGCCTCTCTCCGCATCTGTGTAGTCTTTCTCAGCGTAGATTCCAAAGATGGACACGTCAGATTAATGTGCAACTCTAACTTCCCAGGAGTGAGTGAGTGCAGGTGTGAAAGTGAGGACTAAGATGAAAAAGCTTCCTGAAAATCCTGGATCTATAGATAGATAGATAGATAGACAGATAGATAGATGTTTGAATATGTTTGCAGTAGGTGTGTGTGCATTTCTATGTGCTGTGCTTGTGTAAGTATGGTACAGTATATATGTAAGGGACAGCATGGCAGTGCTGTGATTAGTGTTTCACAGTTTCAGAGACCATGGTTGCAGTCCCAGGCGCTGCCTGGTATAGTCTACATGTTATGCCCCTTGTTTGCATGGGTTTTTCCCTGCCTATTGCATCTGTTAGGTTAATCAGGATCTGTAAATTGTCTGCCCAATTGAGTTTGGCCTACAGTGGATTGGTGCCTCATTCAAGGCCACTTCCCTCCTTGCATTCACTGCAATGGGTTTCTATTTATTTACATTTAGATTGTTTCAATTACAGTTTGAAATAAAGAAAGAATGTATCACTTTATGCTATAAAATTGCTAGTAATTAATAAGCAAACTCTTCTTTTAACTAGCATTCTACTCTTTAATGCTTTGAAAGCTAAACATATAAAGTAATGTTTATTAGACCAATCATTCTGAAACCTGCCATACAATAATACCCTTCATTTCAATTGATATTCTTTTAATGAGCTACATTTTACTATTGGACTGTAGAGTATTTTTATATTTTAGTCCGTATTTGTAAACTCTGTATTGAAAAGTTGAATGAATGTTCTGAAATATTCACGTAAAGAGTCTCTCCATCCATCCATTATCCAACCCTCTATGGGGTCTGCTGGAGCCAATCCCAGCCAACACAGGGCGCAAGGCAGGAAACAAACCCCAGGCAGGGCGCCAGCCCACCGCAGAAAAGAGTCACTCAAACACCAAAATATTTTACACCACAGAACTGTTTAAATAGTGTGCACTTTAAATGGGTTAAGTTGGTTATCCTATGTGGAATACTCAATTAAAAGTGTTGCAGATTCTTTACCAGATAGTGTACCTTTTATTATGTTCGAAATTAATGAGGAATATTTTGAAATAATGGATTGTAGACTTTATTTTTATATGTTAGTTGGTTAAAGTTTAAAATCTGCAAAGCAGTCTGTGTATTAGCTGGTGAAAATGATGGATTGTGATGAAATAATTGATTATACATTTGAACAGAATATGTGTATGTATGTTTGTGTACTGTATGTATATCTGTGTGTGCGTGTACAGACATATTTGTGCATGTGAACCAATGTATATGATGGTGTGGTTATTTATATATATATATATATATACATATATATTTATATATTGTGAAAGGCACTATATAGCACCTGACCTGACACAGATTGGACACGGGAGGCACGTGTAAAATGAAAGGATTTTTATTACTCTTCAGCTGGAGGGCACGTCTTTCCCTTACTCCCCCCAGCCACAACACAGTCCCAAACACCAGTACAGCACAAGCGCTCTTCTCTTCTCCTTCTTGGCACCACCACTCCTCCCTCGCAACCTTGTCCTCCTCCACCCGGCTCTGGCCGATGAGTGGTGGTTGCTGGCTCCCTTTTATAGGTCACCTGGAAGTGCTCCAGGTGTTTGATCAGCAAGATCCGGCAGCTCTTCCAGGTGTGATGAAGCTGTTGCCCACACGGGCTCAGGAGTCCCAAACACAGCACCCCCTGGCGGTACCTGCGGGACCCAACAGGGCTGCCCCCAACTCCAATTCCCAGGGAGCCCTGTGGGAAACAGAGGCACTACACCAGCCCAGATGGGCGGCCATGTAGCGTCCAGGGGGAGGTATTGCTCTGTCCAGGGCTGCTCCCCCTGAATACAGTGTGCAGGGTCGTCCCGGCTGGGCATGGACGCCAGGCGCCTGTCACAATATATATATTTCTTTTATTTGTATGTGTATCTCCTGTTAAATTGTGCATAGGGGTTAACTAGCTGTTCCAAAGCAACATAAATGGAACTGTCACCTTTTTTAATGTTAGCTATTGTCTTGATCTTAAAAAAGATCTGGCAATGTAAATGTTATTCGTAAGTTTTAAAGTTTGACATCACTATCACTTCCTGTGAAAGCTATCGTACACGCAAAGACAGTAGGCTTATTGTCGATGGCTGTCATTACACTACATTAAATATGAAATTTTTGCATCAATGTTTTTAGAAAAGAAAAAAAGAAAGCATGGTCAATTACAACCCTGCATCCCCAAGCGTTTTCCTGTTTACTCTCTAATTGTAAGCAATAAATGCGAGCTTTGTGTACAGTGGCACTTCCTTGCTTACTCAGTTTCTGAGAAAAGGAACTTATTAAGGTATTTTAAAGTCATTTAATAAACTTCTCTGTCTCATTTTAGAAAAAACTAAATGGAGCATGAGCTAAGCTATTTTATCCTCAGCTGCACTCAGATAGTAACCTCTTTGAGTTTTCTGCAGTAGTGGGAGCATGTTGGAGGGCCTGCCATTTTGCTGTCCAGGGCTATCATGGTGTAGCAGTCTTAATTTAAATTTTCTGACATTTTCATGAAGGTAAAGAGTCCTCTTTGTTGCGTTGATGTGTAAGCCATTAAAATAAGCCCTGCTTCCCAGTGGTTTATGCTTATGAGCACTGTACTAAGTAATATACACAGGCATACCCGACTCTTCCAGTTTTAGCCATTGCTCGGGTCACACAACACACTCAGACATCTTTATCAGGCTTCAAGCAATTGGAGTGAAGGAGCTAAGCTAAAGTCAGAGAGTTTTTAGTTTTACCAATTCGTTCATTTTCCAAACTTGCATTTTCTAATACAGGGTTACTAGGAACCTGGGGATCTAATATTTTGGCACTAAGTGCAAAGTAAGAGCCAGGCTTTGACAGATTACCAGCCCACTGCAGGGCACACTTACGTTCTCACAGAAATGCACAGCTGCATATGGATCTGCCAAGTCTTTGGGATCTGAAGAAGACCAGAGTGCCTGGCATGAAGATACCATATAAGGAGAACATACAAGTTTCCCAAGAACAGTATACATGTAAAGATATTAAGCAAAGGTGTTGGAACTGTGAGGCAGCAGTACTTAATATTGAATTACCATGTCATCCACATCTCCCCTGCACTGGTTTGGATTACCAGCCTGGCTATCTGCAAGATGTTTGCACATCCTCCCCATATCAGAAACACAATGACTTAACATCAAATAACCAGAATTTAAAAGCAGGACTCAGGAGCAGAGATGCATAAGCACTAACCACAGCAACATTATGCCATCCTTATTTTATTAACTACCAAAGTGATGCATGCTACTTAAACCTGTTATTAAAGAAGTATGCTAATTGATACACATGGCTCCTGAGCTCTAGGTTCAGATCCTGGCTTAGTAACTGTCTATGGAGTTTGCATGTTTTGTGTCTGTTTTTCTCTGAGGTCTCCCAAAGATGTGTCGGTAGAGTTAATGGGTAACCTACAGTTGAGAGAGTATGACTGGCTATGTGTTCCTGATGCATCAGTTGGACCTAAAATAACAAAAATGAAGGTTGACTAAGGGAGAATGAACATCTTAACCACAATTCCCAGACAAACTGAAATTGTTCCCATCAAGGTGTAGATTTGCCTTTGGCCAATAGCAGCTATATCTTGTACCATCTTGCATGTAGCTCCACCTTAGATGGTACAGCAGCAGGTGTGGGATATGGCCAGATATGTAATGTGTTGAATGAATTACATTTTAGTTACATTTGAATTTTAGTCTCTTAGCAAAACTCTGAAAATCTGACTGAAAATGAGCTAATTTACAAACTCTGATTAATTTTATTTGACTCAACAGAAGCACAAGAAAGTGCTGCCAGTTATGTTTGTCAGGGTGGAGTGGGGGTGATTTGGAAATTACTATTTAGTCTTTGCAGATTTGAGCAATCCAGTGCTGATTACCTGAAGCAAGGTTCCTTATGTTGAAATAACACTTAGAGGCCGGGTTTTTGTTTTTAATATATTCTGTCACTTTAGTAAAGAAGGGTGTCTCTGTTTGGCAGCCTAGTCAGCTGTCTGGAAGCCTTTGCCATAGTGCGTCTTTTGGAACCCAGCCAAGCTGCTCTGAAAAACAACTTTGTTTCCCTCTCTCTGCCACCCTCTGGAGGAACCCGTTTTCTTACATGCATAGATAGCTGACAAAGGGTAGATACAAATAGGTTTGGTCATTTTCACATTTTCTGCTGGTCAGTGTCTCATAATGTTCAAAGTCAGACACCTGACTACCTCTAATTTTAAAAAAAAACATCGTGGCTCTTAAAAGGTATCTTCTTTAGACATGTCTGCATTGTCAACAAGTTTATTATCATTTACCAATGGCTGAATTTTATTAGATTTAGAGCTGGCAGGTTTTTCTTCTTGGTATTGGATTTTTAAAAAGGGGCCGATATTGATTTCTTGGAAAGTGTTGAAACGTAACAAAGCTGCATCTTGAAAACTGACTTAGGTGTGAATCATTAGTACTTTGAAAGAGCACTAAGGAGATTTAAGTTCCTTGCTCAAAAATATAACTCAGTGGTTGACCTTTTTATTGAACATATTGTCTTCTAGCTCTCTATAAACTTTGTGGAAGGAAGATGTTTTGTGCTCTAGCGAAGAAAGGTATGGACTTAACACAGGTCTTCAAAACACTAGGGCATCAGTATAGTTAATCCAATAAAATTCTTTTCATTAAATATTGAATCATATGAAAATTATGAGGAAGTGCATTCAAGGCCAAAACCAGGTAGAATATCTTCACACAGATGGTCATGAGAATTTGGAAGAATCTCCCAAGTGGGGTATGTAGATGACTGCTTTTTCAAGGTATTGGAGGTGATTTTAAAACAGCACCGCTGTTAGTTAATCGAATCAACTTAACACACTGAATGATCTCCACTCTGTATGTTCCTAGGTTCTAAGCCTTATTTATACAGTGTATAAGGAACTGGAGATGCTCTGAAATAAGGTGCCACTAGGGGGAAGCAAAACAAAGCAACCTCAAAGTGGCTCAAGCGACCTTCACCAGTTTGGGATGACTGGGGGTAAAATATGTGTTTGTGGGGGTTACGAGTTCTTGTTGGGCAAAAAGTGAGAATGTGCTATGGGAGAATTACAATGTGACCCTTCATTCCTGCACCAAGTCTCTAATTTAATATTTAAGGCTCAGTTTTTGTACTGTACTTTTAGTTGAATATCTCGTAGGATTGTAAGCATCTGAAAGAAGACATCCAGCCATTTTTAGAGCCTCTTAAGTTAATTACTATGTCCGGGAAAACCAATGCTGCCTTAGATGCAATACAAGAATACAAGAAACACATTTTTAAAAATTTGCAATATTTAGCCTTGCATGTGAATGGGAACGTCTGAAGATAAAAAAAATCAAAGCGTACAAGCTTGTAACCAAACTCATTTTATGTTTATGATTCATAATAACAATGTTTATATTAAACTCAAAATAAAACTAACATTCTCTGATTAATAGGGTAGTGCCTAAAGCAAAATTGCCATTCAAACCTTACAAAAAATTTAAATGAGTTACAAAATCTTCAAATGAATAGTAATTCATTTCCCAGACCTGACTGTTGTAATATGGCCTTCAGAAGCCAGAGAATGTCCCATAGAACATCACACAAGGCAGTGACTGATCCTAGAGTGGGCAGCGTTTTGTTACTTCACACACTCGCACACACATCCAGATTGGGCCAGGTTAGAGTCACATCTCAACCCATGACTTTAAAAAGCCAAAGGAAATTGGACTGCCTGGGCTTATTATAGGGAGGAATTTGGACCGCTGGAGAAAACCCTTGCAGACACTAGGAGAAAATGCTGACAAAACCAGGAAGCAGTGCTAAATGCCTAGCCACTTTACCACACCTTCAAAGAAATGCTAAATGAAAAACACGGAACGAATAATCTTAAAAGCAGGCAGGCAACAAGAAACATGTAACCTAGCTCCAATGTAATAAATGAACAAAATTGCACACTAAGAAGAAGACATCACCACCAGTATCAGCTTTAATAAAAGCCATTGCTGTGGCTGTTGAGGAGTGCTTCTGTGGGTGCGTCTGGAAGAACGTTGAAGTGGAGTGCAGGGGCTGAGTCCCAGTCATGTGATGTTAAGCTAAATTGTCAATATTGTTGTGTATTAAAGAGTATTTCCGTAACAGATAATGTTCACGTGTGGGCAATGGACAGCCTGCTCTTGTGAATCCCACTTTATATGTTGGTAGCAAACATGTGCTGGTACTCACTGATTACACCCTATTGTTGTTTTTTGGATAAACTCTGATGAAGTGAAAAAGTACGAGGAGTCTGCATTTAATACTGCACGTGTTCTTGTAATGGAGCAGTACTGTAGGCCATGATTCTGGAGGAGCAGGAAATGCCCATAAGTGCTTAAGAGCCTTTCATTGCCTACATGATTATGCTACCCATATGCTACCGGATTAAAGTGTACTGACAGCTCGGTGGGATATTCTGAATACATCGCCTCTAGCCAGGCAATGTGGAAATCCTTTTGCAGTTTGTTCACCAAGATAAACCCACTTCCTGCTTGGTAACGTAAAAATAGAAAAGGATTAAGCTTTGAAACTTGAAGTGCTACCATAGTTTGCCTATTGCCAGATCACGTGACAATCCCAAGACCCTAGAGTTAGAAGATAAAAAAAAAATTGTCAACATTAATACACAAAATATTAAAAATAACACTTTTGGCAGCATGGTGTGTGGAGGGCACAATTTGCTCAAATACTTTCAAGACAATTACAAATATCTGCTTTTCAAATTAACCCCTATTTCCAGTCCATAATTCTCAGCGCAACAACACACAAAATTTGCAAGAAATGTACCATCCCTTTTCCAAACCACTTAATCTAATTCCTTTTCTGCCAAGGTGGGACTGCCTCCTGACACATTGTGACAAGCACAGGAGCTGAAATTAAAGCCCATAAGAAAACATTGACATTTATCCCATAATTTTCATTCATTTTGTAAACCCAAATGATAGCATTAAGCCTAAGACAGAAAACAGTCAAGGACTGGGTGCCAGTCCATCACTGGCCACACACACTCCCAACTCACACTCGCTCACATCAAGGTGCAACTAAGGTGAGTGTCATTAGGAAACCAATGTGATTTGAATCGGGAGCTGCAAAGTATCAGCACTGTCCTGTCCTGTCTCAGGTTTCGACTGTCTTCGTCTCTCATTGTTTTAACTGCCTTGATGGTTTGTGTGAAATGTGATTTTTCAGAGTAGCTAACCCACCAGATCCATTGAAATCTATGTACAAATGTGAAAAAACTTTTTTAATAAAAGCAACTAATTTCCACTGTTCTCCACCCTCTAATTTCCTTCAGTTAAAAAAAAACAACAGTTAAAAACACAGAGTAACTATTTTTATCATCTTACTGTGAAGATGATGAAACTAACAACTCGTGTGTCTAAGGATGGGCTTTACCTCTCTCATGTAGTTGTATCTATGAGTGGTTTCGGATTAAATTAAACAACATATTATTTGTAAAAGCTGTTGATTGCAGTGTGTCGTATTTAGAGGAAGGTTTCTTAACAAAGGAAATAAGAGTACAACAGAAATTTTAGTTATTAATGTTATATTAATAAAAAAAACGGTTTTGTTTTTACCCAGCATAACTTTGATCTTTGAATGAAAATGCATGAGAGAACTTTCTCAGAGCTGCTTACTGCTATTCAGGGTAAGGGGACTGAAGCCTGTCCTGGAAGCACAAACTGTGAGGCAGGACACAGCCCTAAGCAGGGCCCAATAAGTCACACTCTGGGTAGTAAACATGCAAGGAAATCTGAAAGCTGACATGAACATGGTGAGAACATGCAGACTCCACACAGACAAACAGGATTGAAACCCAATACACAGAATTGCATGCTTAGGTTTGATATTTAATTTAATCTTTTTTTTTTTTAATGTCCTGCAGTGTTTGTTAATGTCAAAGTAGTGTTGCTATCAATTCCTGACTTTTTAAGGGGCACCATACTTATCGTGTCATTTATAGACTTTTGTGCTTGACAGAACTTTAATTCTTTTTTGCTTAGTGATATGCAATATTTAACTAATTGATGGTCTTGTTACGTTAATAACTGTCAACATATATGTTTCCCTGGCATTGCCTCATATGTGGTTCTGCTTTGCTTCCTGGTCTCTGACCTAAACTCCGGCCCACACAACTCTGAAATGAATTAAGCAAATTCAGAAATGGATAAATGGATGGATTATTATGTAGGACCCGTGCACAGTCCAGGGTTGTGCCCAAAGCGGGTAGGATATGGTCAGGTGCTCATGGTCCTAAAGTGGACTAAGCTGGTTCAGCAATGCATGGAAGGTTAAAGATGTGGTGGTGCTAAGACATAATGTTTCAATGGCCATCTCAGGACTGTATACGTTTTTTCGGAGTTCTTCTAAGTTTTCTTGATCCCACTGTTGATTCCTGCAGGCTTTTCTATTCATCTGTTCTCTACTTTTTTTGACAATTACTTAACCGAGCCTTGCCCTATTACTCTGAGCTTCTCAAAACCAATTGCAGTAACAGTGCAAGCCACTACAGCCATTTGATGCCTTCAGATGGGAGGATAACTAAAATAAAAGTAAAGAGAGGACTTTATTTATTGGTTGGGGAGGCTAACAGCATTCATATAATAGTACCACTTGTCAATTTTTTATGTTCCTAAATCCATCCATTTCATGAAGTTACTTTTACCTTTACAAGGACACGGCAGCAATTTAGAGTCAGTCCATACCTGGGTACACTCACATAGGGTGTCTTTTAGAGTCATTACTTAATCTACATGTCCATAGGTTCTGAAATTAAATAGGAAATGTCCTAAGAACATGTGTAGGGCAGGCAAAATCCACACAGAGAGTCGCTTCAACTCCCTAGAGCTTTGAGATAGTAGCGCTAACCGCTACATGTTTGAACTTATGTGAAGTTGGCCAGATACAGGCCATTTAGACTGGGTAGCTTTTCCTTTAATCACTGGGAAAGATCAGTCAGTACCTACAGATTCACTGCTTTTTCTTTTCTTTTTTCTACAAAGTTTGCTGATTGGTAGCCTCTGTGTCAGCTTGGTTTGAGCAAGAAGAAAAATGATCTCATAACTTCAGTACTTTGCGTTGTGACTCTATAAGATGCAACCCCTCTAAATCAGTTAAAAAGGCCGGCACGAGATATGGATTACAAAGATACATAGTTATAATTTATTTCCTGGAAATAATCCCATGCCTTTGAATGATGACAGAAAGAAGCACCCTTGCTAGCCGTCTTTTAGGTGGACAGTTGAGTCGTGTAGCTATGGTATATTAAATGCGAAACATAAGGAAATATTTAAAAACACATAGCCTGGATAAGGGAGACCATAAATTACTGTCAGCATATTCTAAACGCTAGCAGATAATTTTTTTTTAATCTCCAGACAGGAAAAAGTTACAAAGTTTTATGAAAGAAAAGGGATAGTTTTTCTGATTACTAGCCTAATAGTAACTTCAAGTTTCGATAATGAACACCAGACTCGCATAATGAACGTTTCTCCCACTGTTTCGTCTAAAGGCCGTCCAAATCTACTGTAACTGCTGTGTGTCTCACTCATGCTGCCAACTGGCCACTAGCCAGCCTATTTCCTACTGAAAGGATATTTACTTTCATCCCTTTCAGGTCACTCAATCCATCACAGACCACCACGGGCTAAAATGCCATATAAATTATCAGCTTTTTTCTCTCTCCTTCTGAATATTATTTTCCTTCACTTGTTTGACGCAGCATAAATCTTTTGACAGGACGACACAAGCTTTCGGCTTCTCTACTGTTTCCTAGTTCTCTCTGAGGTTGTAGAAAAAAGACAGTAGCAGCAGTGTCTCAAGCAGTCAAGGACGGAGCCAAGGCTAAAATTTGGCATGATCGAGCCCCTTTTCCAAATGGCGCAAGCCAGTCAGCTTCAAATATTTGAATAATGAGCTATCTGTAGCTGACTTTGTGAGGTACTGGAAGTATCTGTTCCCAACTTTACAAATAAGAGGAAAAATTTCTATTTTTACTCGTCCGGGCTGCTTCACTTATAACGGCGAGACGAGAGAATGAGATACTTCTTAATCTTAGCCCGCTTACACCCAGACATTTTAACACTTGTCTGAAGGGACACTAGCTTTGAATGTGTGGTACAGAGGATGGAAGTGGAAAGTTTAAAAAAAAAAAAACTCCATTTTGGGCCAGGTGGCATAGTGGGTAGCCAGCAACCTGATTTGATTCCTGGCATGGTTGCAGTCTGTAAAAAATGTTAGTGTTAGGTTTAACTAATCAAAGTATGTGAGCATGAGTGTGCCTCTCTCATCTAGAGATCCATCCTGTCTGATGCTGTCAAAAGATGGATGGACAATTCAGACACCTGCAAATGAGACATATGCCTGGAATATGTCTTGGATTCCTTTACAAATGTGTGCATATGTGTAATATAAGTCAGATGCTCTTTTGCTCCTGATGGACCTTGAGTGTGTTAATGCATGTGCTTTAAGTATGGCGGAAATAGAGTAGTGTATGTGAGAGCCATTGTGGTGATGATTATTACAAAACGTATCAATCCATTAATGATAGTGCATATTAATACTGAATGACATGATGAATTCATAATCTATATATAACTACACAGAGTTAAAACAGTAAGGTCGTCTATGTAATACATCAAAAACTAAGGGAAAGCAGTGTTTATGGTATAAGGATGGCGGTTTCAGAGGATATTACAGGAAAGACAAATCATTATGAACTTGATTGTAGGCTGGCATAAGAGGCTCTACCAAGTTTATGTGAATTAAGTAGCATAGTTTACCATTATGGTGTGTTTGATTTCAGTACTTTGAGGGTGAGTAGGCGTGTGGCATGATAGGAAAATGAATTGTGTAGCTGCTACTTCACAGATCCAGTGTCCTTGGTTTGAATCTGGCTCCCACTCATTGTCCCCTTTGAAGTATGCAAGTCCTTCCCATGTTTCTTTGTGTTTTCTTCAAAGTGTTTTTCTTTTCGCATCTTCAAGGACATGCAGGTTACCTTAATTGGCGACTCTGATTTTGCACTTTGTGAGTGACTGGGCTATGTGATGAACTGATGTCTTGTCTAGAGTGGTTTCTTACCATTCTCCTAGTGTGATTAGAATTGAAAATGTTATGTCATGTAGGTAAGTCACAGAGCCCTGAGAAGTCTCTTAAAAAAAGGAAAGGAAGTCACTGAAGTTCTGCTAGCAGCAGTTGAGCCACCACAATCTACAAATGCCATGTCGCTGGCTTAGTTTGTACCATCACTATGTGCTTAATGTTGGCCAAACAATTAATTTGAGGTTTTGGGTACGTAAGGTATATTTTTTCTGCACTACTGTTGTGCCAGAACAGTCAAAGTGGTTCTAACTTTATAGACTTTGTCCTAAGCAGAGTCCATTATTCCACAAATTGCATGTCAGAACCATCAGATTGCATTTACTGGGATACAACTTGGTATCCTGAAAAGGCAGCAATAGTGTTCATAGTTTATTTTACATCAGTGATTTAGGGCTGTTCAATTGCACATACATTTGCTACTCCATGTAGGAAATACAGATTTTCAGATGTATGATTTATTTTGATGATTTTTAAGCTATTTAAGTGGCCAGTGTCATTAAAAAGTTTGATCCCAATTATAGATCTTTACCCCTACTATCGTGATTCTAAGAGACACAATTCTTTTTATAGCCCTTCGCTTCCAAAAGGCTCATGTTAGCCAAACATCTAATGCTGTCTTGTTATATTAGTTGTTTTGTAAAATAAGTCATTATGAATGGTACTATACAGAATAATGATTATCTAATTGATCTGGAGACTTTGTGACTTTAAGAAAATACTGTTTTCACATTTGTTGCAAAACAGAGACTTCAGAACAAAGTTTGCTTATTTGTTGAATCTGCTTTGGGGACAACTCACACCTTCAATCACCAAGTGGTTATGCCTCATATTCAAATTAAACTAAAAGGTTTATGGGCATGTTACGAAAACCAGCGACAGTCCATCCATGTAGTAGGGCACAAGCCACTAAAGTCAGTCCTGTCAGTATCACACCCAACCCTGGTTCAGGCCAGTGCATTGCATTCACATCTTTTAAATGTTGGGTGAGAATGGGATGCCCAGAGACACCCCATGTACACATGTGAAGAATGCTTAAACTCTAAATGGGTATTGAAACCAAGTCCTTAGATATAGGAGAAGTTGTGCTACCCCATGCACCACGCTGCTCTCCTATAATCAGACAACAATGTTTACTTAGAGTCAGCCAGTTATAAGCTTATTGATCGGCCTTAGACCTCGGCATATGAAATACACTCACCTTGATTAGTTTGTACTTTTTAAACCAAATTGGTCTGCTGAGATGAGCGCTTCCTGTTTTTCTAGGACTCATTTTGCCTTTTGCTACTGTTTGCAACAATGATATTAATTACCAAATAATTCCATCAATTCATATAAGAAATGACCACAAATGTGCTTTTTATAGATGTCCAACATCATTCTACTCAGATCGACTGAGCAATTAAACCTGAGCATTTTGAGGAGGCAGCAGATCACAGTCATTTTCCATGACAATCGAGATGACAAGTCATTTGGAAGTTTAGCATTTTAATTGTGCTTACTACTGTTAGCAGTCTCCTGGTGGGCTTTGCTCTTCATCATTTTGAGCTTGCTTAGGTTCCGCTGAGGTCTGCAAACATGCTTACCTAGAAAATGACATTACATGGTGTACTCATAATTAGACCACAACTATGACATTTAGATTACTTTATAATTTGTTTAACAATTGGCTTTGACATAAAGTCTTAGTCACTTAAATATTTGAAATTCTCAAAATTATTCTTAGATTAAGAGCTTCACTTCAAATGAGCAGATGTCATTTGAATGGCACTAAATTTTATATAACACCATTTTAAACTCCTAACAGCTCAGCTATACTTTAAAGAAGCATTAAACTTAAGAAGGCAGTTAATATTTCCTTATCTTTAATCATTAATCTTTGTCTTTTTTAACTATATCTAAATACATTGGTGTTTAGAGATAGGTCTTTGTTAGCAATGCACCAAAGGAACCTACAAAACATGAGAATTGCAGTTAGTAAATGTCAGGCACTCATTGGCTTCTTTACAAATCTTAAGATTTATTTGTTTTCCTTAATAGTAAAGCTAGCTCTGAACAAAAGTCATTTGAGTTTGCAAAGATTAGACTCCTGACTGGAGGCCAAATAACAAAATGTTGTGTATTCCTTGGATGATGAATGTAGCCACTTCAGAGAGTTTAGGTAGCTGACATCAAAGGGGCCGAGCATTTCAGGCTGCACACCATCGCCTGATGATAGGAAATCCCCAATTTCTCAGATTTTCATTTATACCCTAGACTTCTTGTAGAGGTGCAGCAGATCCCAGAGATTTGAGCATGGGTTAGATGTACACCGAAAGCACGACCATTCCGAGGTCAAGAGGGCAGCAGCCAAAAGGATATTTGTTTCAGTGCCTTAAGAAGTAAATGTAGAAGAGAAAAAATTATATGGGCAAGAATAATAAAGCAGCAAAACTTCTTGCAATGCTAATTTTCACAGATATAATAAAAAAGCTGGCAAAACAGTGATAGTATAAAGATTGTGTAGCTTGCAGTTAGTACTCTTCTGTTTCATGTTTACATTTTTCAAAACTGAAAAACGAGTGAGAAATTGTTGCCAGCTGTTTGAAAAATGGGAAACACAGGCATGTCAGAAAAGCCTTCAAAAGGAGCATACCTGGTGATACAGCTATATATTTATGCGTACATACATTGCTAGAGATTAGAAAGTAAAGGGGCCAATGTTTGCACACAAAGGTAAAATTGCACATGGCTGTTAAAGAAACCACAGGGATGCAAATTCTGCTGGCTTTAGTTGTAAATTTGAAAATCGCAGTGATTCATGTGAAAGTTTCTTCACCTAGCATGAATGAACTTTGGCAGCAGCGGTTTTAGGTGTCTTGTCAATATCACTATGACTTTCCCCCTGAAATGGCTTTACTAGACTGACATTCAAATGCCAACTGCTGACCTTCCTTTATTCTCCAGTATGTTTCTGTTAAAAGCTTGTGCCTTACTCTTAGGATTAGGGTGATGTGTTACTGTATATCTTTATCTGTTTAAGTGTTGTGGACCTGTATAGCCTTTCATCTCGTACTGTGTGCCAGCCTGATTTGTAGAGAATTGCTTAACCAACTGTAAAACTGTTAGCAGTATAGGCAGGTTATACATATACAGTATATCAAAAGATGGACATGCAGCACAGACCACTGCATAGGTAGAACAGTCCAGCTTTAAATTAAGTAGCAGAAAACAAAATGTTGTGCACAATATACTAGATTAATTATTCTTTGTATCAAAACTTGTACATTTAAGAAGGCAAGAAAGCCTGTGAGTGAAGGGGCTCTATTTGATTTATCAGTCCATAGGAATCCCTTTAGTTCAATCTGTAGGTGACCGTTCAGTTTGTCTGTAGAGGAGCAGTGAATCCATCTCTGTGAGGCCTTCTCTAGTTCACCGTTCAATTAAGACCATTCAATCGATCAATGGGGACAGTTCATTTATATTATAGGAGACGGTGTAGTCTTTCAATAAATGATCACTGAGCCTGTCTCTAAGACATTATTTATGTTGTCCATAGTAGATCATTCAGTTTAGCCTAAAGGAGACTTCCATCCATTTTCCAGCCCACTGAATCCAAACACAGGGTCACAAGCCAATCCCAGCCAACACAGGAACCAATCCTGGGCAGGATGCCAACCCACCACAGGACACACACAAACACCAAGCACACACTAGGGTCAATTTAGAATCACCAATCCACATGTCTTTGGACTGTGGGAGGAAACCCACGCAGACACGGGGAGAACATGCAAACTCCACACAGGGAGGACCCGGGAAGCAAACCCAGGTCTCCTAACTGCGAGGCAGCAGCGCTACCACTGCGCCTCCGTGCCGCCCTAAAGGAGACTTTTCAGTTTATTTTTAATACCTCATTTAAACCATCATTGACCATTCTCAATAGGAAACCACTTAGTCCATCAAAAAGATAAGAGTCTATACATCTAAAGGTGAATGTTCATTCACTCTGTGGGAGACCATTCTGCCAATCTGTAAATGGCAGTTGAGTCCATCTCTTAACAGATTATTCAGCCTGTATATGTTTGACCATTCAGCTTATTCTAAAGGAGACTTTTTGATTCATTTTCTACAGATCATTTTGCCCATTCATAGTAGATAATCCAGTTAAGTCTACAGGAACCAGTTCAGTCTGTCTAAAAGAGAACTTTTTTCCAGCTACACGTGATGATTCAATCTGTAAGAAAATATGCGGGCCATGTTTAGGAGGCCTTTCTTTTTAATCTATAGGAAATCATTCAGCTAAATTCAAATGGATTGTTTAGTCTGTCTGTAGCAATCAGCTCCATCTATTGTACATTTTTAGTTGAGAACCTACAGTATATAAAAATAAACACTCTGAATGAATGTACTGTATCAAAAGCATGTGTCAAAATTAGTGTACTTTATCATAATATAATCTTCTGTTCCATAAATGGCTTCAGGACTTACCCATTCATTCACTTCCTGAATTCACATTCACTAGGAGAGCAGCGTAAGATAGAAAGCAACTCAGGATGGGACTTACAAATCACGCTCACCTATGCATAATCAATGCTGACAGATTTAAATTAACCAATTATAGAAACCCACACATTTGGTATGTTAGTAGAAGTTGGAGTAATGGCGGGACATCTGTTACCCCAAGGTGGAATGTGCCATGCCACTCATTGATAATCACTTTTCATTCAATATTGGCACTAGCTTCTTTTTTTTTTTGTTACTTTGTACTTTTCTGTCTGTTCACTCTTTCTTGAACAAATGTTGGGGTTAAAGCAGTAAACCTGTCTTATTGCTATTCAGGGCACAGGCAGAAACTTGAAGACCCACAGAAGCCAACCCTGTTTTCAGAGAGGCTCAGTGACTTGGAGAGGTTTCAGCGCACAGCTATGCGAGTTGGACCAACTACTCCCAACCCCAGGCCATCTCTTGGCACGACGAGCCATTTCAGTTCGTCGCCACAGACACAGATATCAGGTAGGTGCCTTTTTAGCACTGTTCATTTAGTACTGCTGAAAAACTTGGCACATTCCGCAAATATCACAGAAGACATTTTATTCATTATAAATGATAACTGTAATTATGACATAAATCTTCACAGTGGCATTTTTGTGGTTATTAAGGTACCAATAAACGTGCTTCAATTTACAAATGCGGTGCTTCACTGTTGAAAACATTGACACTGAAAATCTCACAAGCGACAGAAAAATTAGTTTACCTACATTTCCACACTTTCGCGAGTCTAAAGGCCAGTTCTTTAGGTTTTTGCTTCTGTCCTGTCAGTTAGCCATGCTGCTGTGGTTTACATCTGTTATTTATGTAATGCTTGTTTGGTTCAAATGTTACAGTAAAGAAAATGTTCATTTTTGCTTTGCTTAAACCAGGATAAACTAAACTAGGTAGATAATCAGTGGGAAGGATCTGGGCTTGACTTTCAGACACTTGCAGAGAGGTTTATAATGAAGACATGTCTCATTGCTCAAATTTTGACTACACACCCCTCTTTCAAGGATAGAAAATAAATAATTAAAATTTCTCCCACAAACTCTTTTTTTAGCATGATTACTTCCACACCCTCATAATGTACTTATTTTATTACTGTGACTTGAAACAAAAAAACAGGACACATTTTTACAAGCAGATCTGCCATACATGGTACAGTATATTGAAGCCTGAAAGTACTTGGCGTGTCTGTCTGTCTTAAACAATTAAAACAGGGTTTAAGAAAACAAAATGCCACTGTTATTTAGCTGTTTAACCCTGGCAAATCCCTACGGTCTTTCCTTTGCATTTCTTACTCCTTGTCCTTTCTCCTAATCACCATCTCAATAGCAGTAGACTTTTAAAATCACAGATGTCTCATGCCTTCAACATCTTTATTCATTGTGTATCTTGGTTTGTCCAGACAGGCTAGTACTTTTTCATTCTTCCTCAACATCATGCAATTTATGATGGAAAAAAAACACATTGTGTCCTCCAGTCCGCTCCATCTTGTGGTTCTGGGCTTTTGGTAACTGAGGACAGACTTTAAAACGGTGTCATTGCAGCAGACATGCTGTTTGAAGTACCACTCAGTGATAAAGTAAAGTGATCCCCATGAGATGTAAATTCTCTTCTCAGCTGAACTCATCTTGGAATTGTTGATTCTTTAGGCCCTGGCGAGGGTATCAAGTTATGTTTTTATTCTTTAGATATAATTCTGGCAAGTACTGTGAGTTTTTTTTAATTTGACTCATTAAGAGTGGAAGAAGCTCAGCATAATTAAATGGAATATTTTGTCAAAGAGATTTTGTTTGATTTCTGAAAAATTGTAGCACTTGTGTATTAAAATTAATAATCCATCCATCCATTTTCCAACCCACTGATATGTCACCTTATTTAAGCTTCTCCTTTAGACTTTTTCTACTAAAACATGGACCTTTCAGGTATAGTCATGTAAGTAATGGTACAAATTGGAGGAGACAATTCAGTCTGCGAAGTTTGATTGGTTGACTAATGGCTGATTAGTTCCAAACTGTCATCCACACATTTTTCAAATATCTGGATTTGAGAAACTTGGTCCCATGACTGTCTGTATGAAGATGTGCTTCCTAGTTCTTATGTTGAGTACACTTTCTCTACACCAGTATCCTTCAGTATGTGATTAACTAAAAGTATTTAACTTCATTGACACCATTAAGAATGCTGAAGACCTGCAGGATATTCCTGGTTGCTCTTCGTTCTTCTGTTCAGTGTTTGGTCATCTTTGTAGTTTACTCTCTCTTGCTCCTTATTTTAGTATACAATGGTGCAGATTAGTCATTGCTCCTTTACTGTTGACTGTTTCGAGTTTACACATTCTTTTCAGTGTCTGCTTGATTTTTTTTGTTTTTTTTAATTTGTAATGTAAATTTAAGGTGACTTTATACTGGACGTATATGGGTGCATGCATGTTGTGTGCCCTATGATGGACTGCTATCCTAGCCAAGGCTTGGTTTTCATCTCATTGTCGATGTTTCCATGATAGGACAGGCATCAAAACTCGATTAAGCAGTCAAGAGTGAATGGATGATGGATTTTGGAGTTTGCACCCTGTTCAGGGTTGTTTTCTGCTTTGCATCAAATCCTAGGACAGGCTGTTACTTCTTGTTATACCTTCTTTGGGAGCAGTGTTTTGTAGAAATGAAGAGTTGTGTTGTGGAGCACTTTACCATTGACGGAAGCATTAATCCATCAAACTGAACAGCAGTGGATTAGATTAAACACATCTTAGACGGGAAGGTTTTTCCCCTGTAAATAAGTCATCCAAAACCAGACATTACTGTGAAGTGACAGATATTTGCCTGATGATCTGGAAGATGCTGGTGGGAGGCGTTGCTAAAGACAGTATTTTAAACTGAAGTTGAGCTGAACTATCATTATCCTACAGACTTGCTGATCTTAGAGTTATGAAACAGGCAGCATGTGTCTGGCCCTGGTTCAAGAAGCTTAATGATATCCATTGCAAAAAACCCACACCTTAACAAAACTGCCTTTAGAGACAAACACTTTCTCATTTCGTAATAACAATTACCCTGTAGGATTTACATGACTGGCTTTGCCTTTTGTGCTGGCTAAGAATTACAAATTTAGTTTCGGTCAGTTTACTGGATTAAATTTTTCCATACATACCTTCATCCTGTCATCTGAACGTGGTTATTCTAATACAAGATTTTAATGGCCTAGACCTTAACTGACTATGCGTTGTGTATTGATAATGGATTGATACATTTTTACATTTTTTTTTTTTGTTTGTGGACATGTTCTATACATCTACTCTGTGAGGTCTAAAACCAAATAGGGGCTAGTTGCCTTTAGACATAATTGTTAATATTTAACAGGTATACACATTCCCCAGAATGGCATAATACCTTATAACATTATTTTTTTGGCTAAGACCTCTAAATTGTATTCACTAAATTGTGAAGGGAATAATCAGAAGTTATTATAGACAGTGAATAGTGGCGCCCCTTAGTGGTAGTTACTGTGTAGCTTTAACACCCTTTCATTGGCAAGCAGATGCAACCTAATCTTTGTTTAACTTTCTGTGAATATAAGCAATAGCCTTAATAATTAACAAAGGTTTAATCCTGTCTGATAGGGTTCTGTGCTAAAACTAAATGAAAAATGCTTTTACACCCTGCATGTTAAATTTAGAGTAAGATCAAAGTATTAGCTTCTATAAATTCCTGCGGCTTGAAAATAAAACTGAAAAAAACATTTTGAAGCTGCAAACCCAAATGTGCTCAATACACACATGCATATTTAAGTTTGTTAGTGGTGCGTTAGGGGGTAAAAAAACAGGAAAGCAAAATGGTTCCCGTGTAAATCATATGAGCCTCTGCTACGTAAGTGTCATCACAGATTCACAAGAACTTGTTAAATGTGCCTAATTTGAAACTATAATAATATGCCTCATTGTAAATTCAGGTTAATTGTTGTTTCCCTTAATCTGTAACATGAAACCTCACGGGCCATAATAGCTTTCATTTTTTTTCTTGTTGTTGAGGTGTTAATTAGGACATCTGCATTATGACAATCTCGTATCAACCAGACTAAACACATTAGAGCATGGTTTAGACCGTAATCGTAATACAGCCTGGAAGCAATTGGAATTTATACAATTTGTGGCTTGTGTGGTACTGTGTAAATGTGCTATTGTTTAAGGTCTGCTTCTGCACATCCACAAATCACATACCTTGAAAATTGACCATTTCAATCATGCCTTATGGGTGTTTAAAAAAAAAATAAATAAGCCAAACTGGAATAACCAGAAGCAAAAACATGTGCTGAGAGAATGAACTTCTATGCATATTTCTATATTGTGAGAATGTATTTATGTATGTACATATGTGTGTATGTGTGCAAATATTTTTATTATAGTTTTTTCTGCTGTAATAATTTATAATATAATACAATAAAGAACTTTTTCTACTTTCACTTACATTTCTCTGGTTGAGAATATGGCATTATTATAAATTGTTAAATGGCTAATATAAGGAGAGTGTGTTGTTTATGCTCTTGTGCAGCTGAGTTCTTTCCTGAGGACTCTGCTTTCTTTTCGCTGTCCAAACAGAAGTACTGTATTTAGTTGAGTGACACCAAAAATTATGTGCAAGGTTGACTTTGTTTGCTTCTTGCTACAGGCAGGTGTCTCATCCAAATTGACTCCATGCTTTACACTTTTAGGCACCTACATTCTTCACTTCCTAATGTGTTAACAATGGACAAATGTAGACAGATGGCTTCTGCTCACAGAGTAACTGTAAGCATGCAGGTGCTTCCTATTCACATTCTTCTGGTTCTTCTCAAGAGGATCTTTCAGGTTTTTAGGAGACAGAAATGCAATCTAGATTTGAAGCAACAGGATTGGATTCCTGGTGTTATTTCTAAGTGACGGGAAACCATGGAGCCTTCCAGTTATGTCTGTGTCCCATCCTTACTGTTGTTTCATGTAACTGTTGGCTGATGGATATCAATGTGATTACTCTATTCAAGCTAACAAAAAAATCTGAGCATTTTTGATAACCTTGATAATAATGTATTTGATTGTTTTTAGTCATCCATCAACTATTCCATCCATTATGTTAATATTATTGCTTTCAACGTGTCAATGCAGTATACGCTATATAATTCATTAATCGAAATACAGTTACACATAAAGTGCTCCATCCAACCACCATATTCCTAGCCCAACAGAACAAGAGCTTACTAAAAGGTAATCAGCCAGGCAAACTAAAGCAACTATATGGCTTGTAGCAGCTAAGCTTGTTCATTGATTGCTTGAGATGGTGCTAATGGAGAATAGCATTAATAGAGGGCTGACATATATTGAAAACATGTAATTATTGGCTGTAATGTAAATATAATTTTTTCTAATTTTATGTAAGACAGGACATGCTATGCTGGCCACGCCAGCCCTTTTCTGGTTAAGCTGAATGAGAAGACAAGTAGTGTGGCACTGGCTCTTCCATCTGGTGTTACCCCATACAAGGTTATTAAACGGGGATGGATTTGCTTCTTGGCTTTTCAGGAAGCTTCTTCATCATAGTCCTCACTTCCACACCCGCACTAACTCACTCCTGGGAAGTTAGAGTTGCACATTAATCTGACGTGTACATCTTTGGAATCTATGCAGAGAAAGACTACACAGACGCAGAGAGAGACACACTGTGGAACTCCACACTGACCCTGACCAGACAAGAAGTCAAGGCCTAGTTCAAGAAACTATACTGCACTACTACAGCTGCAGTATGTTTATACATTATCTAAACAAATAAATGTGCCATTCAGTCCAGTAGAGGTTCATGTTTATTATTGTGTATATAGTGCAGTTAAATTCTTACTTGAATGTCTCCCACAAACTATTCCTAGTAATACAATAGCAACAACAGGAAATGAATGTGCAGTTTGAGGACATCATGGAGATTGGTTCTGTTTTAATGTGTGCTAAATCTACTTATTTGTGCCATTGGAGAGGACATCCTAGCTTAATGCCCAAACCATTTAAGCTTGCTCCTCTCTATCTGGAAATGCAGCAGTTTAACTATAAGGTTATTCCATATTTCTAAGTATTGTAAACTTATCATAGAGAGTGAGCCCAGTTTCCCAGCACAGGCAGCTCATTTTGGATTCTGGTAACCATGATCTAATTCTTTCAGTCGCTACCCAGAGCTTGTGACCCTAAGCAAGGCTGTAGAAGTAGAATGACTGGTAAATCAAAAAGCTTTGTCCAAGGACTTAGCTTCCACATCACCACCATGGCCCAGTATATCAACAAAACTGCCATCATTATACTGATAGAATACTGATGGTTAGACAATCTCAAGATCTTTAAAGAACAAGACCCTGGGATACCTGAACTCCTCTTCTTAGTGCCAATGTTCACCTGTAATTGATTAAACATTAATTAAAATTAATTCAATAAAGTTATAAAGATGTTCAAGTACTTTATACAAAAATGAATTGCATGTTTTAACTTTCTTTGGCTGTAAATAGAGGGCTCCTTCTGGTTGGAGCTTTGCAGAATTATACTCATTCCAGATTTTCTTTAGAGCAGAAAACTCCTGAGTAAGTAGAAAACTCATAATAGATGGAACCAGTGTGCCATTTTTCATACAGTCAACTGAGCAGGTGACAGCTTATATACAAGGAGAATACTTCATGTAAAACTGACGACGCTAATCAATAAAAAAAATACACTGCAACTTCTCCAAAAGGACTCCACGGTACTGGAGTCTGCTTCTTCTTTATCTTCTCCCATTTAGCGGTCACCACATCAGATCACCCGTCTCCATCTGTCCTCGCCTTTTACGTCATTTTCTGCCACACAGACTTCATGTCCTCCCTCACCATATCCATAAACCTCCTCTTTGGCCTTCCTCTTCTCCATGGTACTGAATACAGAGTTTATCCGTGGACAGATGCCCCATTTAGTACCACAACCTGGTCTTTCCTTCATATTACCAGTTCAAATGCTCACAAATCCATGTTTAATTAATTAGTGGAGTAATGCCAGATCACATATCATAATGCTTTATAAGACTGATGCTTTTATATGTCTCAGACATATAGATAGATAGATAGATAGATAGATAGATAGATAGATAGATAGATAGATAGATAGATAGATAGATAGATAGAGTGTCATACACTCCTTATAGTCTATTGATTTCATTCAGATTTGTTTACACAATCATAAATACATTTTTTCACTGTTTTTTATTATTAAGAATTAGATAGATATGAAAGGCACTATATAACATAGGTAGATAGAGCTCTTTAAGATGATCATACTAGAGATCAACAGATATTTTTATATTAATGAAATGCAAGGAGATAATTTGCATAAACCCATGAAAGGCACAGGTTCTGTTTCGTAAGCACGCCAGACATTTATTTCATTAGGAGTGGCTGGCAACTAAGTAGAACAAACTTTTTTTTTTTAAATGAGCAAAGTTTAAATTAGCCATCATTGCAAAACAAGCCCTAACAGGATATTCTGTGCCTCTGGCTTATTATCCTAAGTGTATTTTTGTAAGGCTCTTGCTGAAGGCAGGCGTCTAGACTATTAAATGACAAGATGGCGAGGGGGTCAAATGTAATTCCATGCTTATGGCTTTTAATAATCACAACATGCTAGTTTTCTTGTAAATAATGTCAACATAAGATCCTTTTAGCTTAAGTGAAGACTAAAGATTTGCCGTTATTAACATAGCTGTTGCAATAATGTCTTGTGTTGCTCCAGCCAGGAAGGCCTCCCATTTGCAGCTGTGTACATTTGATGTGTTCTTATCTACAGTGCGTGGTTTGTGAATATTTTGCACTGCAACGACCAAGTAAAAATAAAGCATGTGTTTTTTAAAATCCTTTAAAAGCATTTTTTAATGTTTGATGCAGAATGCAGCAAACAAAAAATGTTCCTGTCAGTAAGAGTGCTATGAAGTTTTTAATGTTTTTATTATTAAGCCATAAGAGGAATCATTTAATCGTTTTAAAGTAATGAGTTTACTATTTTACATTTGGGAGATACTTTTATCCAAGACAACTTACAAGATCAGGTGCTACAATGTCTTACAGATATATCTATTAGAGTTGGAGCACAGGAGGGTTAAGTGACTCATTTAGAGGTGGGACTTGAACCCGCAGTCTTGCATAATAAGGTTGCAGGGCCTGAGTCACTTTGCTATGCTTCTCATAATGAGATAAATAACTCTTCAAAAACATGGCAGGCAAAGTCTTGGTTTTGTTTCTTTCTCAGAAACGTCATAATAACAATGAAGACTCTGCGAGTAGACAGGGGTGGCTTGCCAGCGGTTCATATGCGTGTTAGGACTGCCAGTGCCTTCACATCAAAGAGCATCACAAGTTCTGCTTCATTTCAGTGTAAGCGGCCACTTTTTGAAGTCACAGCATGCAAGGCCTAACAAAGTAAGGAAAGATGAAATGGCTTATGGATAGCAAATTACCTTGTAGAATTTTTAGTTTGCATACTTGCACTTGCAATAATTCGTCATGTAGAAGTGTTGTACCTAAAAAGCCATGTGCTTTAGGAGTACAGAAACATATCGAGATTTGAGTGAGGAGATGTGCCATTGGGTCACCCAGAAGAGGCAGCTGGTCTCTCTGAGATGTGTGCCAAGTCGGCCTTTTCCTGGCTTTACTGAAGCTCAGTACTGTAATCATGGGACTCAGGAGAAATCCCAGCCCCACATCGTAATGGCTGCCTGAGGAAATGTTAATAGCCTTTGAATCAGGCAGAAATATTTCATAACACAGCCCTAAAACTTTATATTTAAAATCAGAAAATATTACATCTTAGACTTTCACGCACATGACTGCCTTGCACTACTTTTAATGTGTCTCGGGATTGTGCTCAGTGTGAAACATGCTATATAAAACAAAGAGACTGATTGAATGAGTTGACTTGAAACACTTCATTTTAGACATGATCTGGCCCAGTACCCAGGGTTGGTTCCCAAGTTGTGCGCAGCTGCTGCTGGGTTAAGCTCCAGCAACCAGTAACTCTGAACTGGGTAAGCAGGATAGAAAATTGATGGATGGATGAAAGATAACTCTACTGGCAGGGAGGAAGACACATTAGACGACTCCATTTCTACATGTGTTTTTAGTTTGGTAAAGTCTCCACCACTCCAGCCACTCTAATTCGTGGTCTTCATAAGAAATGTAATGATTTACTTGCTGAGGTACAAGTGTGCAATAAATAAGAATAGATTCATCAAATATTAAAAATAATAAAATGTGTACATCAATTTAAATGTTTAAACTCTAACTATCCTCAGTTGTAGTTGAAAAAAAATCCAAAATAATATATTGTATTCGTAATGGCTGACCTTGAAACAACCTAATACAACGCCAGACAGGCTTATTGTTGAAATCTGTCATTTTTAACCTTCTAGGTGTGGCTGTTACAGGGCCGGAGCCACCAGTAAAGAATCATACATCAAAATATTACATTCATGATCAACGACCTCAAAATAGCATATAAATGACACTCCTCATTCCTTTATTTCCCATCCACATTTTTTCAAGTCACTCACATCCCAATAGAGGGTGAACCACTGTGGTCGGTTGATCTGGCGTGCACAACTTCAAGTCCTACTGGTCATTTTTGTTGAAGACGCCTATCGCTTTACTCTTTATCATAACAGTATACTTTCCTGCACAAAATATTGTCCACAAATTACCTCAAACTAGGGTTTTTCAGGTCTCGAAGGTCATAAATATGGGGAACCCCAAAAAGCTTGATGTCTTCGATAACTTGGCATCAGGAAAAGTCAAACGGTATATCGTTTCTTGTTGCGGTGAGTCGGGAGGCACCAGAAAAAATAACAAATTGATCTCAAAGCCTTCATGATTTCTTTCAGATCAGTACAGAACATTGCAAATTCATCTTCCACACATCCCTGTGGGTAATCCTCAAACACCCCAAAGTCATGTGTTTAAGAAATGTTGATGTGGGTGTGTGCATGAGTGTGCCCACAGTGGACTGGCACCATCTCCAAGACTGGTTCCCATTTTGTGCTTGATGCTTTCAAGACAAGCTCCCGCCTCTGCAACCTTGAATTAGATTAACTTGATCATAAAATGGGTGGTTGGATCAGTGTTTCAAATTACACTGTAGCAGCAAAGGCTCATAAATTTGCCAGGTGCATTCAGTCAACGATCTGCCACTCTTACCTTTTCTGTTCGTCTGGCCTGAGACTTATTTAGAGGAATTTAGTGATATGCGGCATCCATGGGTCCCTGCATTCATGCTGAATTTAGGTAACATTCCAGGGTCTGTTCAGCTCTGTTCTGTTAATTGGCAATCTGTGTTCAGTATTATAGTTGTCAATTTGCCAATCAAAATATTTGAAGGAAATGTTTATTTTCTTCTTGAAATCACACCAGCTGCTGAGCCTGTTGAATAACCCCATTTATATGTAAGAATTTGCCATTGTAAGGAGCAGACCATGTTCCAAGTACCTGAATGCTGACCCCAGCTTTTGGCGGAAATGTCCCAGCTTTGAAAGGGGAGATTTGAAAGCTGGTGGAATGATGCCCAGAAAAAAAGACTTTGAATTGGCCCTAGGGGGGTCATGGCCCCTTAAGGTACATGCCTGACCTGTAAATGTCGACCACTTCCACCTAAGCAAAAATGAAACAACAAAATCCCATAGTTTTTAACACAATGATACGAAATTTGCATCCTCTTTGAAAAGAATGATAAAGCTACATGTTAAATGCATGTAGATCAGTATATATTTTATTTTATGTATATGGTAGCACAGTGGTTAGTGGGACAAAGCTCCAAAGTCACAGGTTCAGGCCTTTGCCTGAGTGGAGGTTGCACAGACTCCCAGTGTCCATCACTATCTATTCCTTAGTTTATAAGTTGCCAGGTTTATCTCTCCGGTTGTATCTCACATCCCAAATGTATAAACTTTAGAGTGATTTGTGACTCAGAAATGACCTGTAATGGACTGCCACCCCATCCAGGGTTAATTCCTACCGTTTGCCTACTGTTTCCAGGACAGGCCCTGTTGCCACAAACTTTACCAAATACTGCAAATTTGAAGACACCTTTGTATTGTGGAAAAGAAACAGTCCTACTAAATTTGTTTGGCTTTATTTTTTTACACTACAGTGTATCCGTTAATTTACTGTGAGATACATGAATTAAGCAGGTTTATGATGGTTATGTTTTGTTTTATTTGTTATTCCACATCTGAATCCAGTCCAAATTATGAAACTAGAACCACCGAGTCCAATAGACGTGTTTGAAAAGTAAAATCAGGCCCCAAGTCAAAGAGAGGACTTTGTTGTCTTTTCTTTTACTTCACTGTTATTATATTAAGTCCACGTCTGCATTTTGGATAGATAAGTGAACACAAAAAAGTGATACAGGCCAGACATTACTCACAAAATTAGAAACCCATCAGAATGTTACTAGGTTTGAATTTTAACATAGACTTCAGATAATAATCTATGGCCCCGGCTAAACTTCCCGTAATTCAGTACACAGGCACGGCAAAGCAAAGGTTAGTGAAAAATAAATTATGCCTTATATTGTGCTTATAAAAAATGTTATTAAGATACACCCCATCTGGGGTTAGATCCTGCTTTGTGCCCAAAACTTCCAGAACAGACTTTGGCTGATTGCAACCCTTAAATGGTTTGAGCAAGTTTCACATAAAAGGGATAAATGGATGGATAGATGATAAGAAGAAACTGAAGGATCACCAGATCAAGTGATCACTCAAAACAGAAATTCATGCCAGTCCTTCCCTTATCAATCATAGAAGAACTGGCAACAAATGTTCGAGGGAGGTCTCATTGTTTTCTGGCCCTCAATGACACATTCTGCCCATACATTCCTAGAAGAAATATTTGCAATTCAAACAAACGTTCACAAAATGTTTTTGAGTGTGAACACATATCGGAAAAGCCTGCACACACCAGAGGTGTACAAAATGAGCTAATGTGCCTGTGATTGACCTGGCATTAGTAACTCCCACCAGTGTGAACCTGTTACATCCATGCTTTAGATTGGGTGTCTATGAGTGAGAAGCCAAGAGCTCACCAGCACTCTATTAAGTGAGTGTCTAGAAGCAAAATGAGTTCATGGTGGGACTACAAGCATAGGAGGACCTCCTATAGGAGGTTCATTCATGGAGCCATGAGTGGTCTGTTCACAGCTGACCAGAGAGTCAATAATAGGGCTTGCTAAGCTCTGGAAGTGAGTGCACAGTAAAAAAAGGCAGAAGAGAAATAATAGTTCACAAGTTTAATTGGAGGCTATGCATTATGGAAGTAATTCATTGTTACAAACATTTGAATCATTTAATATTTGACAATATTGCCTATTTTTTGTTTGCTATATTGATATTTATTTTTCCATACACACAGATCCATATTAGCAGAGGCATGATGTAAAAATCTAAATTTATCATTTAAAGTGCAGTGCATCTGAAATACTGCATTTTAAGTGCCTGAATTACGCCCACTTCTTTCCTGCGAAGACTTTACAAACAACAGGTGGATACGATGAGTGGCAGAGTCGTTAATGCTGCCCCTTCGTAGCTCTAGGGACTTGGATTCAGTGCTCAGGCTCAGCCAGTGTGTCTCGTGGGGATTCTACACATTTTCAATGTACCCTAGTTCCCTCTCACATACCAACAACAAGCATGTCAGAGTACAGTATGTGATGACTTAAAAGCAGTCTGTCATGAGTGTGTGAAATGCCTTGTCATGGCCACAGCTGGCACCTGCTTTACACCTGATGCTGCTCGCATTGTCTCCAGCTTCTAATGATTCTATAATGGAAAAAAGTGAGGATACTCTTTTTCTTGTTCATTAATGCTTCCTTTTACATTCTGTAGTAATAAGCAAAGAGTATAACATGTCCATGTACCTTCTGAATAATGCGTCTTTTAATATTTGCAGCTCTATGGCCTGAACAAATTGACACCACTCCCAGCTTACCTATAAAAGCCTGCAAGGTGGAGGATGATCTGAGGTGGACAGGTAAGTGCAGAAATGTGCAGACACTAAACACTTTGTTTAATTACATGCATAGGATAGGTGTGGATCAGGGACCTATTTAATTTTAAGGCCCATCTAATCTATCTGATGATATTGATATTTCTTCATGCATGAACTACTATTGTCCTGAAGGTTTAGACAATTGTAAAAAGTGTTAGCTAATCATGTCATATCCATCTTCCTAATTTCCTTGTTTCTGATGCATGCTGATGGGTCTACTAACTGGTAATAGGAGCAAGTAAAGACAATAACACTGGGAGGTTGTAGAGATGAAACGATACATAGCATAGAGATATTAAAACTGAGAATGTTAGAACTATGTGATCTTTAAGTTGGCAGGGAGAAAAGCAGCCAAATACAGAAGTCTTAATTTCTTTTTGACACAAGGATAGACTGCCTAATTAGGATTTTAGTAGGAAATTAGATTATTTGCACAGGCACAAGGTAGGGAACATGCGCTGATAGCACGTCTCCGCACCCACCACCTAATAAACCACTTAGATCCTGCAACCAACCCCCAAGTGTTCCCTGTATGTTGGAGGATCTGCTTCCAGGGCTGGATATAGATTAATGCCATACACAGCACAAAGCAATTGTAGGTTAAGGGCCTTGCTCAATGGCCCAATGGAGTAGAGTCACTTCTGGTGTTTACGGGATTCAAACCGGTAACTTTAGAACCACCACTCCGCCAGTTGTCTCTCATACAGATATAAGACTGGAATAAATAAATGACAACCAAAAATAGTAGATAAGAATAAATCAAGACACACTTACATAACACAGATATACTAGTAATAGATACCCTATAGTCCATGATTAGAGATTCATTTTTCTGTTTCTAATGATAAGTCTGGAGAGGAAAAAAAAAATTAAAAATCCCTAGGAGTGAGATGCAAGAGAAAAAAAATCTGTAGGAGTTCCAAGGCCCCAGAGACCTTCCCTGGGCAAATCCCTGGGTTTCAAAACTCTTTGTTGAAATAATTGAAGGATGTTAGCTCAGCATCCTGTTCCTTAACATCAGTATCTCATCTATCATTTACTATTTTGACAAAGTCGGAATCCCAGCTTTTCTGTCCATCAAGCTACACTTTCGGTACTCTATAGACACATTCTACATGTAAATGTTAAATAACCAAAAGTCTCCTTCAGGACATTCAAGCCCAAATACAAAGAATCAGAATGGATCAATGATGGTGAGAATCATTTATTAACTTAAGTAACAATTAAAGAAAATCTTCAAACTAAATCTTTTAAATTGTCTTGCAAGCGTTTATACAGGCTTACATCTTTACTCAAAACTGAGTTAACAACTGAAAGAAGCTATAGATATTTGCTGTACTGTAGGCTGTTCCCTGCATTTCCAGGGCCTTAGAGTCTAGAGCTACCAGAAAGGAGTCCACTTTGAATATCCCAAGAACCACTGCACAATTGAGCTCTGCCTGTCGCTACCTGATCTGTGCTACATGCCCAGTTTGTGATATACATACAGAGACCTTTCATGCATGTGTACTTTATGCATACTCCATCTCACACATTATGGCGCTGCTCATTCTGTTTCACACAATATTGTTAATACATATGCAGTGTAATGACACTATCACACTGCCTTTTATTTACTTGGGTGGGAAAGCAAAATTATTTTGGACTTCTGTTACCCATGGCTGGCTTGGAGGAATCCAACAGGCTTCTTGCATATTCCTAAAACACTTTCTGTAAAGTTTGTGTCTCTGGAGAAATCCCTTTTTGGTCCACCTTTTACTGCGTAGTACATTCTATACGGACAGACAGATAGATAGATAGATAGATAGATAGATAGATAGATAGATAGATAGATAGAAAAGGCATTGATAGAAAATGCCCTTATCCAGCACTCATACAAAGAGATTTGATATTGATTTCAATAAATAAATCAATGGACAAGCCTGAAGTAAATAACAAAGGAGGCATTTTTATTTATAGAATTATTTCTTTACTGCGGTGGACTGGCACCCTGCTCGGGGTTTGTTTCCTGCCTTGTGCCCTGTGTTGGCTGGGATTGGCTCCAGCGGACCCCTGTGACCCTGTAGTTAGGATATACCGGGTTGGATAATAGATGGATGGAATTATTTCTTTAAATATGTTTTTACCTATTTAAAATTGTATATGATATAGTGAATGGTGAAGTACACCCCATTTCTTTGGAAAGTCATTAATATATCTTAAGTGGTAAGCTAAGAGATGTCACCTAAGCTTATGCGTCATGTGCAAGCACACTGAGAGTGTTTATTTGCTAAAGGAGTGGGCTGAATAGTCCTTGCTTGCAAACCATTTAAATGTCATCCTATTGTGCAGAAGACAGAGGAGGTGTCTGTTAAAAGGGCCCCACTCATTCTCGTACTTGCTGCAGGCCATCTAATCTGGCTAAATGAAGCTTGTGATTGCTATCTGTGCGTCCCTGTGCCACTGAAAGTTATTCTTGACCTTCATTAGGTGCACATTTGTCAGACCACACTGCTTAGAAGCAGGTCATAACTATCTGAATGCATAATTAAAACACTTCAATGGACTGCTGTAAAATATTATGTATTCTCGGCTTTGATGTGAGTCACAGGTAAGAAGAGGTTGGATAGTTCAGCTGGTCTTAACTAAATCACCACTGGGCCCAGTGTTATTCCATTTTTTTAGGTCATTTACAACAGTGGCCGCCAAACTGTACACGTGTTATTGTTATGCTTCTGTTAATGTGCCTAGCGTGATACAAACCCTGCAATTTTGCAGAGATAAAGGCTTGCAAGAAACTTGGCTGAGAATCATTGTGTGCTTGGAATGCTAATGAAGAGGATGTGCTTTTGAAAAACTTTCTATTAACATTTGCATATTTTGCAAACAGCATTTTTATCCATCTCCTGAATATTTTCAACAATGCTGTGGTCAAACACTCGACTGCCAAACCATAATGGACACCCGTCATGCCTGACACTTCTTTAATTTATACCATGAATTGGTATATACTTGAGTGCATAACATTTCGATTGAATTCACATTCCTCGACAACTAAAACATTTCATGCAAGCAATTTTCAGCGTCTGAAGAGAAATTGCCGCTTGCTTTTCTGTCTTCAAGGAGAGTTGTTCTTTTACTGTGTTTCTTTTGATTTTTTTTTTTAGCATTTTGTGTTGCACGTAGCACACAAGAGATTTCACATCTTCTAGAAGTAGCTTTATACCATCACACATTGTACATTTTGAGCTTTTTTTAATTATAGTGTGTTTGTAGAAACTGGCAGATGCCTCAAATATGGCGACGTTATTCAGTGTTCATGGCTCTATACTGACTTTGACATTAAGTAATAATTTAGGAACTTGATGTTCTTTCAATCAGACAGGGAAAATATTTGCACCAAGGCCATATCATCTTTATGAGTTTTCTAGCAAGAACTGGACTAAGAGACAAAAGGTGCTTTAAATATGATGCCTGTATTTAGTATGCATGGTTTCAGACTGATTCTGGGCTAAAATGGCAAAGTCTACAGAGGTGTCCAACTCCAAGTCTGGTGGGCTATTGTGGCTGCGGGGTTTTGTTTCCTGTAACGTTCTTTATTGGTGACCAATTTTTGGTGTTACTTTAAATGCATTGTTTTTGAGACTCTGTCCTCTGAATTGCTTCTTTTTTTCCTTAAATGGTAGCCAAATAAAAAATAAGTTGTGATGTGAGCCAACAGGTGAGCATCTACAGTAAGTCAGGGCCTCAAACTCCAACCTGTTTCTTAATTAGAAATCAATTCTTGATGATAATTAAACCTGTTATTTGATTTCATGGCTTGTTGATGCTCTCATTCTGCCATACCAGACATTTCCAAAACTGTCGATTTTCTTTTTTCTAAGAACACCATCAAATTTTTTGCTGACCTGACCAGATTATTACTGAGACCTTCACCTTTCTTTATTTTCAGGTATTGCATGATAGACAAGGGTTGCTGGTTATGCGTTGGCTCATTTTGTATAATATTGTTGCCTTGCTGCTGTCTAAGCAAAACATGAAACAATTAAGGGGTTTGAGTCTTAAATAGCAAGTCAAATTAGGACCTGTTCTGAGGCCAGTCCGTTTGTTTATGTAAAATATCTATGAGAGCTTTTGCTTCTTCTCAATACTCAAGAACATTCATCATTGACTGGCTGACTGATGATGCCAAAATTGCCCTGAAATGAGTGCTAAATATTATCATCCCCAATAAGAATATTACTTCCAATGTTGAAAGTGTGGGTGAGTTTCATTCTTAGCCCCCACCCACCTACTTTACAAGCTCACTTATTCCCGGACACAATGAAGGGGAGGCTGAGCGAGATGGGAACACGCAGAACTTCACAGACCATTGTCTGCTTCCTTCAGATGTGAGGCAGCACCACGCCTAATTGCTGCTCTGTCATTTTTATGTAAACTTTTATTTTTGAATAATGTGTTGGCATAATGTATAGTGGAACTGCCTTGACTGACCTGTAGGGACCTGGATTTTGATTTGCAGTGTGGAGTTTGCCAGTTCTTCCCATGTCCATAAGATGTGCTTTTATGCTGTCGGCATCAGCTTGGCCTTATTTGGACCTGTGAGTCAATGTACCCATCTTGACTGGTCCTTCACTTGAACCTCGTCCTTCTGGAGTTGCATAAATTCTCTTTGTGATGGTAGATGGAGATTTTGATAAAGCATAAGTAGATAGAGAGTATGTTTTTAGGGAGAGCTCATTATTCATCGGCTTCTTTTTGGAGTTTATAATGTCAAACAAAAATAAAGTTAAGTGTCAAAGCGAAGTACCAACACTTGTGAAAACTTCACGTGAATATGTTTGATAAATTCTGGTTATTTCCAGCCTTCTGTTGAATTTTATCCACTGACAATGAAGCATTTTATTCAAATCGAGGCACCAGGAAACATGTAAAATGATCGTACTGTCCTTTACGTGCAAAAGTAAAACTGCTGACGCCTGCAGGAAGCTGAGAGGCTCGGCTCATTAGGACTCAGCCGCCAGCACAAGCAAGTCCCAGCTCTAGGCCAGCCTGTGACTTTCATCAGCCGGGGATATCTTGGGGACATGGAGTGCTTCATCAGTGCCTCATTTTCAGGAGAATTCAGGTCCTTTCTCACAGTTGTTTAGCAGTTTCTTTTCACTGTCATTTTCAAGTTTGCCAATGTCTGTTATGTCTAGATCTGACCAAATCTTGCCTGTCACCCAAGTAGAATCACACCCAGCCTCCACTGTCACATCTTGGGTGATGCTGGTTCACCATGCCCTTTTTGGGCTGAGAATTAAGCATGTGGTTAGGGTGCCCCCTGGACAAACGCTCACACAACATTTATTAGTCTCAGTTCACTAGAAGAGCAAATAGAGGCAGAGCTAGGACATGCTAGAGAGATAATATCTGTGGGAGCGCCTATGGGATATGGTGTGTTCAGCTCTGCATGTTGCCACTGCGACATTCACCAGGAAAAGTGGGTGGAAACTGAATAAGTGATTCATTTTCAAATGTGCTCGGATCTTTGAAGACCATTTTGGAGTCTTGGGAGGCAGGCACTGTAATTAGTGTGCCGCTGCAGCCTTGCGTCAGGGCAGAGGAGCGACGGAGTGTAGGAAGTGCTGAGCCAGGTCTCAGTCTGACAAACCTCACGAGTCACTTCTTCCAGACTTACATCCTCCATCAGTGAATTAGTCATTAATAAAAAAAATACTTAGGGGAATTATAGTATTTAGTAAAATATTTAATTAATCAATGAGGAATTTGCCTGGCAAACTCTTAAGGATGATGCAACTTGTGCAGCCGACGTGGGCGTGAGACACTGGAAACAATTCCTGTTGTGTAATTTGATATAGCAAGGCCACAACTTTACACTATGTGGGATCTGTTGTTTTCTTCCTGTCTCAGAAAAATGGACAGAAATTAAGGTCTAGAAATAAATCACAGGTTCGGGAATAAAGATGACAAATGATAATGAAGGCAGTGCTTTTAGCCAGGTTTACTTTTTAATTAGCATGTGCCAGAAGACTAGGTTTGAATCCCCAACCGTGTGAATCTTCATGAAGAGTTTGCATGTTCTCCCCTTGTCTGAGTAGGATTTTGGGGTATTCTGGTTTCTCCTCACATTCCAGTGGTGTGCAGGTTAAGCTGATTGGTGGTTTTAAGTGAACCCATTGTCAGTGAAGGAGTGTCCTCTGTAATAAACACAGGGTTGTTTTTCAATGTAGAGAAAAAGAAACCACGGGAGTAAGAAATGACACCTAAACCGGAGCCAAAAACAACAGAAGAACATCCAGTTAAGCAATGTTTCTCCTCTGGGGCAGTAGTGGTTTATGGAAGTGTAGAGTTTAATGTAGTTGGTTTCTCAGACAGTTGTACACATTACAAACTTTTGCTGCTCAATGGCTGTTAGAGTCTCCTCAGTGTATATCGCTGTACTCTCGGACTGCTCCTAGTAAGTTTTAGGGGTGACAGGCTATCATGACACACCCTTTTCTGGTGATGAGCCATTTGTGAATGTTATCTGGAATTGTTCTTAGACCCAATCATCTCCATGCATGAATAATATGTTCAGCAAAACCAGGAAAAAATGAAATTATCTTTAAAAGTAACACAATGGCCTTATAACATATTCCAGACTGCTTAACCCTGACACCAGTACATACACAATCGGTGAAAGCAGATGGTTAATGGCAGAAAGATGTCTTTCTCTCTAATTTAAAACATTAACTAACACACCAGAGAAGGTGCTACAGTGCTGTAGCATGTAACACGGCATTGGTACGGGTGATGTGATGACAAGTCGCACATGTTGTAGGTTCCACACTGGTGCTGTTTTTTTCGGGTTGCTAGCATCTTCTTGCTGTCACATCCTTATGGCCAGTATGCTCCCTAATATATTAGGCTGACTCTCCAGAGTCACAAAGACCTGTAATTCATCCCCCTGTCGATGGTTGTACAACCGACTGCATCAGCAATGCATTTCTGGTGTTCTGCACCTTCGGCACAAGCATCTTGTGGTCACCGTGACCTTAGAATTGCCCAGTTATCCTTTTTCTAATGAGCACAATGTGTGGCCCACTAGTGGCAGTCTTGAGTACAACAGCCAGGTAATATAATTATTTACATACCTGCTTCATGCTGGTCTTAAGGCAAACTGAACCTCTGCTCCTGGGTGCAAGTGGTTTTTGGTACAGTGTGCATATAAAAAGTAACATTTCTGTACATAAAGCTATACTAGTTTTCCCAAGAGGGTGATTGTTCTGCCATGCAATGCCTGCTCCTACCCACAACTGCAGCAACAGGAGCACATGGTAGCCCTGAAGTATTTAAACGAATGGCACATCAGAACAGCACACAAAAACATAAATATCATACCCTGTACAGAACAGAACAGAAGATGAATAACAGGAGCCATTTAGCAGCCCAGGCAACACTCTTTATGGTCTGCTTTCCTCAGATTTTGGTTCCAGCTCAAGAAATTTCTTTTTTTGTATCACTGGGTGAATTTAATGTATTTTCCTGGTGTGCTTTAAAAGGTTTTCAACGCTCACCACAACCCCAAAGGCACACACCACAGAAAATATTCCAAAAATATTAAAATGATACATTGAGCCAATTAAGGAAATCCTTATAAAAGCAGAAGTCTCTTTCAGGGGTTGGCTGGAATGTTTCAGACCAGGCCAGGTGTTTATCCCAGGTGGCATGCAGTGCGCAACTGAGCCCCCAGAGAGGCACATTATCTGCTCACTGATGACATCAAACCCGGCCAGAGACGCTTCCAAGAGGCTTCAGCCATTTGCTGTTTACTTGACTAATATGTTAAAGGAGAAGGAACATTCTGTTTTAGGAGTTTTTTGTCGATCTACAGTATTGAAATTTTTTTTTTTTTTTTGCCCTTTCTGATTATTCCAGTAATTGCATGATTGATGATCTAGCACAGTTAGATTAAAAATAAAACATGTGGTTATGGTTGAAAAGTATAAGAAAATAATTGGGTACCTGAGCGGTCTGAGGTCAGGGTTTGAGTTTTCATCCATTTGCATGTGTGGATTTCCTTGCAACCACCTGTGGTACTCTGAATTCAAGCTTGGAAAAACATGGCACAGCTGAACATGCTTCATTTGAATGCTGGACTGAGAAAATAACAAGAAAACAAATTCAAATGCCCAGCAAATCAGGATGACCAGGTGAAAACTGATCTCTTAGAGCACTTAAGCAAGTAAGGACGTCAGCTTGTGAGCAGTAACATGTCTCATATATTTATATCCATACATTTCTATCCATTTTTTAGCAATATTCTGACCTGCAAAGTTTCATATTGTTTAGCCACAGCTGAAGCGAGTCCTTGGCAAGATACCAGTCCACACCAATCTGTATATCTCTGTTCATCTATTTTGGAATTATCTTACTTGGGTTGTGAAGGTGCAGGGTCTAATCTTTCAGCTGTAGCCATAGCTGCCATAAACCCAGCTCCTTATCCAGGACTATTTTCCGCATTATACACCATGCATCCAGCTACTAAGAATCAATAGGTCTGCAGATGAGATAATATAAATATACTACATACTATCCATCCATCCATTATCCAGCCCGCTATATCCTAACTACAGGGTCTGCTCGAGCCAATCCCACCACAGACTATATAGCATATTTTTTTTATAATATATTAGAAAGTATGCCCTAACAGTTCTAGCAATAATATATATCAAGCAGTGTGGTGTAGTGGTTAAGGTTTTGCACTTCAAACCCAGTGGTCAAGGGCTCAAGCTCTGCTACTGACACTATGTCACCATCTATTTGGAATAGCAAAAGAAATTTAACTAATTGTATCTGAAATGTTGTAAGTTGCCTTAGATAAAGACTGAGGTTGACTGATCACCAACTGCTCAGCATGTGTAAACTTTATGCTAACCAAAAGAGGACACTGTGTATAAAACCTCAATGAGAAAACTGCAGTGCTACCCGCAACCAGAAGGTGCAACCAAGATGAAGGAGGAGAGGAGCTCCTAAGTTAAGGAAAGAAATGTGCACTTAACTTCCTTGGACATGCTAAAGGATGACAGAGAAGGAACAAAGCAGTACCTACATCAAACCATTAGCACAAGTACTTTGAATCCTGAGAACTATTATTTGTAACTTAGGTTCGTTAGGATAAAGCCAGCTAATATATTATGGCATTGGTAATGTGCAGCACCCCTCTCTGCCAAAACAAGACAATTAGGTAAATGTAAAATGTATTATAGTCAGTGTACAGGCACATCTCAAATGACGGCCGTTCTGCGGATACAACCAGCACATGAAATCTCAAAATTTTATTTTTCAACTTAATATCAGTTAAGTTTATTTTATCAGGTCAGGTTAGAGAGCATGCACTGGTACTGCTGCACCCACCACATGACGAAACAGTACAGGATCCCAGTTGGCAACCCACCAGACAGACATGTGGTCCAGTCCCACCCCCCAAAATCACCACCTACGTCGATGTCCCCTTGGCCTGGTCCAGTCGCTCAGGTCCTCAACAATGAGGATTCTGCGATTCGCGCCACATTTATTTTATCGACAAAGTGAACTGGTTTTGACATAAAAGAATGCATAGCAGCCATCAGTAATGATGAAACATAGTGCAGTACACTATGTTCTTTGTCATCATTTCCAATTATTTTGTGCTTTTATTTGCCAAATTTAACTGGTAGCACATGTAGCCGTGCAGTTATCTATCATAGGAAAGCCAGCTGTGTCAGAAACTAACCGATAGAACCCACTACTTGTAATTAATTCACAGTGTCCCACCAATGTCATCTCAGGAAGTATAGCCAGACTGACACTTGGTGTGACCAGTCAGCAGAAAAAGTTTGTTTTTCACAAAACTGCAAACCTCTGTGTATACAGTATATATATATATATACTGTATATATATATACATATATATATATATATACTGTATATATATACATATATATATATATATATATATATATATATATATATATATATATATATATATATATATATATATATATATATATATATATATATTCTTCTTCTTTCGGCTGCTCCCATTAGGGGTGGCCACAGTGGATCATCTTCTTCCATATCATCCTGTCCTCTACATCTTGTTCTGTTACACCCACCACCTGCATGTCCTCTCTCACCACATCCATAAACTTTCTCTTAGGCCTTCCTCTTTTCCTCTTCCCTGGCAGCTCTGTCCTTAACATCCTTCTCCCAATATACCCAGCATCTCTCCTCTGCACATGACCATGAGCAATCTCATCTTCTCTGACTTTGTCTCCTAACCGTCCAACTTGAGCTGACCCTCTAATACCCTCATTTCTAATCCTGTTCACCCTGATCACACCCGATGCAAATCTTATCATCTTTAACTCTGCCATCTCCAGCTCTCTCTCCTGCTTTCTGGTTAGTGCCACCGTCTCCAACCCATATAACATAGCTGGTCTCACTACCGTCCTGTAGACCTTCCCTTTCACTCTTGCTGATATTCGTCAGTCACAGATCACTCCTGACACTCTTCTCCACCCATTCCACCCTGCCTACATTCTCTTTTTCACCTCTTTTCCACAATCTCCATTACTCTCTACTGTTGATCCCAAGTATTTAAACTCATCCACCTTCACCAACTCTACTCCCTGCATCCTCACCAATCCACTGACCTCCCTCTCATTTACACGCATGTATTCTGTCTTGTTCCTACTGAACTTCATTATATATAGTATGTATAAAATGCATACTTGGTACAGAATGGGGACACTAGTAGTCTAAGGACTGTACAACTGGAAGCAAGTTGTCATGGGGCCCTACAAGGATATAAAGCTGCATTAAGCAAGTGGATTTTAAAAGGTGTCATGACTGAAGTGTTTTAAATTATGAAGGGGACATACAGTGTATCCAAGTTGTTACTTTCAAATAAATTCTGTAACAAAAATATGGGGACATGATTGGAAAATGGTCATACAAATGTTAGAAAATTTTCCTTCATGCAAAGAATCATGGACATGTGAATACCAAGTAATATGATGGAGAGCAGGGACCTTCATATTCTGACTTGATGTTATTTGGAACAGTATAAGTGAATAGGATGGACAAGCTTATTGGGCTGACTGGCTTGATCTCATCACAATTGTTCTGATGTTCTGTAGAAAAAGAGGCTGATAGCAATACCAAAGAAAGGGCCCTGGAGTTTAATATCAGAGATCATTTGGAGTTTTGTTTTTCCTCCTCATTTTAACAATACACCATTCAACATTACCCGCAGCTATAAAAGCAAACAGTCTGTCCGGAGTAGCGGATCAGAAGCTGCGGCACAGCCAAGAGAACTTCTTTTTTCTTTTTCTCGTTTTGTTCCCACATGCTTTAGCCTCACAAGTGCATCCTCTGAACGTTACAGTGTGTGTCACCTTTCATGGTTATGGCACACCCTTTTCACACGCTGCCTCTCTAAATCCAGGCAGGCAGAATGAAAGCCCCACACGCCGCCTTCTCTTTACGCTTACTATGAGCTATGATCTGCTTGCAGCAACTTTTTTTTTTGTACATTTTTATCTGATTGTTTGCTTTCACTCTGCAGTGTTTCTCAGCATTAACGTATAAAGATCATTGCAATGGTGGAAGTTTAGCAGAGTAGGTTAGTTGCTTTAGGTGTGAGATTAACTCAAAGTGTGAATTTAAAACCCGGCTTTTGTTCTAGGTGCACATTTTACGCCCTTTCAGTTTAAAACAAGTGTTACAAACACGTAATCCCCCAGACTTTCTTCCAACCCCCCCTCCTCTCCCACCACCACAAGTAGCAGCACAGAGCAGCTCATAATGGGCTCCTCTTCATCCCACCATCCCTCTCCCCTCGATGTATTGTAAAAGTGACTTGCATGTGGGAGCAAGTGTGCTGACTACCAGGCTTCCTGTTTGGGTTCTTCCTTTATATTAACAGCAATCGTTACTCAACTGCCAGATATTCTCATAGTGTTTAGACAGTGGGCCGTTTGAGATTAACAAAGCTTTTCATTGAAGCGGGAGAAGTGTGGGGAGAGCAGAATTAGGAGTTAATTGCATAATTTAAGTCAGACCGCAGCCAGCAATTTATTTAATTTTTCTCATCTTAAGGTAGATATTTCATAAGCTGTAAAAGTGTGTTTTTTTCTTTTCTTTTTTAATTCACCTTAAAGGCGAGTGTTCTGCCATATTTTTGTTGGCCTACTTAAAAGGCTAGTGTAAGAAGAGAACCGTTCAGCATGGTTCATTAGCACATTGTTATGGCAGGCCGTCCGCTAGACAGTGGACAAGGGCGAGTCTTTTTGTTTTGTTAATGTAAATTGCTTTGAAATGTTCCTTAGCATGAAAGGTCTATCTATCCATCCATGATATGAAGTTGATTAATTAAATCCAATGAGCATGAAAGATGCTTTTGTGTGATTTACTGACCACCTTTCAAAAATAATGTGACTTGGAAATTAAAAATGATTTCATTTCAATATAGAAACTTTTGAGTGAGGGTTTTGAACTTCAGAACAGGTAATCCACCGGAAGCTAAACATGTTTGGTCCGGCCAGTACTTGGATGGGAGACCATCTAGGAGAAGCTTGGGCTGCTGCTGGAAGAGGTGTTGGCGATGCCAGCAGGGGGCGCTTACCCTGTGGTCTATCTGTGGATCCCAAGGCCCCAGTGCAGTGACAAGGACACTGTGCTATAAAAATCGGTGCCGTGGGATCTCAATGCAGAGTAGGGTATTTCTCTATGTCCTAGCTAGATTTCCCACTACTACCTGGTCATTCTGATTCCTAATCATCTCCTGTCCGTCACAGGCCAACTAACTCTCACTTCTTCACCACATAATGGTGAATTGTCTGCTATCGCATCATCTAGTTGAAATTCTTACATTGGTGGTTGATGAAGTGTTTAACCCACTGTCACAGAAGCGCTATGTAAATGTAATTAATTATTAAAGGGTTGGTAACACGTGGCTTACCCTTCTTTAAGAACAGAATTGTTCTTAAACTTTAACCTGTCCATGCCACTTTTAAGAACTATTCTGTGTTCTTTCCCTTATAACTGATAATCAGTAAGGCTTTATTTTATACAGTGCCATTCTTCTACAAACTCTGCAGGTTCCAACGCTAAAATTCATTTATGTAATATAAAGAGGCCTTCAGTGTTAACAACAGTTGATGCCTAAATTCCTGTTAATTGTTATAAGTGTCACCTTAAATTGTACCCTTCATATTGAGTAATGGTGTTTCCAATCTTCTTGTTTTCAGCTGGAACCTCTGAACTCTTCTCAAACAGTCGCCAGTTTGATCGCCAATTCTCTGCCCTTTCTCCCTTGGCTGATCCTCGATTCACTGATCCACGGATGCATTACCCAGGAGCCTTCACCTACTCACCCAGCCCCTCCAGCTCTGGCATTGGGGGCATTAGCATGACAGGCATGGCTGCCACATCTCGCTATCACTACTTACCTCCTCCTTATCCTGGATCAGCCCAAAACCAAAGTGGACACTTTCAGACCAACTCATCCCCCTATCACCTCTACTACGGCACTGGATCCGGATCATACCAGTTCTCGATGGTCACTCCTGGAGGAGAACGCTCACCCACCAGAATGCTTTCCTCCTGCACCAGTGGGACAACTGGAAACAACTTAATGAATCCAAGTCTGAGCAGCCAGAACGACGGCGTAGAAGCAGATGGAAGCCATAGCAATTCACCTACCACCATGTCGACACCCGGAAGAATGGATGAGTCAGTCTGGAGACCATACTAATGGAAATGTCAATCCTAAAAAGCAAAAAGAATAAACTTAGCTGAAAATCCAAAGAGCTTATTGCATGTGACAGCACCATTTTTCATTTGCGTGCCTACCAGAGTTATTCAGGTACAAGCAAAGCTGTTACTTTTAGTTTCTAAAGAGACAATTGAAGAAATCTCATAGAGATATCATTTGAGAAGCTTACTGCCAGGCTCTGGTGACAACTTTGAATCACAGAGTTCACACTTGGGCTGCTTGGACTGCCCAGAATTTTACTTGGGCTAAACATGAAAGAAAGAAGTCAACAGAAATTTGCTGATCTTTTACCAAAGATGTTCATAGGGATGGACTTGTACAGATGTAGCTTTTTTAAAATGATAAATCTGCATGCTGTTCTATTAAATGCTTGTTATTTTTGAATTAAGGTTAACTGGATAACATAAATCATCTCACCCTTTGCTTTCTCCTAGTGTCCTAGCATTCAGTTTAGTGCTGAAAGTCCATTTGCTGTTCTGCAGGGATTTTGAGTATTACTAGCCTCTAGAAGTAAATTCATTCACAGATGAAACAGAGGCGTCTAGCAGCAAATAGGCAATGCAGTCGTTTTAGCCTCGGCCATCCCATAGTTGTGGAAAGTCCCAGAACACTTTCACAAAGAAAGTGGCTGCAGTTGGATTTCTGTCACACTGTAGCAAGTCCTTCAGCACTCTTACTTTGTAATGCACTTTAAGAATGTGCTGAAAGGGAAAAAAGGCACTATATATCAAAAAGCATGACTGAGTAACTTCTATATACAGCAGAATCATTTGCGAGCCCCAAACCCCCCAAGATTTAGAAAGGAAAACGTCAAAAAAAATTGCAAAAAGGAGCGCATGTGGGAGCCCCATGTGTTAAACTGATTGATCTTATTATAGCAAGTGACGCACGCCTTCTTCTGTGCTATTTTCACACTTTTTGAATTGTCTCAAAGTCGTATTTCTGTTTGAATTAATTGTGCCGATACATATCTTATATATATGTATACACTGTAAGTACAAAAATAAAAAAGAGAGACAACAACTTTGATCTCAGAAAGCCTGCCTGTCGATGCAGGATCACAGAAATCCTTAGTTCTAGTTCATTGTCACAGTTTAATTGAGACAAATAAGAAGCAGCATGCACTTAAACTGGGTTTTGTTTTAAATCGACGTCCAAAAGGTAGGGTTCCTCCATGATATTAATGTATTTCTGTTTGCTTTCACTAAAGCTAAGTTAGACGTTTGTGGTGAAGCTTGGAAAGAAACACCACAACAGTCTTCTGAATTAGAAACTCCTACAGTTTATAAAGCCAAAGAAAATCTTTTAAGGGCTGCTGATGAAGACTTTGCCAGTAATTCTGTTGGTAATTCATAAGCACCTAGAGCTTAATAATGTATTATTATGTGGTGTACTGTTACACACCAACCCAAAGTATAATTTATTATATATTTTGTACAAAAAAGGCCCTTTTTGTTACCAAAGAAAGTGTCTTGCTTTGCACTATAATTTGCTGGAGGTTTCTTCTAAGCACATGTTCATGAAAGAGAGTTTCTGACATGATAACGTTTAAAGAGTGATTTCATTTACTGTAGGCTTCATCTTTCAAGCTGCTGAGTGATTTTCCGTCAATTCATCTGTTTTCCACACCCGCTTTTTATCTTACACGGCTTCAGATGCTTGAACTAATGGCAGCCGTTTTGTGTAGGACTCACCCACTGAATGGGATAGCAGTCCATAACTGGGCACACTCACTCGTCTTTCCACTTCTCATGTTCTCTTTTTCCATGACAGGATTTCAACTTGATGGTACCTATCCTAGTAAAAGCGGGGATGAGGTAGGAATCAGCCATGGGCTGGGCACAATTCCATCACACGGGACACTCCCATATCTACTTTTTTTTTTCCCACTGCAGTCATTCAGGCATTATCCAGGTATCAAAGTAAGAAAAAAAAATTTGGACTTCTGCACAATCATCCATTATTTCCAACATGTCTCTCCTGTTAAAGCATTGCTCAGAGCAAAAAGCTGTACGGGCCTTATCAAGCAGCACACCAGTCCATCACCGGGTCTGCTTCCACACACTCGTATTGGGCACACCATAACCAACCTAACCTGCACAAACTTGAGGAAAAAGGGAGAGTGTGTGTGTTTGTGTGCGCTCCACACAGTGACCAACCTGGCCATCGAACCCGGGTACCTGGAAGTGTGTCACCTCTGTGTCATCTCCGTCTGATTTTAATACCCACAGTATGCAGTATACCACACCAGAAGTATGGGTGTGAGGTTCTCCTGATTCACTTGCGTTATTTCATTTTAGCCGTGCCTTTTTTTTTCTAATTACATTTTCAGGATGTTATTTATTTATTTATTTGTTATTTGGCAAAATATCTCTTTGTCCAATTGTTGCGTCACAATTTACCGCACATCATTGCTCTGTGGATGCTGTGTTATGTACACACCAGAAAACAGGCCCATTGATTTCTGTCTATTTTTACCGATGCCTTAGGTCTTTGTGAAAAAGTCACTCATATGTGCGGTGGAATTGATCATCCATTGTGAGGTGTAGAGTTACATGAGAACAAAAATTCAAGGTGCCACCTCTGTCAGACGCTGCGCTTTATCTTGTAGAAGCCAAACTCTTTTGAAGACTTTTTTTTTCTTAATTTATTTATTACCAGTGGAAGCTGGAGGCTATCCACAGACAATAATATATCTGTACAGATTATATATAGAGGATATGGTAGCACTTAAAATAAGGGTGTCGGGTTACACACTTTTATATTATTTTTTTTTTATTTCGCAGGATTTACTCAATCTTACACTGCCATTAATAAATGATTACAAGAGTAGATAAGTGCCACAGGAAATAATCATTGCACAAGTAAAGGCCGCAGATTGGATTAACTTTTGCAGTGTGTTTGTTTATCTCCGACTATGCATTTGTGAGGTTTTCCACAAGACACAAGGGGGTTGGAGGGTAAGCGGGTGGGTTTCAGGTTGCAAGGAGAGTTACAGCTGGATGTGGCCAACGAAAGGCTTGCTCAATAAAAGTTGCACAAAAGTCGAATGAGTTCATGATGCAAAGTTACTCCCGATGGTGCGTTTCTTCTTAGTATAGGTGGCCAGAAAGTGCAGCCTTCCAAGTCAGTCTGGAGCATCTTAGGAAGGGGAGCCACAAAGCTGTACCAGTGCACTTTCTGTTTTAGGGTTAACGTAGTAAGTGCAAAAAACAAAAAAAAAATTAATCCCCACCCCATGACAGAAAAGTGACAATGTGAATAGGATTCTGTAATGGTCAATATGGTTTAAAGCACAATGGACAACCAAAAGAGAATTCTTGCTTTTCTTGGTTCCTTCGTCTTTACTTTGGAATTGTGTTAACTATGCACACGGCCATTGGATTTAAACGCTTATCATGCCTGAAGTTTTGGTGTAAATGAAAGTTTTTTTAAATGCATTTTGAGATGTTTTTGTATTTTTTCCTTATTTTTGCTCCTGCTGTAAGACACTGCTTTGGCTTTTGTTTTTGGTTAATGTTGGTTGTTTTTAATTATGAAATTTATGACTCACAGGCTCTCATTGTCAGGATTTGTCTCTGAGTTAATAAAATGTTGTTTGAGTGACCATTGCTTAATATTCTGTTTTTGATTTCTTTCCCACGGTCCGTGTCATTCAATATATTAACTGTTACATTGAGTCAAAATCACAAGAGGACATGGGGGGCCTGTCCATGACTGGGTGCAGCAGTAAGTGGGCTCTTACTCCAAAACAACTTCGAGTCTAAGATTGTGTAGGACAGTCATAGCAGCAGGATGCCGAAGAAGGATGGTGGGTTATGTTCCGTTTGACTTGCCTTGTCTCTAAACATTTTGGAGTGTTAAATTCAAATCCTTGAGATTCCAACTGGAAAGAAGTTGCTGTGTTGTGTTGTGAGGCAAAAAAACTAAAAAAAAGGCATTTTAGTGAACAGTATGAGAACAGTGCATCTTTTATATAACAACAACAACATTTATTTATATAGCACATTTTCATACAAACAGTAGCTCAAAGTGCTTTACATATTAAAGAATAGAAAAATGAAAGACACAATTATAAAACAAAATAAATCAACATTAATTAACATCGAATAAGAGTAAGGTTCAATGGCCAGGGGGGACAGAAAAAACAAAAAAACTCCAGACGGCTGGAGAAAAAATAAAATCTGTAGGGAATATAAGGAGATACATGTTTGTCAAGCACATGCGGTTAGAGGATATCTAAGTCTAAGTCGAGAAGGGACACTGCTGTTAACACAACCTCCTTTTACACCCACAATTCAGTGGGGCACCAGCTGGAAGACAATTAACCTCACTTCCATCTGGGAGACCGATATAAAATACAGAAGGCCAGCTGAAGTGGGCATTATTTAGAGACTAGCAACTAAGGAAGACTCTCTTTCAGACCACCTTGATCACAGCAGTTGCCATTTAATTGCCGCTTATTTGGACCAAATCCTAAACAACCGAAACAGATCATATTACATAAACCTAATATTGTTCGCTTATTTGGACCAAAATTCTGTTTAATCAGACCAAAAAACGTGACAGAGAATAAGAAAAAGAAGCCACAAGTCGTCCGCGGAAAGCGGATGTAAAGCAGGTCAGCGACATCGGGAGGATCCCTGGGCTCCCCAGGAGAATTTATGCTTTTATCAAAGGTCAGGAAGTCGGAAAATTTGTACCAAGTGCAAACCAGTGGGGGTGACCATGCCTGCCCTTTCTTTCCTTTCTTTTCCCAGTAGCCGGCGACATGAAGTCGAGTGTAAACAAGTGCAGTGCGTCAACAGAATGCGTCAGATCACACTACACAAGTTCTTCAAACGTTGACTGGAATTTGGTAATGTAACCTTTTTTATTGTGCTTCGCATGCTGAGTGCTGTGTAGATCGTTTCGAAGAATTCGTAGATTTCTTTTTCAATAAAGTTGTAAGCAACCGTACACGTACATGTACGTAGTTCTTGTTTGTACGTTTGCCATACGCGTGTGCAGCACAATAAAAGCCATAATGACATTTTAATATGTTACTTATAGCACGTCCCGTCTTGGTTGCACATGTATAGGGCATGTTCGTGTAATCGGACCAGCCGGTTATTAGGACCAAAATGATCGCATCCGGATGTGGTCCGATTAACAGGAATCGACTGTATTAAAACACTTTACATTTTTCATGTAATGGACCTAATCTCTGCAATAAAAAATAGTAACCATTAGAACAAGGTAGCTTTAAACCACATTGAAAGTGTATTATTGTGACTGCCTTTATCTGTCCATAAATAATGAGATTGCATTTTAGTTTTAATTAGTGCCCAGAGTGGCACAGCGGAGATGCAACATATAATGTGATTGGAACAGGCAAGGTCAGAAACCAGAGAATCAATTAACGTTGTGTTAAAAGCAAGGATTTCTTGCCGAGTTTTGTTTGCCTAAGCTTTGAGACACCCAAAGAAGTAATGCTTAAGAAGTGAGACAATGGGTAGCAGTCACGCACATCTTTAAATGAAAAGGACACTCTAATGCTACACATTGGATTAGAATGCCATTCAGATAGATAGATAGATAGATAGATAGATAGATAGATAGATAGATAGATAGATAGATAGATAGATAGATAGATAGATAGATAGATAGATAGATAGATAGATAGATAGATAGATAGATACTTTATTAATCCCAAGGGGAAATTCACATAATCCAGCAGCAGTATACTGATACAAAGAAACAATATTAAATTAAAAAGTAATTAAAAATGAAAAAAATTAAAAAAATTAAAATAAAATTAATGATAGCATTTACTCCCGCGGGTGGAATTGAAGAGTCGCATAGTGTGGGGGAGGAATGATCTCCTCAGTCTGTCAGTGGAGCAGGACAGTGACAAAAGTCTGTCACTGAAACTACTCCTCTGTCTGGAGATGATCCTGTTAAGTGGATGCAGTGGATTATTCATGATTGACAGGAATTTGCTTAATGCCCGTCGCTCTGCCACAGATGTTAAACTGTCCAACTTTAATCCTACAATAGAGCCTGCCTTCTTAACAAATTTGTCCAGGCGTGAGGCGTCTTTCATCTTTATGCTGCCACCCCAGCACACCACCGCGTAGAAGAGGGCACTCGCCACAACCGTCTGGTAGAACATCTGCAGCATCTTACTGCAGATGTTGAAGGATGCCAACCTTCTCAGAAAGTATAGTCTGCTCTGACCTTTCTTACATCGAGCATCAGTATTGGCAGTCTAGTCCAATTTGTCATCCAGCTGCACTCCCAGATATTTATAGGTCTGCACCCTCTGCACACAGTCACCTCTGATGATCACAGGGTTCATGAGGGGCCTAGGCCTCCTAAAATCCACCACCAGCTCCTTGGTCTTGCAGGTGTTAAGGTGTAAGTGGTTTGAGTCGCACCATTTAACAAAGTCTTTGATTAACTTTCTGTACTTCTCCTCCTGCCCACACCTGATGCAGCCCACAATAGCAATTCATGTGGAAGACCTTATTTGAAAGGTGATCATGTACAGTACAGTATGACACCATTGCTAACACAGGAAAAGTCTTTTGAGACATTAACTTAATAAGATGACCATCCCTAAAAATAACAATGCGGAAACACACATATACCTCAAGTTCCTTCTTCTTACCTTATTAGTTTCATCAAATAATGTTTGCCTAATCAACAAGGGTTAAGTCCATGTTATTCTTCCATTTGTTAGATTCACTTCTTTGAGCAGAGAGTCACAGACAGCTGGAGCACAGGCAAATCGGAAACCACCATGCCAGTACCAATCCCATTCACCGCTCATACACAAGAGAGCTCTGGAGTTGTGACACCACTGCTGAACATGGCAGTACTGGGTAAAGCCCAACTATTTTCAGATCACTTTTCTTCAATAATAAACTTCTGAGGTGCTGGTTCCTATCTGGGGTTACAATACCAGCACTACACAGGATAAATTCACACACATCCACAATCACTCACACCAAGTGTCAGGGGAAAAATATTCTGTGAATAAAGAATAATCAAGATCACCATTACACATGAATCCAGAGATGGATGTTCTTATTTACAATAACATTAAGGTAGCCTGTCATGAAATCTGATCAGATCAACACAACAAGACTGATAAATATAACAAAGTTATAATGTTCAGTTCAGTAAGTTGGGTTCATTTGCATAACACAGTCAAGACACATATTAGTTTGCACCAATCAGCATACAGATAAATGGTATATTCTTTTAACATACCTATGTCTTAATATAATCTAAAGGTCCCAAAATAGTTAAACATTTTAATGGTCTTGTGGCACACATTTTCATCTAAAGAGGAACTTCTTGTATATAAATTCTTATTAATTATTATTAATTAATTACTAATTATTATATATTAGAAAATAAACCTCTGAGGCAGCTTTGAAATACGTCAAACACCAGCCATCTTTCAGCATCCTACTGTTGCTATTCTGTTTATTCTTTAGTATCATATTGATTTATTGCTTATTTCAGGTTTTTGATGACTTCTCGGGGAAGAATTCATTGTGAAAGTTTATTTTATGCTAATATTGTTTAAAACGTTTAATGTTGTGATGCCATTTTGTTTCTTGATGTCATGACAAAGTTGAACTTAGCTTGTGTATGGCTGCTATGTACTGTGATACTCCATGCAATGTTACTCGGCGTATACACTGAGCATCCTAGAGAAACACAGACACAAATTCTAATGGAAAAAAGTATAATAACCCGATGAGGGTCAGTAATTAACAGTTCTGTGTCGTGCAATTAGCAAAGCACAGTTCTAAGACTATGATGCAGTTTCAAAAATGCAAAAAAAGGTAAAGCAAGCAAATATACACAATATTTACAGTGGCTCCAAAAATCAGTGCAGGGAAAAAAAAAGTTAAAAAAACTAAAAGGTCTTCTTCCTTCATAAATAACTACAGTTCAGGAAAGTTAATCCACACAATAATGAGAAAGGAAATCAAATAAGAAAAATCAAAAGTGAATAACAGACATTAAAATAGGAAAAAGCACCAAATCGCAGACACCTCCATGGGCTCCAGTAACTCTGAGTTTGAGTATATATATGAGGAGGGACCCAAAAACCCCCGTAATCTGTCAGTTGCACAGGAGTAGAGTATAGTTATCGAATACAATGCTGCTATATCTATCGTACACCTGAATTCTGGTTAATCAGTCCAGCGAGGGGCATTGTGCAGAACTGATCGAGCATGTTTTTTTTTTCTTCAAGCGACCACAGCAGATTTTCAAGGGAGAATAATGATCACCCTTTCTGACATCAGCAGATTTACTTGTTAAGTGTTTGTTTCAGACTTTTAATCAGTGACATTACATTGAGTCCTGAGTTGTCCATAGGAAAGTACCAGGAAAAATAACGTCAGGAGAAGTGATGCACCCAAACCTGGATTTTGCACCACAACAACTCACGTACACAATATGGTTGTTGTTTCGCACCCCGTGTATTTTCCAGACCACACTTCCTGTGACTTCTTTTTGTTCCAGAAATTAAAACTGAGACTCAAGGGAAGAAGATTTGCTACCATGGAAGAAATACAGGAAAATGAAAATTGCCCAAAGTTCTAGACATAGTAAGAAAAGATGATGGCAGGAAATGTTAACAGGAAGAACTTATACAAGTGTATTGTATCTCAAAGAGAGTATCTTGGAGGTGACTAAAATGTAATTGCTGCAAGTTTCACAATATAAATTTTTATAACAATTCTGGGAATGTCTGGGCCACCATCTCATGCATATAAAGTACAATCTCTTCACGGCTTACAAACCATTCAGTAGATCGGACACCAACCAAGCTCCACTCGGTCAAAAGACAACCTCTAGTAGCTACACTCCCATTTAACACATGAGCAGGTTTTATCCGATCAATTCCAGCCTACGAGTGCTAACATTAACTAAATGCTATAGATGTAGAGATGTTCACCTTACAACATACTATAAGCAAGTGACATTTTACATTTACATTACATTTAAATTCTGTTTGACATAAACAGCCACCCCACCTCCTTTTCTGTTCTGTATATCTTCCTAAAAAATGTGTATCCCTCTATGTTATACTCATCGCCATCTTTGTTATTATTACTATAATGTCATAATTATGCTCTGCTACATACAGCTCCAACACGTTTACCTTATTTTTGATACTTCTAGCATTAAGGCAAGCTTTTTTTAATTTGTTACTCCTTCTACATTTAAATATTGGCTTAGCATTTACATTACTATGCATTGTTATTTTTATGCTATTGTTTGTTCCTCCATGCATAGATCTAAACCTGGCCTGTCCTAAACTCCCTGCCTCCCCATTCCCTAGTTTAAACAATCTTCGACTAGCCTATTCATATCCGTCCCCAATACACTGGTGCCCCTCCAGTTCAGATGTAACCCATCATGGCGGAACAACTTGTTAAACTATTACACAGGATTCTTTTCTAATGTACCTTTATATGCCAGCAACTAACCTATGCTCCTCTCTTTCCCACTGTGGTAAATGACCATCCATCAATCATCAAGGTGCACAGTGGCTTGTAGGCCAATGGGTTCCCAAGAGAACCAAATGCTGAAATGCATCCCGTACCTCTACAATACAGTGCCTCAGTAGAGCTCTACTCTGTATTAACTCCTGATAAGTATAATATCAGCTATTTATAAACAGTTACAATACTTAAAATAAACTGAACTTTGACACAGTCCATCACAGCCACTTTGTTATGTAGGTCACAGCCCATGATGTCACTGGATTGAGGGTATAAAGATTGGGTACACTACCTGATAATCTGAGATTGAATAGAAACCTAAAAACTTTGTGAATGTCCATACTATTTATGGTCTTTTTGGTTTCAGAAATTGTCATTATATATTTTGCCTATGTCGTTGGTTAGTAATTCAGCTATGACAACAAGTAGGAAAGATTTTGCTTGCTTTATGAATTACATTTCATCTCCTGATCTCTATTTAAAAAATATCCCGGCCTTTACCCTATTGAGGCACTACACCACAAGTCTGGCACAGGGTATGCCAATGTCTAGTTAATCTAACATCCACAACTTTGGAATGTGAGATGAAAATTGTGAACCCAGAGCAATAGACATGGAAATTGTAAACATATTAAAGGCAAAGCAGGGAAAAAAAACAGGAACCCAGCAACAACATTAACCACTGTGCCACTGGGTGAAGTCGAAAATCATAAACAAAAGTGAGACTCAGCCGGATGTGAGCCCCTCTCTGGGGGGGTCTCTGTGGTCGGATGTAAGAAAATATGCTGCTTCTGTTTTTTTTAGTCCCATTTCTTGTAGCCCTGCAGCCCTACTGTATACCATTCAGTATTTCTTAATTGCATACACATTATTTTGGAATACATAAAGTAAGTAAAAAAACTAAAAAAGGAAAAGCAGTTGCTTGACATTGCAATGTGCTAATCTGATCTGATCAGATATATCTCTTAGTGCCACGTTAAGAGGAGGAATCATTGCCCTGCTTCCAGTAAGCAGCAGCCTGATGGAAAGTCAAGTGGTACTCATCCAGAGCTGTACTGTACATTTTTTTATAGCGTTTTGCTCCCTCTGATTACTTTCTGCAATAGAAGCTTGTGCATTTTCTCTTTTCTGGAATGTTCAGTCCTGTATTACGGGAAGCTCAGCATGCTCCTGTTCTCATTAACAAACTTAAATATAACAATGCCATAACTGGTAATTACAGTCTTCAAGTATTATTCCTGCCCTGGTATGAAAAGCAGTGCCAAAGACGATTAAGTAGCAGGGAAAGTGGGCACACATAAGGAATGGAAACAGTAAAAAGAGCCGATTAAACTGGCTGCTCTTGATTGCCCAATGTTTGCCTCAGCTAGTTTCTTTCCAAGAGGGCATCTGCAAGCTTTTGGGATCACTGTGTGATCTGCTTTAACAATGAACTGATCCTCTAATCGCAGTATTATCAGAAAAACTGTAAGATGAAGCCTGCTTTTGTCGCAAATCGTGCTCCTGTACATCTACAGTACACATTCACACACAGAGCTATCATAACGTTTCTCCACTTTTGCACTAAACTTACAAATCTGATGAGAACTATCAACCATTCTTGTTTAAGCTTTCCCACTCCAGCGATGCTCTGCTAATACTGTATAATAATGCACATTATTGTCTCTGGGCAGATGAAGACCCCCTTACTTGAAAAGTGATGACCTAGAAACCTCTGTGCACTTAGTTTCCAGACATAAAGACTTTAGGAGGAACCCAGCAAACCTAACTTACAGTATGTCTCTGCAGTAACTCTGTTAAAGCAGCCTAATTTTGGACCCATGATTTATGAGCTCCCCTACAAACAAGAAGCTTCCCCAGATTTTTTGCCCTTTAGTTTAATACATTACCCTACGCTCAGAACTCTTCAGAGGTTGCCACAATAGACAGCAGACTAACTTCAGTCCTATTCAATTATTTTAAAATTGGCGTTCTTTCCCTGTTCCCTCCGTTGGGTTACATAGCTGCAAAAAATGATAAAATTAACTGAAATCAGGTTATTGTCACTTTTTTAATTAAACAACTGTGGAGCAGGCGTATGAGGCTAGCACTGCTGTATTACAGTTCCAGAGTCCTGGGTTCGAATCCTGAGTTGGGCAATGTCTATGTGGATTTAACACATTCAAGATATGTCTACCATAGATATGTATGCTAGGTTAAAAGACAACTAATTACAGGGTTGATGCCCTAACTGTGAGCTGGAATAGTTTAGTGCATTCAGAAAGTACTCTGACCCATTTACTGTTTTCACCTTTTGTTATATGCAGCTTTACCCTGAAATTGTTCAAATTTATTTTTTTCCAAGAAGGGTGATGCTCAGAATTGTGGAAATTCTAGAGGGATAAAGCTGAAGTCACACATAATGGAAATTTGGGAAAGGGTTATAGAGAGAAGACTTAGGGAAGAGACCACCATAGTGGAGGAGCAGTTTGGTTTTATGCCAGGGAGAGGAGCAACTGAGGCAGTCTTTGCATTGAGACAGCTGATAGAGAAGCTTGGAGAAAAAACAGAAGAGTTTGCATATGGTGTTTATTGATTTGGAGAAGCTTATGATAGAGCGCCACGCCAAGAGGTCTGACGGTGAATGAGAGAGAAAGGAGTACCAGAGATGTATGTGAGGATTGTCTAGGATATGTATGAGGGAGTGAGGACTTGGGTTAAAAGCCGATCAAAGTTAAAGTAGGTTTGCACCAAAGGATCTTCTTTAAGTCCTTACCTCTTTGATATTGTTTGGATATATTGAGTCTTGGGATGAATGACCAATTCCCCTGGTGTATGCTATTTGATGATGACATTGTGTTGTGTAGCACCAGAAAAGAAGAAGTGGATAAGACGTTGGAGGAATGGGAATGGCTTCTGAAGATAGAGGATTAAAGATAAACAGGAAGAAGACCCAATATTTGAGGTTTAATTATGATCAGGATTCAGAAGTTAGAATGCAGGGAGAGCTACCGAAAAGAGAGTATAAATTGAAATACAGTATCTAGAATCAGTGGTAGCCCAAGATGGAAAATTAGAAGCAGAGATAACCCACAGAGTGCAGATAGAACAATTACAAGAATGTATCAGGAGTATTGTGTAATTGAAGAAATAAGGTGAAGATTAAAGGTAAGGTTTTTAAGAAAGTGGTGAGACCAGCAGTGATGTATGGAGATGAGATATGGGCAGCAAAGAGAGCACAGGAGAAGACATTAAAATGTTGAGATGGAACAGAATTAGAAATCAGACAATCAGAGAGATACAGCAAAAGTGGGTGAGAGATTTAAGAGAGTACTGAAAAGTAAGTCAAAGTGGTATGGACATGTGATGGGGGGAGTCAATGAATACAGTGATGGAAATGGAAATATGCGGTAAGGGAAAGTGAGGGAGGCCAAAGTGGAGGCGGATGGATAAAATAAAAGAAGATCTGAAGGAGAAGGTTTTGACTTGGAAAATGATACAGGAATGAGCTGTATGGAGAAGGTTGATCAAGAAAATTGACTTTACATCGAAATGAGACAAGATGAAGAAGTTTTTTAACAAAGTTAAAACAGGAGATTAAGGATTTTTGAAAATGTATTCAATATAAAAAACTTAAATATCCCATTGACACAAAGCATTGTCTCAGAAGCAATTTGACAGTGATTACAGCCAGTTTTCGTAGGTATGACACAACAGTCTTCAGTCACATGAATATGGGGATTTATGGCCATTTTTCTCTGTGGATCATTTCAACCTCTTTCAGGTTTGGATGAAAGGCCCCAGTAGACAGCTGTTTTAATGTCTCTCCAGAGATTTTTAATCAAGTTCAAGTTCAGGCCTTGCCTGGTGCACTAAGGGACATTCACAAAGTTGTCCTTAAGCCACTCATTTGTTACCTTTGCTTTATGCATAGAGTCATTGTGCAATTGGAAAGTGAACCTTCAGCCAGCGGTCCAGCGAACTCTGGATCAGGTTTTCACTTAGGATATCTCTGTAATGTCTCCCAGTACCTGCCACTAAAAATAAAAACCTCACAACATGATGCTGCCACCATTCTGCACCACTGAAATAGGTACTGTCTAGGTGATGAGCAGGGTTTCTTTCAGATATGACCCTTAGAATTGAGGCCAAACAGTTCAATCTTGGTTTCATTTTGTTTCTCGTAGTGTAAGAGTTCTTTAGGTGCCTTTTTGAAAACTCAAAGTTGGCTTTCATGTGTCTTTTACTGAAAAAAGGCTTCTGTCTGACCACTTTACCATAAAGCCTAGGTAGATGGCGTGTAGGAGTGACAGTAGCCCCTTTGGAAGTTTAGCCCATTTCCATGCAGGTTCTCTGGAGCTTAGCCTAACTGACATTCAGGTTCTTGGCCCCCTTCTCTTGCCAAGTCTCTTCTCCCACAATTGTTCAGTTTGCCTGAGAATCCAGTTCTAGGAAGAGTTGTGGTTGTTCCAAAATTCTTCTGTTTAAGAAATATGGAGGTGCTCTTGGAAACCTTCAACATGGCAGAAATTTTTGTAGCCTTCTTCAGATTTGTGCCTCAACACCACTCTGTCTCTCACCTCTATAGCCAATTCCTTCAACTTCAAGGCTGTGAGACTTCTTATAGACAGTTGTGTGCCTTTACTAATCATGTCCAATCAATCCAAGGTGGACTCCAAACAAGTTGTTGAAATATCTCAATGATGATCACAAGAATGGGATGCAACTGAGTCAATTTACTAGAGTCATAGCAAAGGTTCTGAATGCAAGTGTCAATGTGATATTTTAGGTTTTTATTTTTAAAACATTTGCAAAAATGTCTAAAATTCTGTTTTTACTTTGCTGTTTTAGGTATTAAGAGTTGGGTAATGAGCAAAAAATGAATTTAGATGATTTTAACACAATGCTGCTACATAACAAAATGTGAAGAAAGTGATGGGGTCTGAATACTTTCCAAATACACTGTAAAATGCATGGATTGGTGACTTTTATTGAATAACTGAAATTTTTAAAACATCTGTTGAATGGGTCCTGATTGCAGCTGTAGGATTTATAAAGAAATACATGAAATTAAATATTTAAATCACAAAATCCAACCTTACAAAAGGCAAAAACTTTATTTTTTCATTCTAGTAGTTGCAAGTCATGTTATTCTGTCATTCTTCTAGCACCTGGCATGCAGTTAAGGGATAACAACACAGGAAAAAGGAAATGTTTAGCTACATTTTATATCTCTTGGCTTTTAGTATCATGGTTGGCACCAGAGAAAATGTAGTTGGGGTGGGGGGGGTGGGGGCAGATAAAACCCACACTATATTTTGATTCACTACAAATATGCCTGACAGTGTGTATACAACAGACCTGAGCAAACCGAACGTCATATTACACCAGGCACTGCATGTTAACATTGTTTCACGAAAAGCCCAAAACCAAGAAAAGACCGACTGCCCCGTCAAACATGTGTAAGGTGGCACCTGTTAAGTGCATGGGCTCACTCATAAGGAAAACCCAATATATAGCACTGAAAAGACGATTCAATACTACGGAAAATTACATAAGACAAACAAATTAAAAAATAATAAATGAACATAGCTATTAATCCTTAGCAAAACAATTTGTGTAAAACTGAATTCGCAGCAAAACTCAGTGCTTCGCTTCGCAACAAAAACTGGCAAAACAAATGTGCCATTAACACAAGATGAAAAGTGTTTGTTTTCTGTCTGGAAGTATTTTCATGGATTAATTCTTAATGTGCCTGTCTGTCATTTAGCATTTAAACCCTAGTGAAAAAACAATCACCAAACATCAAATTTCTATTAGATATTTGTTGTACTGCGGTGGGTTGGCACCCTGCCCAGGATTGGTTCCTGCCTTGTGCCCTGTGTTGGCTGGGATTGGCTCCAGCAGACCCCCGTGACCCTGTGTTAGGATATAGCGGGTTAGAAAATGGATGGATGGATGGATATTTGTTGTATTTGTACTGGTAAGAGGATGCCCACTTTTCCAATTATAATGACAGTCTTGGTGATTACAATCCTGAAGATAAAAGAAATGAAGAGTAAAGCAGCATGGTGGATACAGCATGTGAGTCCTCATCTGAAGGAATCAAAAAATACAGAAATAGGGCCATTGCTAGGTAACAGTTGGAGGTTGGGTAAGTGGAGGTGAGTTCTCCTATGAGGAAAACACACTAATGTATGGGATAGTGCATTTTGTGTGTCTTCATGTGAAAAATATGTAGCATGTTACCTCTTCAGTGTGACCTAAAGTGTGACCATTACTTTAGGGAGAAATATTCAATTTTTGTTTCCTTTAAAAACTCCAAAACACTCTTTTTAGTGAGTTCTGCATTTCACAATTAAGAAATCATCTGCAAAACTAATGTTAGTGTCAGTTTCATAAAACTAAATGCAAATCAAACCTTGCCTGTTCGTTCATCACTAGTAGGAGTAAACTTTCAAGAATTAATCTTCAACAGCTTATCCTACCACTGCCTATAGCTAACAAGCTTAGAAAAATAATGCTGTTAATTGTTTAGCTATTAAAACACTTCACCATAGGAAAAGCAAAGCCACACCAAGGCTGATGCATGAGATTACTGGGGTAAAACACACACATACAAAGACAGATGATGTTATGAGTTAGGTAACTTTCATCATTTGTTTTTTGCATGATAACATTTTTTCTGTTTTCAAGTGAAGTGTTTTTTGGTTTTTTTTTGACATCAGAATCTAGGGATATTATTTTCCCAATATCTTTCTACTACAACAATGGGGAATTTTGCTATTATTATATTTTGTGTTTAAGGCATTGCCATTTTAGGGCTTGGGTGCTATGACAGGTTGCTTGCTTGTTAAGAATACAGTTCCCAGATGTTGCAGATTGTTCTCAGAATGTTTGTGTCTTAATTGTAAAAATTATTTCAGTATTCTGAATTTTTGAAATTTTTTTTGAGAAAGAGTTATGGTAAATTATTTGATTTCACATATTTTTTTCTTCCATGGTTACAATCCATTACAATCTAGTTCTGTTGTGTATGTTTATCTCCTAGTCGCCAAAAATACACCATTGAGGCCTGTCATGGTTACTGCTCTTATGACAATACATAATGACCTCACTAGCTTGAGCATTACATTTGAAGTATCTGGGAAATGAATTTCCTCAAGACCCTCTCCTTCCACTCATACCTACATTCTGTAACATTCTAAATTTTATTTTAACAGAAATTTTTCAGTTCATTTATATCTACTCTCTCTATATAAAATCCTAAGCCTAAAAGTGCAACAATTTTATGTGACGTTTTTATGTCACTTTTTTGTCACACTTTAAATCTGGCTTCTTTTAAAACCTTTAATGTAATGTTGTTAGATTTTAAGATTCTTATTCCATTTTTAAATTATACAGTAATCCCTCCTCGATCGCGGGGGTTGCGTTCCAGAACCCCCCGCGATAGATGAAAATCCGCGTAGTAGAAAACATGTTTGTATGGTTACTTTTATATATTTTAAGCCCTTATAAACTCCCCCACACTGTTAACATTATTAGAGCCCTCTAGACCTGAAATAAAACCCTTTAGTCAAAAGTTTAAACTATGCTCCATGACAAGACAGAGATGACAGTTCTTTCTCACAATTAAAAGAATGCAAATATGTCTTCGCTTCAAAGGAGTGTCTGCATCAGGATCAGAGAATTTCAGAGAGAGAGCAAGTGCTCGCTAAGAAAAGCAAACAATCAAAAAATCAATACATGTGCTTTTAAGTTTGCCAAAGCACCGCAATAAAGCGGCATTTTTTAGAGGAGCGTCCGTATCCTCTGTGCAAACAGCCTCTGTGCTCACACCCCCTCCGTCAGGCGCAGAGAACGTCAGAGAGAGAGAGCGAGATTAAAGCAAACAATCAAAAACTCAATACGTGTGCTTTTGTGCTTTTAAATATGCCGAAGCACCGCAATAAAGCTGTAATTTTTAGAGGAGCGTCAGTATCTTTTAAGCAAGCAGCCTCTGTGCAAACAGCACCTCTGCTTACAGCCACTCCGTCAGGCGCAGAGAATGTCAGAGAGGGTGAGATAGAGGCAGAGACAAGCAAACAATCAAGCACCGTGCGGGAAGCATATCTTATAGCACTGAGGAGTTTTAGTTAATATGTAATACGTGCTCTGATTTGGTAGCTTCTCAGCCATCTGCCAATAGCGTCCCTTGTATGAAATCAACTGGGCAAACAAACTGAGGAAGCAAGTACCATAAATTAAAAGACCCATTGTCCGCAGAAATCCGCGAACCAGCGAAAAATCCGTGATATATATTTAGATATGCTTACATTTAAAATCCGCGATAGAGTGAAGCCGCGAAAGTCGAAGCGTGATATAGCGAGGGATTACTGTAAACTACAAAATATCAAGAACTCACATCTCACGAGACAAGACTTTGTGCCAAAAGATTTAACCATGCCAGGGGCCGGAAATAAAAGACAAAGAGTAGGACAGCTGCTGTACAGGCTTTTAAATGTTCAAAGCACCGTGTGAGATGCAGATCACGCAGCACGGCGGCAGCAGCAATCCAGCAGCTGTTCGAGGAAAGAAAGGGTAAAAAAAAAATTCCTCCTGCATTTGTTTCCCATTGTTTTACCGTTTAAGAGGGGGTTTCGGAGGAGTGACTGCGTCTTCTTGGGGTGCGTTCAGCACCCCTCTTCACAACGTGAGTGTCAGAGATGCGAAGTGGCTGGCACATAGTGCAGGCCGGGGGGGGTTGGCAAGCGAAGCGAGCAGGGGGCGAACCCCCTAGTCATACATAACCACGTGTATTAAAAGAGCAAACACTTACTGTATATAAAAATACATCTCTTAAGAATTTCTGTTTGGATGGCCTAACAGGTCCCCACTCGGTACACTGGTGCCAGACTTTATTAATATATTGTCTATGGTGAAACTCGACAGGTTAAAGACCTAAAGAATGTGAGCAGCAGGATCAGGAGATGAAGTAGCATAAAGAATAAGGGGAGGGAAAAAAAACAATGGTCAAAATATGGAGCCGAAAAGTTAAACAAAAAGCCAAAACCAAAATGACATCATAAAATGCAAGGTCATAAACAAGATTAAACGTCCTACTCTCTGGCTTTATATTGTAATGTGGTCTGCAGCAAAAAAAAGGGTCCTCATTATAAAACTTTCCATCCCCTGGGCAGAAGGCATGTGACCACTCCCTGGAGAACCAGCATCTACCCCCTGGAAGTTGAGTGCCAGGGTTTTGTCAGCAAAGCAGCGGTTCAGCTTCTCCACAGCATTGGTACGGCAGGTTCATACCTACAGAAAGTAGTAAAAGAGCTAGGACAGCAACGCTAACAATGTTAATAGCAAGGTGGAAAAATGTTATGCTAAGGTAAGAGCTGCAGCTGACGTAGTCTCCCCTGAAAAGACAGTTAAGAAATCCTCCAGAACTGTTATATGTTATACGTTTGAAGAGAATATGTCGGGAAGTTGAGCGTAAATGGAGAAAAACTAAATTGATAGTCCATTATGAAATATTGAAGGCTAAAATAACTGAATGTAACTATGTAGTCTGCCTTGAGAAGCAGTCCTATCTATTTCTGTAAAATTTTAAAATTTATTCTCACATATTGATCGTCTTCTAAACCCAGCTCACTCAATAGAATGCCTCCTAAAAACTACCAATGAAATATGTGAGGCTTTAACTATAGTTTTAAACACAAAATAAATGGCATTACAATTAATATAGTGCCTCCCCCAAAGTTAATCTGATTGAATCCCAGTATTCCATTTTAAGTGAGTTATTAAACTATTTCACCAGAATAGATCTACCTGAACTACGTAGAATAATTGCTCCACTGAAACCTTCCGCCTGCAACCTTGACCCAATACCAACAGGCTTTTTCAAAGCAGTCTCTGTTAAACTAATTGATAGTATACTTGACAGAGTGAACTCATCAATCACACGGGGGTCTTCCCTAATTGTCTTATGACTGCAGTTGTCAAATCACTGCTTAATAAAAATTATCCCGACTCATCTGTATTTGACACATTTAGACCAATATCTATTTTTGACAAGTTTCAGTCAGGTTTTAGAACAAATCACAGTACAGAAACTGAACTGGTTAAAGTAGTAAATGACTCGCGGGTAAATCCGGGCAGAGTCCGTATATCTCTTCTTGTTCTGTAAGACATGAGTGTAGCATTTGACCTCATTGGTCACAGTATTCTTATAAATCACCTTAGTTAATGACTGGGCCTCTCTGGCAATGTCTTAAATTGGTTTAAGTATTACTTAACAGTTAGAAAATGTCTCTGTTACTTGTGGTGATTGTACTTTGGAGACCCATGATATTTCATATAGTGTACCACAAGGGTCTATTCTGGGTCCACTGCTCTTTTCAATCTACATGCTTCCATTTGGTCAGATCATCTCAAACCACAATGTGAGCTATCACAGCTATGCAGATGACATACAGCTTCATTTATCTACAGCACCTGATGACCCTGACACTCTTGGCTCTCTGATCCTGTGTCTTACTTGTTTATCTGAATGGATGATCAGTAACTTTCTCAAACTAAATAAGGAGAAAACAGAAATCTTAGTTATTGGCAAAAAATTGACATAGTGAGGGTATTAGAAATAAACAAGGTCAGAGGTAAACAATTTAAGGGTAACTATTGACTGTGACCTAAATTTTAAATGACATATTAATCATTCATTTAAGCACTATAGCTAAAGTTAGACCTCTTATAACTTTACAAGGCGCTGAAAAATTAGTTCACACTTTTGTTTTCAGTCGACTAGATTGCTGTAATGCACTCCTCTCAGGACTCCCTAAGAAAGACATCAAGTGGTTACAGTTAGAGCAGAATGTAGCAGCAAGAATCTTAACTAGAAAAAGAAAATCTGAGCAGAGTTCACCAGTTTTAGCGTTGTCACATTGGTTACCCGTGTCATTTAGGATCGACTTTAAAATACTATCAATGGCTTACAAGGCCTTAATTAATCTTGCCACATCCTATATTTTGGAATATCTGTCCCCTTACACTCCTAGTCATAACCTCAATACTTCAAATGAAGGCCTGCTTATAATTCCAAAAGCCAACCTAAAACAAGTGGTGAGGCGGCCTTTTGCTGTTATGTACCTAAAATTTGGAATACTTTACCAATAGAAATCCACCAGGCTAATACTGTAGAACAATTTAAATAACTGCTAAAAACCCATTATTTTAAAATGGCTTTTTTGTAGGTACATTTTAGTTGTATCCTTATTACAGTCTATTGGCATTTAATTAACATTTTCCTCTGGGTTCTGTATTTCCGTACTAAACTGTATTTTTCTCTGCTGTCTTTTCTGTTTTCTCTGTGGTGGCGATCAGCAAGGTACTCAAGGTACCATGCTGTCCGCTATGTTTATGGATTGAATGGTGGGTGTCCCAGATATCCACATGACCATCATTCAGGTTTCATGTGAAGCCTGTAAACCATCATGAGGATAGATTTAGATCATATGTGTAAGGTAGAATGCTGGGTGGTATTTTGGCCTTGGATCCCCTGCAGATTTTGTTTTTTTTTTGTCCTCCTGGTCATCTGACCTTAACCTTTTTCTTTGTTACATACTATATAATATTATTGCCTAATCTTGTTTATTTATGTTTTATATATTAACTTCCTTTTTATTTAATCTTGTAAAGCAATTTTAGCTACATTGTTGGTATGAAATATGCTATAGAAATAAATGTTGTTGTTGTTGTAGGAGTGGAGAGGAGGCAGAGGAAGCGAGCTACTAGCTGTGGCTTCAGTGGAGAGATAGTGTTTGAGGAATACAACTAAAGTAAGGTCAGCTGAAGAGGTTGATAGGGAGATGTTCCAAACGTGCACACTGCGCCCTGCCAGGAGATGTACTGGAGAAAAGGGGCTAAACATCTGTGAATGGTGGCCTCCAACTGTCAACACTGCAGTAGGTGCAGCAGGCAAAAATGTCTAAGTAAGGAAGTAACACCTTACCTGTCTAATAGTCACATTACATAACTTTTAGATGGGGGGAATGTCACACTGAAAGACTGTAGTTGCTGGGCTTGAAACCTAAATATTTCAGATTACATGACTAGAAATCCCCAGGGATGTCACATTATATGAATGCATGTAAAACTTTCCAGTGCAATTTCATTTCTAAACTTTTACAATCTCATTCCTTTTTGTGATAGCTAATAATGTGTTGCATGATGGAGGTCATAGTAGTCATGCAAAAGGCTTATGGATGCAGCGAGATCAACCACAATCATGGCCATTTTTTCCTTTTTTCCATTCTATCCTATGTAAAACAGAAGACTTCAGACGGACAAGCCTTTCTTCTATTTGTTCACACCCAAAACATGCACATTCCAAATTCCGCATCATTTGCATTTTACTTTCGAGACTGCCTCCGCAACATATGACAAAATCAAACCTGGTTGATTTTTCTGGGGCAAACAGCAGATTAAGTGGACTGAAGCATATGGTATGACAGACTACATGACTGACTCGGACTCTCTAAGATTATGTAGTCTGTGACTGAAAATCTTTTGAAAAATCATGCAATGTGACAGTATGCACTGCCATAATATGAGCAATATTTTAGGAAGCGCGAGTTGTCATTTTTTTTACTCTCTCATTTTCATTTCATAATGTTAATTGCACACGCTTATTATTACTCAAAGACACCTTCTGTACTACACTAGTGACAACTCTTTTAATACTCATTGAGAATACAATTCTGAAGGAGAATTTACTTAATTGAAATAAATTAATTGATTGGTTCTGGGGAGCCAGGAGGGCCAGAGCCTATCCTTGCAATACTGGATGCAAATCAAAAGCAAATCCTGGATGGGGTGCCTGCCCACAACAGAAAATGTTTAGTGAGAGCAATTAGAATATGCAGTCAACCCAACATTTACGTCTGGGATGGGGGAGAAAGCTGCAATACCCACAGAAAACCTGGGAGAACACAAGGAGATCATGCAGACTTCACATCCACTCCACTGGATGATATACTGGAATAACATAGCTATTAGCTAACTAAATGCACTTAATGGGCTGACTGGACTCTTTTCATTTGTCAAACTTCTTATTCTTTTATTGCTTGTATGTATTTATAAACAATGTAGTTAGAAGTCATATTTATACTCAAGTCCCCAGACACAGGGTGAATGAGTAAGTCACACACTTGTGAGCAGGACTCTAAAAGGGTAATGGCTACCCAAGCAATAATTAGATGAGTAATCCTTACAAGCGTTGATGTAAACAGAAGCCAGCACAGTCAGCGTAAACCTCATTTGATGAAGAAGTAGGTTAGTTTTAATCTGACAAGAGTGTCTCTGTATTGCAGAGCCAACACGATGCAGTTTAGATTCTAAGAGGTTGATTACATCATCAGGCCAAAATTGTTAAATGCTGATAAACATTTCTGTATTATTTCTGTATAAAATGATCACCTGTTTGATTAAGCAGACGGAAGGTTTAAGACAGCAGATAAGGAACTGCACATCGCTTGTAAAGAGTAATGCTTAATAATACTTAAGGAAGGATGATTCAGCAAGGACAGAGTTGAATTTGCTTGCTTTTGCTTGAGACTGGCTGAGTGTAACAGTCTTTTGATGGGAACACGTCATCAATCTGGGCTATAATCCAGACACCTTGGTATAACTTTGGGATTCTGTCCAGTCTCTCAATTCTACTTGTAGAATTATAAATAAATCCTTGTTTCTGTGGGATAAACGATTGAGCCTGTTGTTTTTCTTCAGCAATAACCTTTAAGATTTGATTTACACATCAGCAGAAGATACTTCATCAACATTCTCTCCTGGTTTTTCACTCGCTGCTGCATTTGTCTTGCAGTTTTCCACCATTAAACATACATAAGCTCCTTTTTTTCTTCAGTCAGGTATCTTGTTGCCATTGTGGACTCAGGCCACCTATGCTTAATGGCAAGGTACCTAATATTCTATCCTCATAAATTATGTCAATACACATGAACCAGCAATTGAAGAGGTAAAAGCAGCATTGTAACCTCTGTCCTGTACCTCACAAAGGAGCTCAGTGTGACCCAATTAAACACGAGAGCAAACACTGAAAATCACCACATGGTCTGGGACACCTCTGTGGGTAGGGAACATGCATTGTTTTGACATCTAATTCTCAACAGAAAAATTAGTGACACCATTTATTTTAATCTTGTGTTTAAAGGAATACTCAATGCAAAAATTATATTTCTCTCTATTATAAAAAAAAATCTTGGAAGGAGACGAGACGGGATTTTTCTCAGTGAGACACTTATACGTCCCATGAGATGAGTCCACACCCGGGGCCGGAAATAAAGAACAAAGAGTAGATGACAAAATAGAACATCGTAAAGAATTTTTAAATGTTGGCTCAGTACACATGCAGAACAGGTTAGAGATAATGGAAGTATGGAAATTCAAAAGTCTCACAAAATGGATAGGAAAGATGGCATTAGCACAAACAAACAGAAATTATTATTCGGTGAAATAACAGAACAGCAAAAAGAGATTGAATATATTGTATGGATTTAAACTTTAGTCGGAGACTTGTAGATCATCTAATTTGTGTTGCCAGCGAGAATTTAAAGATTCCAAAAAAGTTGGAGCGTTATGAAGTCCCGTGAGATGGAGACTTTTAACATGAGATTCTTTCAAGTCACACCCTGCTTACAATTATTTTCAGACAAGACCATGGTCATCTAACCTCAGTCGTGTGAATGCTTTTGTCAGACACAGTTCCTGCGCTCGCAGCTCTTATACATTTTATCAGGATTATACTTTCTAGATGACATGTCAATGACTAAGCCAAGGACAAACATTCAAAAAAGTTGTTTTATTTATTAGAGAGAAAGAAACAATATTCAATCACAGGCAGTTATACGTTGCGTTGTCACAATGTAAGTCCAAACATGGAATACAAATTCAATGCGATCTTTAATTCCAAATATAAGTTTTTACTAAAGTTTTAAAGTAAAAGTGAAAATAATGCATATGTAACAATTCCCATGAAAAATAATGATCTCTTAAAATTGTATATCCAGTTAACCAAACCCAGGAGTGGGCGAGCAGGGGGCAGAGCCCCCTAGGTTTTAAATATGTTACTTACTCCTTTGTTGTTTGTAGCATAAGATAAAAATTTTAATCTTATATCTTCATGGAGAACAGAGACAACAAAGTTAATGACAGAATAGATGTCTAAGGGGACCAACACTGAACAAACAGCAAACTACAGTATATCAAAATATCTGCAAATAAAACTCAATCTACTTGTGTCACATAATCTATACGGCACATGTCCAGTTGTATGCTCATCATGCATTTTGGGCAAAATGTTGTTAAATTAACAACTTCCAGAAAATCCTCGAGTGTACTCAAACAGCAATGATGTTTGCAAATGAAGACCCGCCTCCTTCTTATTCATTGGTCACTCCTGCCCAATAACATCTCATTCATTGGTTACCATGCTGCCTAACATTATTACCAGTATTGCAGTGTGTGGTCTGAGAGAGATGTATGATTAAGAAAACAGTATCAGGTGCAATGTATGCCTCATATCTGTGCATATCAAAGGTGTTTCAACAAGCAAAAGTCAATTAATTCCACATGCAGTTTCACAAACTGATTTTGAAAAACCCAGAAATACAGCATTGTGGCTGAACAACCAACAAGTGAGTGGAAAGGTGGCACTTCAAGTGGTAGAAGACCCTGTAGCGGGGTGAGGGATGAGGCAAGGCGAGACCATAAATAGTTGAGGTGACAACCGGGTAAAACCCTGTTAAATCTGATGTCACACAAATAAAGCAACTATTTTAATAAGCACTTGCTGGCGCTGCAAAGTTTGTCAGGCTGCCCTTGTTTATAAATGCATGAAGCATCTGCATGACCTTCTTTGTTGGTAGTCAGGTCCAATTTGAGACCCCTATACACCAGCCTGGATAGGAAGGGGTGGGGCTTCTTTGGCTCCACTGCCCTCAAGGGGAGGTATTTCAAGGCTGTAAGGGAAAGGGAAGACAAGGCTGTTAGTGACAGCGCCTCCTCTACTACTGTGTGGTACCACATACCTTAGACGAGCCCTGAATACGATCCTCAGGCTCACGTGGGAGACAAACAGCAGTTGAAGCAATTGAGGCAAAGGGCAATTGAGCATCATGGCTGCAAACTGGTATCTACAAAAGCCACCTCAGGGTTTAAGTAAATGGTCTTGCCCAGGCCCTTTGATACCTTCTAGCTTCTTTCAGGAGGCCATTTTCAAAGGTTTTTAAAAGGACCAGTGCAAATCCCATTCTCAAATCCACTTTAATGTAGCTGAGGCACCTGTCTAATTACAAAGTAAAAGATTCTGCAGTATAATGAAATAGACACAAACCTATATACTGCCCCTTCTGTGTATCTATCAGCATTTACTTATACTTTGTAATTCCCCATTTCTCTGTTCGGATGATACAAGGCCTACACTGCTCACTTACTCCAAGACTGACATTTGAGTTTAGCAGGCTCTGCACCACCCACCTGTCATGCCTGTACATCCATTAGTGTGCCCCAAAATATAAAATGTGCATGAACTTCAAAACACAGGGAGGAAACACGTGACAGCTGGGTTCAGTTTTGTGCAGAATGCACTCCATAAAACTCCTACAGCATGTTTTAGAAATCTGTTTTTTTTAAACAAATAAAATTGCTTCCTGTTGATTTCCCCATGAAAAAGAAACCCTTAAGGTCTGTTTAATTGAACAGCTGAATAGCAGCTATTCTCTGCACGCTAGGAGATCAACAGTTTATTGTGAGGCTGTGGAGTAAAAATAAATAGACATTCTTGTTCAGATAAACATTTTTTTTGGAAGGGTGGTGCATTCATAAGCTTCAGGTGGTTTACAACTGACACATTTTTAGATCCGCCAGTGAGAGCTGCAGAGTGTCACACATATTTATTTCCCACCGTGCCCTGAGAGGCGTGCATTGCTGGCTAGAAGTCCACGCGCTCTGTACTCTTAGTGATTATATCCTGAGGTTGCTGGGTATGCTGCCTTTGTGCTTACTCTAACTACTGTACATTAAACAGTAGAAGTAAAAACAGTAAACAGAAAGGCAAGCACAGCAAATGAAAACGTTACTCTGAACTGTCTTCGTGAAGTTCGTGTTATTGCCTTGAGAATTAAAATGTGTATGTCAGCAAAATAAACTGCTCAAAAAAATTAAAGAAACACATCAGATCTCCATGGGAAAAAGAAATCCTCCTGGATATCTATACTGATATAGACTGGGTAATGTGTTAGGAACGAAAGGATGCCACATCGTTTGATGGAAATGAAAATGATCAACCTACAGAGCCCTGAATTCAAAGACGCCCCAAAAATCAGAGTGAAAAAATTATGTGGCAGGCTAGTCCATTTTGCCAAAATTTAATTGCAGCAACTCAAAATTGTACGCAGTACTTTGTATGGCCCCTGTGTTCTTGTATACATGCCTGACAACATCCGAGCATGCTTCTAATGAGATGACAGATGGTGTTGTGGGGGTTCTCCTCCCAGATCTGGACCAGGGCATCACTAAGCTCCTGGACAGTCTGAGGTGCAACCTGGTGGCATTGGATGGACCAAAACATAATGTCCCAGAGGTGTTCTATTGGATTTAGGTCAGGAAAGTGTGGTGGCCAGTCAATGGTATCAATTCCTTCATCCTCCAGGAACTGCCTGCATACTCTCACCACATGAGGCCAGGAATTGTCGTGCACCAGGAGCCACTGTACCAGCATAGGGTCTGACAATGGGTCCAAGGATTTCATCCTGATACCTAATGGCAGCCAAGGTGCCTTTGTCAAGCCTGTAGCGGTCTGTGTGACCCTCCATGGATATGCCTCCCCAGACAATCATTAACCCACCACCAAACTGCTCATGCTGAATGATGTTACAGGCAGCATAATGTTCTCCATGGCTTCTCCAGACCCTTTCACTTCTGTCACGTGCTCAGGGTGAACCTGCTCTCATCTGTAAAAAGCACAGGGCACCAGTGGTGCATCTGCCAATTCTGGTATTCTATGGCGAATGCCAATCGAGCTGCATGCTGCTGGGCAGTGAGCTCAGGGCCCATTAGAGGACATGGGGCCCTTGGGTCACCCTCATGAAGTCTTTCTGGTTGTTTGGTCAGAGACATTCACACCAGTGGCCTGCTGGAGGTCATTTTGTAGGGCTCTGGCAGTGCTCATCCTGTTCCTCCTTGCCCAAAGGAGCAGATACTGGTCCTGCTGATGGGTTATGGACCTTCTATGGCCCTCTCCAGCTCTCCTAGAGTAACTGCTTGTCTCCTAGAATCTCCTCCATGCCCTTGAGACTGTGCAGGGAGACACAGCAAACCTTCTGGCAATGACACGTATTGATGTGCCATCCTGGAGAAGTTGGACTACCTGTGCAACCTCTGTAGGGTCCAGGTATCACCTCATGCTACCAGTAGTGACACTGACTGTAGCCAAATGCAAAACTAGTGAAGAAACAGTCAGAAAAGATGAGGAGGGAAAAATGTCAGTGGCCTCCACCTGTTAAACCATTCCTGTTTTGGGGGTCATCTCATTGTTGCCCCTCTAGTGCATCTGTTGTTAATTTCATTAACACCACAGCAGCTGAAACTGATTAACAACCCCCTCTGCTACTTAACTGACCAGATTAATATCCTATAAGTTTCATTGACTTGATGCTATACTCTGATTAAAAAGTGTTCCTTTAATTCTTTTGAGCAGTATATAACAAGGTTTGGTTTGTTCCATGAAGTTAATGCTACACCAGAAAACAACTCTATGAACTGACAGAAGTGTCAAAGTTGAGAGTGCTTACCAAAGTGGTCTGTGCGTAGATCTCAATGCCCCAGTGCAGTGACGGGAACACTGTGCTGGAAAAACTGGCATCTCCCTTCAGATGAGACGTAAAACTGAAGTCCTGACTCTCTGTTGTCATATAAGATGCCTGGGCATCCTTCAAAAAGAATAGAGTGTTTCTTGAAGTCCTGGCTAAATTGACAGTCTCAGCCTGGTCATTGTAGTCCTCCTTATCATTCCTCTCCCTTACAGGCCAACTATGTTTCACCCCTCCACTACCTATTAGATAAAGTGCGGTGAGCAAGAATGGCTGTCGTTGCATCATCCAGGTGGATGCTACACATTGGTTGTAGTTGAAGTGGCTCCCCTCTGTCTATGTAAAGCACTTTTTGAGTAGGATAGAAAAGCACTATCTAAATGTAATAATTAATTAGTTAATTAATTTATTGATTATTATTATTATTATTATATTTGAGCAGGATAGATTAATTTGAATTGTGTAGGAAAGGATCAGAAATATTTGCCGATTCAGGATACCAATATTTTCAACTATCATAAAGGCAATGGAGAAAAAAAGATTATACATTTACTTCTGGAAATATGAAGGGAATGTTTCTTTTTGGACATACATATACATTTTAGATAGCCTATGACTGCGTTCAAATGATCTCCGGCTGTTCAGAGCTCAGAGTCGTGATGTTTCACCTTCCCAGTTCAGTGCGTTCACGTGGGTTTTCAGTTGGACTAATCAGAAAAATGCAAAGTCAATGTTGATTTGTTACTTGGTTTGCAAAAAAAAAAAAAACAATAATTCAAGATAAATGCATCTTTTTGTGGCAATAAAGAACAAAATAAACAAACTGAACATGTATCACTTCACTTCAAATGCATTTGAACAAAAAAATTCGGGCTGACAAGGTTATATTCTTTATTAACAATTGAATGAAGTGAAAGGTTAGTCTTATGTTACAATTCGGGTAACTTTGCTTTGTTTGAATTGTCCAAGCTGTATTTCTGAGTTTGTCAAGTGTTCACATTGTATTTCTGATTTGACAACTTGAATTTATCATCTCCCCAAGAGCACATGAACGCAGCATTACACAGGGCACAAGCATTTGAAGATATGTAGAGTACGTACATGTAGCCATCCATCCATCAATTTTTAAACTGCTTTTTCCAGTTCAGTGTAAACCTGCAACATCACAAAGTGGAAGGAAACAAGCATGGATGTGGTGGAAGCCCATCACAGCTCACACTCACAAACACAGACACATTTGCCAATTAGGAATCATCAGTGATCTTAATAAGCAAGTGTTTGAGAAAAAAGAGAAATAATCAGTAAAAGAAACCATGTCATCATAAGACGGGTGTATCAAAGGAAAACAATTAGTTTACATTTAGATACGCATGTAGAAGATTTCTGATACAACAGAGTTTTGGCAATCTATTCTTAGCCATATTTTTCAAAAGATGAACACAAGGCAGGAATCCTGAGAAAGATGACGCCTCATTCTAATAACAGGAGTTACTAATATGAAATGCACACATCTAGCTTTGTGATTGGTCCTTAGGTATGACAGGCAGTGGGGTGTAGTCATTAAGACTTTGGACGTCAGAAGCGGAGGTTGTGGGTTCAAAGCTTGTTACTGACATGGTGTACCTGCACTGACACAATCAAGTCACTTCACCTGCCTGTGCTCTAATTGGAAAAAACAAAAAGGAATGTAACTAATTGAATCTCTAAAATGTTGTAGATTTCCTTGGATAAACGTGTCATATCTTCTTATATAATATGCTACCGCTATGGCTGTCTGTTTGTCTATCCAGGCTCTGCGTCTTGACAGCCCCCCAGTCTTGACTCTCTAAGAAGACAAGGAAAAACTCCCAAAAAAACTCCAGTAGTAAAAAAATGGAAGAAACCTTAGGAAAGGCAGTTCAAAGAGAGACCCCATTCCAAGTAGGTTGGGTGTGTAATAGGTGTCAAAAAGAAGGGAATCAATACAATACAATACACAGAACAGAACAAATCCTCAATACAGTATACAAATAAAAATTTTAGAAGTACGTAGCAGAATTTAACAGTAGATGATATCACATAATATGATTTGGGTTTGTTTATTTTTTATTTTTTTTTTATTGTAGAATCAGCTCTTGGCAGCGTGTGGCCTATGCGTACAAGGTACCGTTCTCATCCCTATCACCTTTGCCATCACTTCCCCTACCTCTTTATATCTTACATCATTCTTGTGGCAGATTGAAGACTTAAGTGCCAGCTTAAGTGAAAAATTAAGGAAAACATAGTAAGTAATTGCAACACAAACACTGACTTAATCAGTTTTAACGTGAAAAGATGCAGACGAAAGAAGAGAAGAAGTGGGACGCTAGGGTGGAGAAAAGAAGAGCTGCTCAGGAAGCAGCAAGCTCATGAACCTCTGAGCAAAAGAATGCAAAGCGTACAGAGAAAGAGGATGAAAACTATGAATGCTCAAGTCAAGTGTATTCACTGCACGATATCATGCAGTGCGCCGTTACTGGTAAGCCATAATAGTCTGGGGCTGTGACTCTCCTTTCAGAATTATTTCCTGCTTGGAGGCCAATAGTACAATAGTAAGAGTGAGCAACTGTAGTGTAAAGATACTTAGTCCATGTGGTCAAAGCATCAGCACCTGACAGTACTAAAATAACACAAGGTCAGGGTAGAAGAAGTAGTCAGCAGATCAGAGCAGATGGCATACCCCCTGCTACCCAGTAAATACTGCTTTGAAATGCATGAGCAGCAGGGACCACCAGAGGGAGCTCCAAACAGTTACAGAGATGTGGGAAGAAGCTCCTGATCTTAACCCTGACGTTGTCTTCATTTGGGAACATATTTCATGACTGTTTAGAGCAATGTGGTAAGAACTTTGCAAGTAGCTGAGATTCTTTAAGGTTGAATGAAGTACTAGGGTGTTGTACCCTGTTAGCCATTATGAATGTAGTGAGAAGTCAAGCAAAATGACACCTTTTATTGGCTAACTAAAAAGATTACAATATGCAAGCTTTCGAGGCAACTCAGGCCCCTTCCAGAATAGTCCCTAGAGCAGGGGTCCCCAACTCCGGTCCTGGAGGGCCCCAGTGGCTGCAAGTTTTCATTCTAACCCTTTTCTTAATTAGTGCCCTGTTTTGCTGCTAATTAACATCTTTTGAATTCATTTTAATTGACTTGTTTTTTTATGATTTGTTCCCCTGAATTTCTTCATCATTCCTTTGAATTGCTTCATTTCTTGCCTTTAAATGGCACCCAAATAGAAATGAAATATGAAGTGAGTGAGCCAACAGAAGACCAACTAAGCCAGGGCCTCAAACTCCAACCAATTTCACTCTAACCAGTTGCTTAAGTAGGCTTGGATTCTTGTTAATTAAATCTGTTCTTTGATTCCATGTCTCATTGCTGCTCTCATTGTGCATTAGCATACTTTTCCGAAATTGTTGATTTCTCTTTTCTAAGAGCACTGTTAAAATGTTTTGTGGACCTAAGCAGATCAGCATTCCTGAGACCTTCACCTTTCTTTCTTTTCAGATATTGTATAATCGACACAGTTTTCTGGTCATGTTTTGGTTCATTTTGTGTCTCATTATTGTCTGGTTGTTAATTAAGAGGAAAGAGAAACAATTAAGGAGTCTGAGTCTTCAAGAGCAAGTCAAATAAAATTAATTCAAAAGAAGTTAATTAGGAGCAAAAACAGTCACTAATCTAGAAAAGGGTTAGAATGAAAACCTGCAGCCATTGGAGCCATTTAGGACTGGAGTTGGGGACCCTTGCCCTAGAGTCACCTTTATTGTCAGAAATTACATCTTTATTGAGTGCTCCTCACCAACCCCAGGTGTCACCTTACCAGTTTAATGGTTTGGGTACTTGGCACTACTCCTCTGCTGCCATCCCTTAGAAGAAAGTAGTGAGGCTTTCATAAATCCCACCTGGTGGGTTTCAGCTGCCACCTAGTGAACTGGAGGAATGTAGGCAACGTTCTGCTTGTCCCTCATAACACTTTAAAGCAATGGACACCAAAGTTACTATCAGACATTCTATCATCTTGTGCACTGGAAGAATCTTACTGACCACCTGAATGATTTTCTCATTGGGTTTCTGCTATTGAATTCCACTCCAAGTCATATTCCTATAGTACTTTGAATCTCCTTCCCTTGTGAGCCAAGCACCTAATTTTCCTTACAGCCACTTATCAAATAGGAATCCCATTACAAAGTGTGCCTATGTTTCCGGACTTCTCTAGTGCCTTCAACACCATTCAACCTCTGCTCCTCAGGGACAAGCTGACAGAGATGAGAGTAGATTCATACCTGGTGGCATGGATCGTGGACTATCATACAGTCACACCCCAGTATGTGTGTCTCGGGAACTGCAGGTCTGACATTGTGCTCAGCAACACAGGAGCACTGCAGGGGATTGTACTTCCTCCGGTCCTGTTCAGCCTATATACATCGGACTTCCAATACAACTCGGAGTCCTGCCACGTGTAGAAGTTTGCAGACTACACTGCTATCGTGGGCAGCATCAGGAGTGGGCAGGAGGAGAAGTATAGGAAACTAATCAAGGACTTTGTTAAATGGTGCAACTCAAACCACCTACAACTGAACACCACCAAAACCAAGGAGCTCGTGGTGGATTTTAGGAGGCCCAGGCCCCTCATGGACCCCGTGATTATCAGAGGCAACTGTGTGCAGAGGGTGCAGATCTATAAATACCCTGGAGTGTAGCCGGATGATAAATTGGACTGGTCTGCCAATACTGATGCTCTGTGCAAGAGAGGACAGAGCCGACTATGCTTTCTTAGAAGGCTGGCATCCTTCAACATCTGCAATAAGATGCTGCAGATGTTCTATCAGACGGGACGCCCCACACCTGGACAAACTGGAGTGGAAGGCAGGCTCTATTGTAGGCACGCAGCTGGACAGTTTGACATCTGTGGCAGAGTGACGGGTGCTGAGCAGGCTCCTGTCAATCATGGAGAATCCACTGCATCCACTGAACAGGATCATCTCCAGACAGAGGAGCAGCTTCAGCGACAGACTGCTGTCACTGTCCTGCTAAACAGACAGACTAAGGAGATCGTTCCTCCTCCACACTATGCGACTCTTCAGTTCCACCCAGGGTGGTAAATGTTAACATTATACAAAGTTATTTTCTGTTTTATCTGCATTTTTATCATTCTTTAATTTAATTTTTTTTTTATCAGTATGCTGCTTCTGGAGTATATGAATTTCCCTTTGGGGATTAATAAAGTATCTATCTATCTATCTATCTATCTATCTATCTATCTATCTATCTATCTATCTATCTATCTATCTATCGCAACATACACATTGTGTGCTTTGTATAATAGCACCGTTTGCACATTTTAGATTCACATCAGTAGGTGAACAGAAGATAGACTGAGCTGTGATGGACTGGCATCTCATTCAGAATGCTGTTAAGGTTCTGGTCTAGCACAAAATTTTACTGCATAGCTCAGATTCAGAAAAATAAATGAATGGATAAAGAGTAGCAAGGTGGCACAGTAGTTAAAACTGGCATGTGACAGACCCAGTATCTTGAGTTTGTGCCTTATGTCTGGCATGAATCTGTGTGGACTTTCTGATTCTTCATGTGTCTGTGTGGTTTCCTGCTTTCCTTCATACATTATTTGAAATCTAAATCTAATCTGGCACTGTGTGTGTGTGTGGGTGCATGCTTGAGTGGTCCCTGCAAAGGTCTACTGCTTCACCCACAGCTGTTTCCTGTCTTGCACAGAATGTGGTTAGGAAAGGCTCCAGCCCAAAGTAACCTTGAACTGAACTAAACAGGTATGTGAATCGAATGTAATTATAATCAATAGACGAAGTCAGGAAGGCCTCCATTCCTACCAGTCAGTCCTACTTAGACTTTGCACATCTTCCAGAGCATACAGTCACATGGTGCTTTATAACGCAATCGTGTTGACAGTACATAATGTTCAAATCTACAGTCTTTGAGGATTGGTGCCAAGTCTATCCAAATAAATGTACATTGTGTACTGGTCCCACCTAGCAAACCTAATGTTGGAATTCTCACTTTTTTCTAACATGAAGTGTTAAATGTGCAGCTTTCCTTTATAGCCCTGTGGGGGAAAAAATAGCATGCTGTTTCAATCTACAATGGCCTGAGCATTATGCATAAGGTGAGATATTGTTATGGGGGCACTGAGTGGTTTTGAGATGTATGTTCAGTCTAATAGTACCAGGCGCGTAGCTAGGAATTAATTTCAGAGGATGAAAAAGTGCATTAATTATAATTCAATCTATAACCTGTTCAGTTGGAACGTTCATAAAGTATGTTTAAACCCAAAACATCCCCATACTGCATCTATGAACACTTAGAGCACATTTAGAATAACAAGATGTGAGTGTAGATGTTTGAAATAAACACAGTGGAGTGAACGAGTAAAGGTAGAAAAAGAAGGACAAAGTTTATTACAAATTTAAATATGAGTGGAATAAACAGCCAGATACTCAGGAGTTCAATATGAAGACAGCCTTTGATTCAGTGCTAAACTCAAACAAATGCACTGTTAGCTGTGAGTATAACAAAAATGCTATTTTATTTGAATTACTGTTATTATTATAGGCACGTTTCAAATGAAGCAAAGGTTTACAATGTATAAATGATATTATGAGGTTTACTCAGAGCACTCAGTAGCTGCCACAGCCTCCCCTTGTACTTCAGTGACTCCCACTTCCACTTGAATCACCTCAGTTTTAACCTGAGTCCATCTGCTTCCATCACTCTCCATCTGGAGGTCTGCTCAGTCACATGACATTGGCAGTTGCCTAAAATGAGAGCCTCATTTTGGTCAGATCCTTCTTGATTGCATATTTAAGTGTTTTAGCACAGTCAGTTGGCAGTTTTGGATTTCAGGTTAGTTGACTAAGCTTCATGGTGCCACATGTGGGTCTGTTCTCCACTCCTGTGCCTGGTGTGACAGCATCAACCAAGTCAATGCTGAAGGCCTGCCGAATGATGTCCATTGCGCCTCTTCTTCTTCTTTCGGGCTGCTCCCGTTAGGGGTACCCACAGCGGATCATCTTCTTCCATAATTGCACCCCTTACTGTACTGAATTTTTTATTGTTGTCCGCATATTGATTTGGCAAAATGTTACACCAGATGCTCTTCCTGACATAACCCTCCCCATTTATCTGGGCTTGGGACCGGCACAAAGAAACACACTGGTTTGTGCATCCCCTGTGGCTGGGTTTGCATCCGAAAGATATGGAAGAAGATGATCTGCTGTTGCGACTCCTAACGGGAGCAGCCGAAAGAAGAAGAAGACTGTTCTGAATTTTTTATGTCACATTTTTGTTCTGGGTGATTCATTGCGTGGTGGGTGCAGCAATGCATCAGCGTATGCTCCTTAACCTTTGTTCTAGTATTATATGTGCAGTGGCGACACTTCACTTTTTCCTACATCATTATTTAATGTTTGCTTTAATGTGAGCAAGCAGAAGTAAAAACTGCGTTGTCCAAGTGATATAAGGTGAATAAACCATTACAATTAAGCTAATCTATTTATTGAAAATCCTTCCACTTACTCCATTACAAGTGTTGCAAGGAGCTCCTTAATCAGCACCTACTCCAGCAGCAGTGGGCACAAGTCAGAAACTAGAGCCAGATGGAACATTCATGTTTTTCAGTCTCTGCCTCCACTCGTTGATACTCCGCCAATCGCGATTCACTATGTAATGTAGCACTCACATCTGTTTAATGTGGGAACAAACCGGAGTACAGAAGAAAACCATGAGGGCACAGAAAGAGCATGCAATACCCACAAAGAAAGTGTCAAATGTACTGTAGGTCCCTGAAAATACAGTAGTAGACTGTGTAAATGCATACACTAAAAGAGTGGACATGTTTCAAACAAAGGTAAATAACAGATTCATGTAAAACTATGGGAGTTCATTACTTATAAAATTTCTGCCGTCATTTAAGAATCACATTTATTACACTGGTGTTCATGGCTCTGTTTTTGGAAGAAGCACAAGCAATTTCTGATGGCAAATGGGAACAAATTATATAGACAGTTATGCCAACTGGAGCCATAAAAAACCATTTCTAATCAGTTATATTCTTTAGAAGTGTTAGAATATATGGAAACTGTCTAAATGTCATAATTTTCTGTAAAAAAACTGAAGATTACATGGGTTTTACATTAGGTAGATGGAAGAAGGAAACTCCATAATGCCAAAAATTACACAAAATACTCCATTGCAGTCAGAGTCCATAACACGATTCGTCTAACATATTTACAATCAATCCATTTAAATTTGCTATGGTGAAAACCGTGACAGGGTGTTTTTACACAACAGAGTTATACAGTAGTACAATTGTTCAAATATATACAGAATTTTTAAATTGTACCACAGACAATTTCATTGACATTCATCTAGTGAGTCAGAGGCAGAGACTGAATTTACACACACAAGATTTTGGATGCCAGCATATTTAAGTTTGACTGCTGTGCCTGACGTTACCTGTGTGGAGTCTGCATGTTCTCCCTGTCCAAGACTGTTTTCCTCTGATTTCCTCCCACATCCTCAAAGCCATTTTGTTAGTTAATTGATGACTCCAAATTGGCACTCTGTGCCTGTGTGAGTGTGTGTATGTGTTGGCCTTGTGATGGACTGGCACCTTGTTCTGGGCTCTTTCCTGCCACTCTTAAACCTAAACTGAGTTAGGCACTTTTGGTAGTTTTATGTTTTTCTATTTATAACCCAACAATGCTCCATGTGGGCAGCACAATAATGCAATGCCACTTCATAGTGTCCTGGTTTTGAATCTCACATTGTCCATGTTGAGTTTGCATATTCACAATTAATGTCATATTCCCAAAGATATGTAGACTGGCGACTATAAATCTGTGAGCAAAATTGTGAGTAATGTTAGTGGGTCCTTTGATGGGCTGGCATTCTTTTTTGGGAAGTGATAATAGTATGTTAGTATGTTTATACCCAACAACACCCCATGAACTGCTGTTTGTCAGCGATGATGACCAAAATGGAGTAGAATATAAAACATTTGAATCTTCTCTTCATGTACAGGGTGCATCTACATTTCGATGACAATATTGAAAAAGCATCACATTACCAAATTATTTATGGTTTTAGATAATATACCTTCCCATTGGTTATCCATTGGGACTTTAGTAATATTCAATATTCAAATGTTCCTTCTTAACCGAAACAAGGCCCTACTTCAATATAAGAAACCCAGTTGTTGTCTGTGCCACTAACTGCTCTCATCACTCTCCAAAAGTTGCCTTGATTGACATACAAAGGCAATAAATAAGAGAAGAAGACTTCTGTCTTTACACTCCTGATCTGCTAGATTTGCTGTTAGGGTCCCTGAATCTGCATACAAATACGTAGATGTGGATGTGGAAAGGATGAAATGGCTGTCAGCGTAATGAATCTTGAACATGAAGCACTTAACAATGTATTGAGTATAATTATTTTCATCATAACCTATTATAAATGCAAATCCTAAAATAAATTTTATGTTATAGACAACTGTGAAAATATTTTATGTACAATTGGTATGATTTAACTAAAGCAACAGTGTGTCACACGTGTCCTTTTGAACTCTTCCAAAAGAAATTGAATATTTGTCTGAAATTCTAAATGTTACAATCTAGATACGACATGAATTAAAGGCTACTAATGAAGCATTCAGTTTCTTCAATCATAGATCTATAAGAAATAAAACATACGCATGATAGTAAAAAATTGTATACAGCCATTACCTTAAAAATTAAATTAATAGCTGATGATTTAATTTGTATAACGCGACCGGTGCATCCAAACTAATACTAAGAGTAGTAGTATCCTAGAAACAAAAGTGTGATCTGTGGAGAAGCTCTAAGTCTTTTTATGTAAAAGAATGGACATAAGTGACTTCCATACAGGTTTTCCAGGAGACTGTAGCCATTCTTTTTGAGTTTTTATCTTGTTTATCATGAGTAGTGCTGATTGGTGAAATTCGCCAAAGTGTTTTTCTGCAGTGAATTTGCTAGGTTCACCAAATATTTTCCTGAAAATTCACTGTGTGGCTTGCTTAGACAAATATTTTTTTCCCAGTGCCCCATGATGCTTTGTGAGGCCTGCATGACATCACAGAGTTGTGGCCAACAATGCTGGATAGGATAGCCCCCAAGTATGTAACGCTGATCCTAGTAGTGGGTTGGCATGCCATAACAATTCTTATAACAGAATCAATTCTTCTTCTGGTGCAGAGTTAATAAAAACATTTTTAATGGTGTGCTAAACACCAGGGAAATACTTGTGAATGCATTTAAACACAAAACACCCATGAAGAAAGAAACCAGAAATGTAAGGACTTGTATGTGACCTGCATGCACTATATGAGCCTACCCCATTAATAGTATCACCCAGAGAAATCAGGTGCTTGTGCTGTGCTTATTTGGTAGCAGCAGCAGTGAACGAGCTAAAGTATCAAGAGAAAAAAAAAAAAAAAACTGTACTTTTCGGTACAAGAGAGGTAAGTACCTACTATGGAATCTGTGGGACCAAGCCTCAGTGAATTCATGCTTCCTGCTCCTGTCAGCACTCTTTGCAAGAAATGTTACCATTCTGATATTTAAGTCTATTAAATTCGGAAGACATGGTGGCACAGTGTTTAGCATGGTCGCGTAACAACTCAGGTCACTATTTGGCCACAAAAATCGATCCAAAAAAGTTGGATAGATGCTTTCCTAGCTCTTAGGAACACTTCCAATCCACTCAAAACTAGTTCACTTCCCAAAGCATTTTTTGCCGAGTTCAGTGAAGTTCCCAAATATTTCCACAATTTTGTGGTGATCTCCATGAACTTGAAGTGAAGTGAATTCACTCATGAGGTACAGACACACATAAGACTTGTGCAACTAACTTTCTTTACTGCCATGCTTTGTGGGAGACAACTTCAGGCCTTGTCAAGTAGTAATTCTACTCCGAGCCATGGGTTGGTGCTGTCGCTTAATGCCTTTTCTCTTCCTCTCATTGCAGAGTGGATGATTGACACACTTACAGTAACACCGATGACGGCTCTTTTTCTTTGCAGGCCAGAAAACCAGCTCCTCCACCATCTTGGAGTCAGTCGTTGACACACCTGCATCTAAAGAAGATGTCACCACATTTACTGCATGTTTTCTTTTCAATTTATTCCCATTATATGGGGGTCATCTTGGGTACCCCAACCCTTCATTACCTATTGTGTTTCTTCATTTCACACCTAACTCCTTAGTTAGTGTGGACGTGGCTTTCTCTGGCCACACACTTCTGTGCAGCATTTGTGAGGGCAGGTAGGTAGGAGATTAGTCAAGATGGAGACCTCCCAGCCTTCTGGTTTGTTGTCCTAGCAATAGACACAAGCTTACTTCCACTGTCCCTTATTTTTTTTTATGACATTGAAGTTCTGTGTCCTAGTGAAGAACAAAATTTGGCACATATTATTATATTTATCCCTCCACTTTCTGAATGTGTTTTTTAACTACAGGAAGAATGGAACACAAATCAACCCCAGCATCATTTCCATAAGGCAGGAGTCAGTCCTGGATTGAACACCAGTTCACCACAAGCAAACATTTTCTCACCAGCAGACTCTCATTCGTAAAGAGCCAATTTAGAGAGCTGGAATATTAGACAGGTTTCCTGCATGGTAATGCAGTCATCCATTTTGGCTGAGAAAACATCTCAAAAGACGTAAGCGAACATTGAAATGATCCTTATGGCAAATGACCGATTTCTTTCCCCAGTTCACCACCAGCTAGTCACATCATCCATCTTTAGCAGAAGTGATTCAATGACTGAGGACTGGGAGTCAAAAAAGATTTTAGTAATTAGAAAGTAATAAGCATGACCTCTGGCCAGTGTAAAATATTATAAATGATGATTGCAGGTATGGAGAGAACCTACAAAGGAAACCTTAATGAATGTACTGTACAAAGAATTGAAGATACTACCCTCTTTGCACCTTGTCACCATTACAATGCACAACTTGTTTACTTGTAACTTTTAAATACCATATGATGTTGTGCCTACCAAACATTGTGCTATTTGCCAACTTAAAATAATTTATTATTAACAAGTTAAGAAAGTTTAATTTTTTTTTTATAATTAAAAATACAGTTGCATGTCATTTAAGCTTACGAACTTACCATTCCATTCATAAGTATAACTTTCTCAAGCCCACTGAAACCATTTTTAGCTCATAGGGGGCTGGAGTCTATCTCAGCAACACTGGGTACAAGGTAGGAAACGAAATTTGACTGAGATCAGTGCATCGCAGAGCAACAGAGAGACAGTTTGGAATTGCCATTTACTGTACGGCCAATCACACACGTTTTTGGGGATATGTGAAAAAAATGAGAAAAACCCACAGAGACATTGAGAGAAAGAACAAACTTCATATAGGCAGTGTCTGGGCCTGAGTTAGGAGACAGAAGTTCTAATCAGCATGCTGCCAACAAACTGAATTCTATTCTGAAAATAAAAAATGGACTCATGTAATAAAAGTTCAACAGCCAAGATGGCATATTTCTCAGCATATATTGTGGCTATGTCTGAAGAGACATTTTCACATAGACATGTCCAAAAATAACAGGCATGTACGATAAGGGTGACCTATCAAGCATTAAAACTGCAATTGAAAATGTATCTTTAGGGTGGCATTTGAATGGACAGTCTGTGATAATTATAAATAAGCCGGAAGGGACGTGTGCCTAATCCAATTCACAGAGCAGCACACCAGTGTTGAGCTACGGCTGCTGCTTATGAATAAATGTCTGCATGCGGAGCTCTTCAGAAACTATTTGCATTGAAGTCACATGCTGAAGAAAAGCAAGCTTTGTTGACTCAGCCTTTGGAATTAACAGGAGGGCGTGTTCACCTCCCAGCCTCGCTATGTACTTTTATTTATGAGAACTTTGACTAATGTACAAGGGATTAAGGCACAGAGCCGGTTTAATGGTAACCCTCTCTTGGAGATGAAAGCTTCACAATGTTGTGTATCGAGGCTCCCTTTTAACACCTGATACTGCAGTACCTGAATGCTCTCATGAGCAATGCGTGGTTTGCACAGAGATGACAAGTATCCACCCGATAAAAAGGTTTTCAAGTCAAGCTTAAAAAGAAGGCTCAAAACATGCCACGTAAGTGATCAAAACATCTGCAGAAATGGGCGAGGCCAGTCTCACAGAGCGGGGCATGTCGTGTTGGGTTTTTTGGTCTATTTTTAGGTCATTTGTCATTAGCTGCACTCATATGTCACAATGCTGTTATAGTCCTGGATGTCCCATTTAAAGCTGCCAGAGGTGTTATCCTGCCTACTCATGCCCTCCATTGTTAATCCTTTCATTGGTGTTTAACTTACCATTCTGAGGGGTTCTTTACTCTTCAGTGATGATGATGATGTACCCTTCTATACATTTTCATTTCCCTAGACTCACTTTCTCTTTAGCTTCCATTTCCTTCCAGAGCTCTGCATGTTTGAGATGTTTCCTTTTTTACAATATGAGATCCTTCATTCATTCTAATATTTAGATTCATATTGTTCTTTTTGTAGTAGTGACCTGAATTTTAGTTTTATCAGGTGGCACAGTGCAAGCTGTCACAAGTGATTATTTTAAAATTATTTTCCCTAATATTATTGCAAAAGTTTATTTTTTGCATCTAATTCCATCTGTTTTCTAAATCAGCTTTTCCATTACTGGGTTGCCAAGAGTGGGTTCCAGTTTATCACAAAACATAATTCCATATTTACCACTCATTCTCAGTCCAACATTAGCATTTCAATTAACACTTGCATCACAGAAAAAAGTCGTGTAAAAAAAGTAAGTGCACCCCATGAAATGCCTTTTCTTTTTCATCATATGTGAACACATCAAGATTTGATCTTCATTTAAACAGTAAAGGTAAATAAAGATGATACAATATAACACTCATAAACCACATTTACATTTTGTAGCCCATTTCATAATTTAAATAAACATGAATGCAAATTTGGCATATAGAAAAGTTTGGTATACCCTGTAAGTGTTGGATTGGAGGAACTGGCATCCTGAGTGGGGTCAGAGATCATTTCCAACCCAGCCAAGAGGCCATAATGAAATGTAAAGAAACGTGGGCACAACTCAATTGGCACTGACACTGAAAAATGTTCAGTTTATACCCCAATCAAGATGACCAAATAATAATAATAATAATAATAATAATATTAGATTTCATTTATATAGTGCCATTCCCATGCTCAAGACACTTATATAATAGATGGATGAGGGACACAGGGATTGCATGAACAATTCATCTCCCAGTTTTGGACACATAAACAGGGTTCCCTGGGAGTTATAGTACGGAGGGGCGACCTTGCGGGGGGCCTTGGGAGCTGCAGGGAGGAACTGTGAGGAATAGACTTCCCTATTTTGTATGACTTGGGAGGGTTTCTGTCAGGCATATGGTAGCACCAGAAGCTCTCCTGGGTTCACCAAAAAGGAAGTCACCTCCTCTGCACAGGTCAGAGTCAGGAGGAGGTGGATGACACTCGTGGAGCAGTGGTGGAAGGAAGGAGATGGAATGTGGTTAATTGTGCATTTATTATTGTTCTGGATTGATTTAGACTTGTAAGGGAGTTATTGTTAAAGAAATATAATTTTACTTTAACTGAAATTGTGTTCAGCTGAGTTGTATCTGGTATTTGGGGCTCTGGAGTGCCCCCTTTTGGCCACAAACCCTAAATTCTTCCCTGCCTCAAATACTTAAAATTAGAATCAGTAGCATCAGATCAGATACAGATGATTAGACCATCATCAGAGAGGATCTTAGAAGAACCTGTTTAATTTAAACCTCAGACATTTAGTCTGGTTTTCTCTTTGGTGTTCAGTTGCACGTTATCGCACGGCTGTGATCAAAAGAGCTCTCTGATGCCTACAGAAAGAGGGTTATAGATGTCTATGAGTCTGGGAAGGGATTTAGAAAGATCTCCACACAATTGGAATTGAATCATTCTACTGCCTGGAAGATTACCTTACAAATGGAGGAGATTTAAAACATGTCCAGGCCAGGTTACCTCAGAAAGTTCAGACCAAGAGCTGAAAGAAACATGCTGATAAAAGTCTCTAAGAACCCCACAATTTCATCACAGAGCCTACAGCTAGCACCTAAAACAGTTGATGTCAAAGTGCATGAGTCTACCATTTGGATGAGGCTACACAGATTAGATTTACATGGGAGGTGTGCCAGGATTTGCTGTACAGAAAAAAACATCAGTCAAGACTAAAGTTTCCCATGTGACAAACACCAGGACTTCAGGAGCAATGTGCTCTAGACAGACAAGAATAAGACAGAGTTATTGGACCACAGTGTCACAAGACATGCTTAACGAAAACCAAAGACAGCAGAAGAAGAACCAGATACCATCTGCAAATCATGGTAGTGTAAATATTAAGGTGTGGAGCTGCTTCACTACATCAGGATCTGGTTAGTTCATCATCATAAAATCTGCTATGAATTCTTTATACCAGAGGATGCTCAAGGATAATGTGAGACCACCTGTCAAAATACTGAAAAAACTATATGCACAAGGGGAGAATGTGTAGACTCCACACAGACAACCTGTAAACTGAACATACTCTATGTCTCTGGAGCTGAGAGGCAGGAATACAAACCACTTTCAAGCACTGTATATGGATTAAATACATAAAGTACGCCCTATGCTGGCTGGGATTGGCTCCAGCAGACCACCGTGACCCTGTAGTTAGGATATAGCTGGTTGGAAAATGGATGGACATCAAGTACATCATCATGAAGTACATCATCACATTATGACCATTCAAAGTATGCCATTCAAAACGTGTGGGATATGAGTTTGCAGTCAGAAAGAGAAAAGAATCCCACAGTCCAACTCAGAATCTAGGTCAAAGTTGAGTTTCCTGTTGTTGTGTGGCCACAGAACCAGAGAAGTATTCACAATTAGCCTGGCATTTAATGGACGGTGAGCATGATGAACCCTATATTCATAGGTGTAGGAGATTCTTAGGATGATATACCATTCAAGAACAAACTGGCAATATGACGATCTGAAGCAGCTTTCTTATCTGGGATGCTCAAGTGATGATCTTTGGAATTCGGTTTTGTGGTGGCAAACACAGACTTGGCAAATTGTATTAGCATTTTGTGCTCAACGGGGATATTATCAGGTGGTAGCATAACAATTCTGGGTCAACCTGAAAACCGACTTTAGGCTTTCCATACAAGTATATTTGAGGGAGTGATCTAAATGGCCATTTACTGCCAGCGCACTTGAGTTTGGAATTAGGAAATAGGGAACAATGGTTCACTGGCAGGAGAGCGATGGGAAAGAAGTAAGTAAAGATAATTAGAATAGTGTGGGAACTTCTGTGGAAAGCATGCAGATGAATCCTGTAATAACAGAGAAAATTCTGAATAACTAAGAGTCAGGCCAACTGAGGTGTTTGAGGTTTTGTGTCGTGTGCTAGATTTACTTACTCTGCTAAGCTCTGATAAATGTGACCTAATTCATTTTTTCTAAGAGTTAACACTTGCGTCTCCTGGACTTGAGGGGATGTAATTTCTTTGAAGCTTTGTAGTCTGAGGAGTACCTTTTTCTTGCTTTGAAACATTCATCCCTCAATGTAGTGTCTGTTTTTACAGCAAGAATATCACTATTTCAGGGGTTTATGACCTCACGTCACCATTCAAGCCCCACTAGCACCTGACATCTAATCACATATCACTTGCATTGGTCATTCCTCCACGTGTTAATATTTAGATGATGTTTAACACAACATTATATATAAAACTTGTGATACTCTTACATTTTGTGTGTCTGTCAAATCAGTTTATTGAAACATTTTACATTGTCTAGTGAGTGGTATTTATAATTGTGTGTTTCCTCCCGTTCATGCCATGACAATGAAATGCAAATGAAAGATAATAGTTTGCTGCCACTCCTCCAGTACAGATAACTCTCTTTATATGTGATGATAATGTAATAATAATTAATTCATATTTTTGGGCGCATCTCTATGGACAAATATTTCGGAGAAAATTAAATAAATAAATGAGTAAATATACAGATATGTGTATTGTGAAATGTGATGACAAAATTAAAAACACAAGGAACATTCAAAAAGTTTCTGCACTTTTATATTTTTGTTGGAAACGATGAAGGTGGGAGTAGTAATTGGTCATGTCTGAGAGTGTCATGTAACTGGGAAAATTGCATCGCAAAGGAAGGTGACTATGCAGAAAAGTGATGTCATTTGTTTTTGAAATTCTTGAAAAAAAAGTGCAGAAACGTTTTGAACATCCCGCGTATTTAAATGTTTCATGAAATCCAGTATGTTGTTGTTGCATATTTCTTTATGTATTTATCTAATTACTTTTTATTTATTTCCGTAACACATGAAAAATGCAGTGAAGTGGAAATAGTTTTTCACCCTTCAAAGTTAATATCTTGGGCTCCAGAGAGTACTGTATTTTGATTGGTGAATTTTGATTGGTTTGTCATCCATGAAGCACACTCTCAGAGTTGTGGCTGTGCTTATCTTTGGAAAATATGAGTAGAAATGTTTCTAGAATTACTGTGCAAAGGACCTACTTTAAGTCAAGAAGCTGACTCACCCATCTACTGACTAAAAAGTATTAATATAATCTAATCATCATCAGAAAGCTCACCAAGATGAGCATTTATTTATGAAAGGTTACCAATTTTATTTAGAAAACAAAACTGTAGATTGTATTTTTAATTGCTAATAAAAAAATTTGGTTGCAGGGATTGTTTTGTTCATACTAATTGTATAAAGGTGTTCTTATTTTCTTTGTCCTGAGAGCTATTCTTCATTAATGGTTTATCCCAAAAAAGTTGATTATTAATTATTGACTTGTGCAAGCCTAACATTTAGCACCTTTTTCAAGGTAACATACTGATTTTTTTTACATTGTGGTGCACTAAGCTTGTTGACAACTAGAGCTGTGGCCTCCTAGTATTGATGTGGGTCCAGCTGCAGACCTCTGCAGCTCCACGATTCAGTAGCTCCGCTGGATAGCCAATTGGATTGCAGGTTTTTGTCACCTGGTTTACTCAATTTGGGTCAGATAACACTCCCCCAATCCTAATCTTAACAGCACTGTTACCAGGCGTGTCACTGACGTATAATGTAAGACGAAAGCCTCTTCAACAGAGTGGAGCTCTGGAGGTCTGTAGCTGGTGTCTCCTGCTAGTATTAAAAGGCTAACGCTCTTCTCTGTGTCTTTTAATTAACTGCTATCATTCCCAACATTCAATTCTGTGCTTAAGGTTCACTGTTTCTGCATTCCAATCTGAAGTCCATCTGCTTTTCTGATTACTGCCCTGTTGACATTGCAGAGTGCCTGCTGAACAGCATTCAGTATATTATAGTCACCATTTAAAACATCTTGTAGTCCTCACTAGCACTCATACATCTGAAAACACATTTTTTGGCCTTCGGTTCATCCAATGTTTTCAACAACCAAAAAGTACACCTTTTAGAAACAGTCTTCAAAGTGTATAAATTTGAAAATGCCCATTCTTGACTGCTTGTTTTGTCAACGTTATACTCATTCCTTTAATAGCAGTTGTACTTCATCACGTGTCCAGACAAAGAAGCCCCCTTTGTTGTATTCTCATTCATTTGGATTTTCAATTTACTTCGGCCTTGCCCTGTAAACAAACATGGCTCTTTTCTAACAAACCATGCATGCCCAATAAGTAAGATCTACACATTCGTGGAGTTTCAGGATAGATAACAAACAATCAGAAAATGCTAAAGTGGAGGAAAGCATTTCAAATGAAGAAGGCCTTTTTTAAATTTATTTGCATTAGTGCAAACTAAAGACAGCATTTGGGGAAGAAAAACTTTATACATTTATAAAACACTGGTCAATAAAGATTTTGTCACAAATAACTGTTTACAAAGTACTTTTTCATGCTGTTTTCTGAAATGTACTCAGAATTATTCTATCACTCTCGGTTTTAGAGTTAGTCTATATACAGTATTTAGTATATAAACCCTTATAAAGATGCACAGTTCTTTTAAAGTTAAGTTCAGGATTAAAATGTTTTTACTGCTATTTGTGAAGATTTTATAACTTTCCTCATTAAGTTTAAACTTAAGAATGTAATGGACCATAATGGGCCCAGATTCACACATGTATGAAAGGAAAGTGATGACGAGATCAGAGAAAGAATTTTTGTAGGACCTCAGATTAGGGAATCGATGCAAGATGAGAATTTCAATGACCAGCTGAACCAAGCTGGAAAAACTGTATGACAGTCCTTTAAAGGGATTTGCAGGAACCTCTTGGGGAAGTCCTAAGGTAGACAACTACCAGTTGACAGTGGTTGATATTTTGAAGTCGAGATGTAAGATGTCTTAAAAAATGTATTTCTTAGATTCTCAACTGGACCTATCCCTTGGAAATCCCAGACGAGGTAAAATGGAGGACACATTCAGATGAGGCCCTCCTTCTTCTGTCCCAGAGAGTCGCTCTAGGTGAGTGAGACCAGCATCAGATAAAGTAATAGACCCAATTAGAAGTTGTTGTTCATTTTGAACCAGCATCACACTTGCCCACAGAAGTGATTTGATGTGAAGACATTGCTAAGGAAATGAGTGCTATTTACGTTTTCTTTTGTTTTTTTATTTCATACCATTTAGTAATATCAGCGCTATTAAACAGAGTGCTAGAAGACCCCAACCCCTTTACTTTGCCCTTTGTGTGTTCTCTCTTTTGCAATGAATATTCCCGAGGTCAAGAACAGCTGAAAATTGCACACTTTTAGATGAGGAGCACCCAGCATGCATATAGAGTTCAAATATTTGTTTACTCATTTTAAATCCTTGCCTGATAGTGAAGTTTTGATTAGATATTTGAATTCAGCATGAAAAATAGTGTAAGAATCACCAATATTGATTCATGTGACAAGAAAAAAAACTACATTTTGTTACCCAGTGTAATTGGGGCATTGATTCATTTTATGAACCATGTGCTTACTAGACCTCCCCCCAACTTAGAATATGGAATGATATGATATGGTGTTTAATAGAAAACCTTCTGTTTTTCAGGTGTTATTTTTTTCGCGTGATATAAAAGTTTCATTTTTTACTTTCTCATATGCAAAGTATAGGGAAAATATTGTAATTGTCCAAAGATTTGTTGTCAAGATTTTGACGAATCTCGACGTTTTAGACCTCCCTGAGTCCGAAAATACAATTTGTGGAATTATGTCTGTGTGTGTGTGTGTGTGTAAACACAATGACCTGAGTGCGCTTTCACTTACATCAACTAAAGTTTGCATTAAAGTATTAGGCACAAAGTGTAGATTTATATCAACTTTCGGGCTATTTCCGTTAACTGGAAGTGGTACTTTACCTTTTATTCATGAAGCTGCAGAGTTCAAATTAATTCAACTTTACTTCTATGATAATTGTTCAATATATTATTAATTTGATTTGATTTGTTATTGATGGTTCTTTAATGTACATAATATTAAAATACAATCATTGTCTTGCAGTTTACTCCTCAAATATCTATCCCCATATCTGAGTATATGAGAAAGTCTAAGGGAGACCACTCCCTATTTTTTATATAGGCCCTAAAATTTTACATTTTTAAACTTACATCAATGTTTGCAAAAAACAGGATGAAGTAAATCCTCCTAGAGCTGTACAGTAAAGGTACATAACTAAAAGAAAAAGACAGAAGGGAATGGGAAAATAAAGTGAGCTGCTTGTTATCAGTATATAACTTATTGTATTTGTTGTCTGATGGTTTGTTAAGGAGCCTCTCTAGATATTAATCTTTCTGAACGTGAATTATCTCGTCTGTTACATCAGCCAGCTCATTTGTCTTTCTTTTTATCCATAAGTGCGCATAAAGAAGCGAACATAAATCTCATAGTGAGTGTTCTTCTTAATCTTGGGAAACAAGAGAAAAATAATTTGTTCTCACCAAAAATCTTTCAATTTCTTTTTATTTACCTGAATGAAAAATGTGTTTCAACTATTTTAAAATGCGTATTTTAACCCAAAATGAACTCCCTTTCTGAGTAAGTCTTCTAAACTAGCTGAAACAAGTTTAAATGTGAGGGGGCAATTTCTATTTTTTAACTATATTTTTTGTGGGAAATGTTCTCTGTAAAAAAGTGAGAGAGAGCGAGAAATGAGTAGTGTGGGAAACTGGGGTCTTCATCCATGGGTAGCAGTGATGCAGCAATTCTCACAATCCCTGCAAGTCTAACTTTAACTGTGTCGTTTTGAGACTTTAGCGGGAACGGCGCATTGAGGTGATTTCTCATACAGTGTAAATCTTTGGAGAGTTTCTTTCATTTTGCCTTAGTGCCAACTCCCACAACAGAAAAGGACAGTATAAATTAAAAATTGCCACTGATTCATGGGTCTTTGTTCTTGGCCAGATCTAAACATAAAAATGATTGAAGAGACACACTTTTGGCAGTTGCTGCTGCTTTGCCATTGTACACACCGCTCATTAGATGCAAGATGAAACTTTAGACATTAAAGACTTCAAAGGGAAAGCCAGACAGCAATAAGCATTAACTCACTTGGCCTGCTGCTAGTACACTTTGTTTCTGTTTTCAGGTTCATTATTAAAAATAATAAGTAAATAAATAACAAGATGCTGAAACATGGAGTGTTTGGAACTTTTTTAAATTTAAGTCATCCTCTCCTCCAGTGTTTCCCAATGCATGCCTGACAAAAGCCTTCCTTTTATAGTTCACACTAGCCAAGGTTGATGGACATTGGTGTCCTTTCAAAGGGCTGCTGGCAGCCAACTTCCTATTACAAAGATATATCATATGAAATATGTTACAGCTCTAAGGAGGACAAAAGACCTCAGTAAGCTTTATTACAGCACATGTCTGTGATAAGCTGGTGCCCCATCCAGGGCTGGCTCCTGCCTTGCACCCAGTAAAGATAAAAGTCAGTATAAGCTTTGCCCTTCAAATCTTTAACTGAATTAATTCTGCATTCACATGAGAGACGGTAAATCTGAGTTGTCGCGTTAGAAACACCACATGAACACTCGACGAGCAATTCAAACAAAACAAAACTACCCAAATTGTCTGAGTTGTGACTAAATGCTGACCTTTCACCTTAGTCCATTGTTTAAAATAAAACAATAAACCTGATCAGCCCAAAATGCCATTTTTGGGTCGAAGTGCACTTGGAGTGAAGTGATAC